>NW_006399799.1:2812826-2822204 GCF_000299155.1 Elephantulus edwardii | reverse complement strand
AAAGAAGCAGTTGTATGAACAGAGCAGAGGGAAATGCATAGTCTGAAATTAGGATAGGTGTGAGTCAGAGTTGTAATTTCTCCCCACACCTACTCAATCTATATGCTGAACAAGTAGTTGAAGAATCTGAACTATATGAAGAAGAATGTGGCATTAGGTTCAGAGGAAGACTCTTCAATAGCCTGCATTATGCATTGCATTATGGCAATGACATTATTTTGTTTGCAGAAAGTGAGGATGATTTAAAGCACTTGCAGCAGAAGATCTACAGCCTTCGACATGGATTGCAATTCAACATCAAGAGAACAAAAGTCCCCACCATGGGGCCAATAGGCAATATCATGATAGAGAAAAGTTTGTAGTTGTAAATGATTACATTTTATTTGAATTCACAATCAATACCCACAGTACCAATAGTCAAGCAATCAAAGGATGTGTTGTTGTTGTTGTTGTTGTTGTTGTTGTTGTTGTTGTTATGTGCCGTGGAATTGCCCGCGACTCATAGCAATCCTGTGTACAACAGCTCTGAATCATGCTCTGTCCTGAGCCAGTCTCACTAATTCCAACACACTGGGAAAATCTTCTGTCAAGTACATTTTTATTATCATTGTTATTGTTGTTGATTGCTGTAGAGTATGACTCATAGTGACTCTATGAACAAAAAACTTAACGCCTTTCCATAGCTATCATCATTTCTCCAAGTTCATAGAGTTTCCATAGGCATGTAGTTTAGGAAGTGGATGCCACTCCTGCTTCCCATTATTATTTCAAGAAAACTTTATTTTATACTGGTTTACTTACAAAGTTGGTATACATTGTTTTTCACACCTAATCTTTCCCACTTCTTTTACCCCCTCCTCCCCCTTCACTTGTCAAAGTGTGCAACCCTATGTTAATCCACTCCTCTCTCCACCCATCTTGCTCCTCTCACCCTTGGATCCTCATACTTACTCTACAATAATGCTCGTATACAGTATTTGTCCTTATGGGACTGAATTAGTTTTATTTAGCATCATGTTCTCCAGTCCCTCCCAATTAGGTGGTGATTTTAAAAAAATCATTGCTCCTGTATGATGCATAGTATTCCATCATGTGAATGTACTGTAATTTCTCAATCCATTGCATTGTATGGATATTTGGGCTGTTTCCATGTTCTTGCAATGGTGAATAACTCTGCTATAAACATTGGTGTACAAGTCTCAGTTCGTGCCTCAGCTCTCAGTTTTCCAGGGTGTATTCAAGCAGTGGAATAGCTGCGTTACATGGAATTTCTATGTTCAGCTTTTTGAGAAGCGCCAAACTGCCTTCTAGAGTGATTGTGCTATTTTACAATCCCACCACCAATGTATAAGAGTTCCTACCTTGCCATATCTTCTCCAACATTTATTACTTGCTGTCCTGTTAAACTTTGTCACTGCTACTGGAGTGAGATGATATCTCATTGTGGTTTTGATTTGCATCTCTCTTATTGCCTTAATTTGGAGCATTTCTTCATGTATCTGTCAGCCATCCAAACATCTTCCTCTGTCTTTTGCCCATTTTGTAATTGGGTTATCAGACTTTTTCTTGTGGAAGTTCTGTAGGATTCTGTAAACTTTTGATATAAGATACTAGGCTGAAATGGTATTGCCAAATGTTTTTTTTTTCCAGTCAGTAGGTTTTCTTTTCACTCTGTTGGAAAATGGTTTTGATGCACTCATGGATTTAATCTTTAGATGGTCCCATTCATCAATTTTATCCTTTCCAGATTGTGCATTTCTTGCTATATTTCTCAGTCTCTCTATACTATAGACTAGGCTGTCTAAGCTTGAGCCCAGTTGATCTCTGGTGAACTTTAAGGTTTTGGATTTTATTTCCAGGTCTCTGAACCACCTTGAGTTGATTTTTGTGTATAGTGTAAGATGTGGATCCTGTTTCAGCTTTATGCAGATAGCAGTCCAGTTGCGCCAGCACCATTTGTTGAAAAGGTTGTCATTTAGCCATTTGATAGATTTTATTTCCTTGTAGAATATCAGTTGACCATAGATAGTTGGGTCTATTTCTGGGTTCTAAATTCTGATCTGTTGGTCTATGTCCCTGTCTTTATACCAGTATCATGCTGTTTTGGTTACTACTGCTGTGTAGGAGGTTTTGAGGTCAGGGAGTGCTATACCTCCCACTTCATTTTTGTTTTTCAGAAGTGCTTTGCTTAGTCAGGGTCTCTTCTCCAAATAAACTTGACAATTTCCCTTTCTATACCCTAGAAATACGATTTTGGTATCTGTTTTGGGATTGCATTGAACATGTAAATTGCTTTTGATAAGATCATCATTTTCACAAAATTGAGTTTCCCTATCCATGAACAGGGCAGAGTGTTCCGTTTATTTAGGTCTTTTATTGTGTCTTGCAGAAATGTCCTGTAGTTTTCTTTGTATGGGTCTTTTGTATCTCTAGTTAGGCTCATTCCCAAGGATCTAAATCTAAATTCGTGGTCAGCTATTGTAAGTGGTATTGCTTTATTTTCTTCTCTGATTTCTCTTTGTTACTATAGAGGAATCCCACTGATTTTGGGATATTTTTCTTATATCCTGCCACTACTAAATTGGTCTACTAGCTCTAATGGTTGGTTGGTTGTTGTTTGTTGGGGTTTTTTGTTTGTTTGTTTTGTTTTGTTTTTTTAGTCCTTGGAGTTTTCTTTGTACACTCTCATATCATCTGCATACAGTGACAGTTTAACCATTTCTTTGCTGATTTGGATGTCTTTTACTTCCTTCTCTTGTTGTATTGCCCTGACAAGCACTTCCAATACAATACTGAATAGAAGTGGTGACAGTGGTCATCTATCCTGGACTATTTTTAAATGGTAGAGAGCAAGGGTGTCAATCTAAAGGCTACATGATTCATATCATGGCATTCTTAATTGCTTTCTATGCATCTGAAATCTAGACACTGAATAAGGAAGATCAAAGAAAAATCAACGTTTTTAAATTATGATGTTAGAGAAGAGTATTGAATACATCATGGACTGCAAAAAGGAATTAATCTGTCTTTGAAGATGTGCAAACAGAGCTATCCTTAGTGCAAGGAAGGTGAAACTTGGTCTCACATACTTTGCGCATGTTTTTAAGACAAGTCAGTCCTTGTAAAAAGGAGGGGGTAAAATAGGGTATCGGCAAAAGAAGGGAAGACCTTCAAAGAGATGGGCTGATGTTGTGACTACCACAGTGGACTTACGCAGGACAGAATGTGAGGATAGTACAGGGTAGGGAACAACTCTGATCTGTTGCTTACAAAGTGAGCGTGAATCATCCTCAACTCCTTCACTTCTGCTTTCATTTTTTTTGGAGTTCTTGTGGACTAGTGGATAAGGAGTTATACTGCCAACCCAAAAGCAGGAAGTTTAAGTCCACCAACCACTATTTGGATAAAAGATGAACAATTTCCTCTCTTGAAATTTATTGCTTTTGAAAACTCACTGGAGGTTCATCTATGAACTGGTTCTGACTTGATGACACATAATGAAAACAACAATCTTTATTATTTCCTTTCTTCTAGAGTCTATGAAGTTTGCTTGCTGTTCTTTTTCTAGTGTTGGAAATATGATGCTAAGGTGTTGGTTTTGATTCTTTCTTCTTTTCTGATGTGTTTGTTTATTGGTATGAATTTTCCCCAGTGTACTGTTTTTGCTGTATCCCAAATGTTTTAGTATATTGTGTTTTTATTCTCTTTTGTTTTAAGAACCTTTTTATAGGCCAATGGGGATTACAACTGTGCTTCCGCAGCTTTGGGGGCCTTATTTCCTTAGTCCTTCTGGGTGTACACCCATATCCCCTCAGCCAAGGAAGACCTTGTTCTGCTCCTTGGCCTTGGCAGTACTGATCTTTCTGCTGGCAGTGGCAGCTTTGTCCTCCTGGGCCCCATACTCCAGGACCGAGTTGGTAAAGATCTGACTCTCAGAAACCTAGATAGTTATGACTCTACCTTTTGACATGAATAAGACTATGGTTTAACTCTTTGAAACCTAGAAGGCCCTACTTTGCATACTTCTTCCATTAGTTCTGCTCATACCCAAGCTGCCACAGAAATGGTCTTTTTCTTTACTTTAAGGAAAACAATATGTATTTCCATTGGTCTCTTTCTTGCCTGTAGAATTCCAAGAAAAAGACAATAACCTCTCTTCTTTTTTTCTTCTCTGTCCTCTTTAGCCTAAACTGTTTTGGTTAGTATTTTGGTTAGATCATTAATTCACTAATTTAAAACCTTTAACAAAATGTTGACCAACATCCCTAGTGAACATTATAGAACACGTGCCCTTGGTTTGTACACCTAAGTTTTCCAAATCTTTTCGTTCTCTCTTCATTTCACACAATTCACTTTTAAGTCCCTCACTTTCCTCTTGCAATTTTACTACAAGCATCAAGGAAAAACTATGCAAGCTTTTTATAAGCTTAATTAAAAATCTCATCAGTCAGATATCCAAATTCAACACAATTTCTATCTTCTACCAGACATTTGAGAGTAATTTAGACAAACTCTTTACCACTGCATAAAAGTCACCAACATTCCTTTATTCCTTTGTCTTTATGAGTTAATTCACTCACATGTTCATCACTGTCTTTCAAAGCTTAGCTTGATCACATTCAATGTCTACATTTCTAGTGGCAGACTGTTTCTGAAGGCATCTGTCTTCTCTGACATGATAGAGGCTTTCTTTGTAGCTCTCTTCACTTTCTTCTGAGGTCTCATCAATACTGCCTTTTATATCTACCAACAATATCTTCAAGGCAGTCTATGCTTATACTATTCTTTCTCTCACTACTGTTGAATTGGAACTGGAACAGACTCATGGCTGACTCTCCATTGGTTTTCTGAAGATAAAAATTGCACCGAAGGAGGTTGCCTTTCTCTTCCTGCAGAGCCACTGAAGGATCCAAACTACCAGAGAGGGAGGCACAGCCTTTGAAATAGTGGTGCAACACCCTATGGGCTATGCCACCAGACTTACACTACGAGGCACTGAAAAATTCTTCCAGTCTCTACTCATTATCCAATTCCAAAGCCACTTCCACAGTGTAGGTATTTGTTAGAGGGCCATCTGGTACCAGATTCTGTCTTACCTAGAGCTGCTCTTGCAAAAATATGGCAAATTACTTTAATAAGAATACATTTCTTTGCTCACAGTTTAGGAAGTTAGCAGTCTGCATTTAAGGTTCTGCTTCTAGGGGGAGACTTGCTCTCTGCATTGGCTCTGGAGGTAAGTCCTTGTCTCAGAGCTTCTGCTCCTGAACTATCTTCATGGGGTTGGCATCAGTTGCTCCCCGTCTCTGCTTGTTAGCTGCCTTGTTTAATATCTTCTATATCTCAAAATCTTCTGATCAGTTCCTAACTTCTAGTTTTTTCCCCTTTGCTTTGGCTTCTCGGCATTCTAATCTCAAAGTCTCTTCTGGTGTCCATCTTGATCTTTTGTCCTCCTCTGTCTTAGTAATGACCTTTTGCCTTCTTCATAGATGATTTGGGGTGAGGGAGGTTCTGGAGAAGAGGGGCTTTTGTTGTTGCTTTCTTATTATTTAATTTATATTAGTTTGCACATAAAAGTCATATACATTGTGTTTTCATTCATATACATTGTGTTTCACACATCCCTCTATTCACATTATAATTCCCATACATTGTATTTAATAAAATGAATTTCTGTTGATCCATGCCCACCATTACCCCACCTTTTTCAGGTCCCTACTGTATCTTTCCTCATTGCTTCACCCCTTCATTCTGCCTAACAAACTCTGTGACCTGAGATTTCCTCCCCTCCCCACCCTTGATTTTCCTCTTTCCTCCACCCTCTCCCTCCCTTTTCCCCTTTGGACTTTGGTATCAATCTTACCATCTTACCAATAGTTTTCCTACTTTTACAATAACGGTCTTATGCAGTATTTGTCTTTATGAGTTAATTCACTCTATTTCTCTCATGTTCTATAGTATATTTCCACATCATTACTCCTTAGTTGTATTCCAATGTGAATGTACCGCAACTTCTCAATTCATTCATTTGTTGATGGATGTTTTGGCTGTTTCCATTTTCTTACTATTGTGAATAACACTGTGTATATCAGTGTACAAATCTCTATTTGTGTCTTGGTTCTATTTTTCTCAGGGGGTATTCCTAGCAGTGGGATAGCTAAGTCATATGGAATTTCTATGTTCAGCTCTTTGAGGAAATACCAAATTGCCTTTCAAAGTGGTAACATCATTATGTAATCCCAAAAATACTGTTTAAGAGTTCTAATCTCTCCTCATCCCCTCCAACATGTATTGCTTTCTGTCCAGTTAAACTTTGCCACTGCTAGTGGAGTGAGATGGTATCTCATCGTGGCTTTGATTTGCATCTCTCTTATTGCCAGTGACTTTTAGCATCTCTTCATGTGTCTGTTGACCAATGGATGATATTCTTGATATCCTCCTAAAGCTCATCTGGACTCCATTCGTTAGTGTTCAAGATCACAAACCTATTCCTGAGATGGTTTTTAAATTCAAAATTGGATAAACTCAAGGTCAAATTTTGGATCTTGTTAATTTGTTCTCCTTTTCTTTAGCTTCAATCTGAATTTGAATATGAGTAGTTGATGGTCTGTTCCACAATCCACACCTGACCTAGTTATGACAGCTGACATTGAGCTTCTCCATTGATTCTTTCCATAGATGCAATCATTCTCTTTTGTAGACCATCAAGTGAGGTCTATGTGTATAGCCATTTGTGTTTCTTTTAAAAGACATTTGCAATTAATAATTAATTGATAGTACAAAATTGTATCATTCTACCTCCAGCCTCATTTTGTCATCATGTTTTCTGACTACTGATCATTCTTAATATTCCCAGGTTTTGCAGTACTGTCACCCATGACTTTTACTGCATCTTGGTTGAATGCTCAACCAATTTCAAAAGGCAGCTTGAGAAGACAAAGCAAAATATTGTAATGAAATGTGCAAATTCAGAGTCAGAGTATTAAGAGGGACAAACTCGCTTGGCTTTTCTTAAACTGAAAGAACTGAAGAACAAATTCAAGACTTGAAAGGCAATCCTTAAAGATGTTATTGGCAGAGTATTAGATGGTCTAAGAAGTATAAAAAGAAGATTGAAGGAGTACACAGAGTCACTATTCCTGAAAGAACTGGCTGACACAGAAGAATTTAATGAAACAACATATGACCAAGAGGCAATGATGATGAAGGAGGTAGTTCAAGCTGTACTGAAAGAATTAACAAAAATAAGGCATCTAGAAATTGATGTCATACCAATTGACATATTTCAACAAACAGATGCAACCCTAGATGTGCTCACCAGGTTGCGCCTAGAAATCTGGAGGAAAACTACCTGGCTGACTGACTGGAAGAGATCCATATTTATTCCCATTCCAAAAACAATGATCCAACAGAGTGTGGGAATTGTCAAACAATATTTCTGACAACAAATGCAAACAAAATGCTGTTAATGATATCCAAAAACAATTGGAACAGTATATTGACAGAGAACTACCAGCCAGAAGTGCAAGCTGGGTTTAGGAGAGGCTGAGGCACTAGTGCATGTTGTCGTTTTATGTGTCATTGAGTCATATGTGACTCACAGCAACCCTATCTACAATAGCTCTGAATTCTGGACTATCTTGAGCTAATTTCATTGTCTCTGATAGACCTAATCTCATTTCTCCAGTCACTGAGTCAATCCATCTCATCCTGGGTCTTCCTCTCTTGCATTGTCCCTTCCCCTTCCAGGCATGATGACCTTCTCCAAGGACTGGTCTCTCCTGGTCACATGTTCAAAGTATGTAAGACAGAGCTTCAAAACACTTGCCTACAGCGAGTAACTTGTTTTCACTTTCTTCAGGACTGACATGTTTGTTCTCCTGGAAGTCCATAGTACGATCAATACTCTTTTCCAATACCACAATTCAAAGACATTGATTTTTCTTGTATCATTCTTAGTTATTGTCCAGCTCTCTAATACATAGCAAGTAATTGCAAAGGCCATGGCCTGTATCAGTTGAACCTTAGTCTCCAAACTGACATTGTTGCTTTTCACTAATCTAGAGAAGTCGCTGATAGTAGTAGACTTTCCCAATTCAGTTAATCTTTTGATTTCCTGACTACTGGTGCCAAGAGTGTTGATTGTGGAACTGGGAAAGCTGAAGTTGTTAATAATCTCAATATCTTTTCCATCTATCATGAAGCTGCAAGTTTCACCAATGGTGAGAATATTTGTTTGCTTGACCTTCATACTGAAGACTACAGTCCTTAACCTTCTGCAGCATACACCTCATTTCATCTTCAATTTCAGCAAACAAGGTTGTGTTATCTGCATAACTGTGGTTGTTGATGAGTCTTCCTACAATCTTGATGTCACATTCCTCCTCATAAAGTCCAGCCTCCTGAATAATTTGTTCTGCAAATAAAGAAAAGGTATGGAGATAGGATGCATCCTTGAAGCACACCTTTCCTGATCCTGAACCATAAGGTGTTTTCCTGGTCTGTTCTGACTACTGCTTCATTGTCCAAGTATAGGTCTCACATGAGCACAGTTAAATATTCTGGGATCTCCATTCTTCTCAAAGTTAGCGATGATGTGTTGTGTCTACACAGTCAAATGCCTTTGCATAGTCAGCGGCACACAGAAAGACATTCTTTTTGTAGTGTCTGCTTTCAGCCAAGATCTATCCGACATTGGCTGTGATGTCTCTAGTGTCATGGCCTTTTCTAAACCCATCTTGCACATCTGGCTGTTCTCTACTGGTGTACTGTTTTTGGATAATCTTCTGCAAGATCTTGCCTGCATGTGATATTAGTGAGATTGTTCATAATTTCCTCTATTGGAAGATAGATCTTGGCCAAAAGCAGAGAGTACCAAAGGAATGTCTATCTGTGTGGATCACAAAATTTGTGGCTAACTTTGAGAATAATGAAAATTCCAAACTTTTCATTGTGTTTATGTGAAACTTATACTTGGACAAGGAAGCAGTCCCCAGAACAGAGCAAGGAAACACTGCATGGTTCAAAATTAGGAAAAGGTTTTCATAAGGGATGTGACCTTTCTCTATACCTTTTTAACCTATATGCACAAAAAATTATTCAGTAGCCTGGACTTTATGAGGAGGAATGTGACATCAAGATTGTAGGAAGACTCATCAACAACCTGCATTATGGAGATGGCACAACCTGTCTGGCTGAAACTGAAGAGGTCATCAAGCACTTGCTGCAGAAGGTAAAGGACTATAGTCTTCAATATGGATTGAAGCTTAACATCAAGAAGTAAAAGATTCTCACCACTGGGCCAACACCATAATAGATGGAGAAGAGATTGAGGTTGTTAACAAATTCAGTTTGCTTGGTCTCACAATCAACACTCTTGGT
>NW_006399799.1:2810483-2812726 GCF_000299155.1 Elephantulus edwardii | reverse complement strand
AGATGAAGCTTCAGAATCCTTGCCTCCAAGGAACAGCCCAGTTTCACCCTCTCTATGCCAAAGCTGTTTGTTTTCCTAGCAGTCCATGGTATATTCAACACTCTTCTCCAGCACCACAGCTGAAAGGCATCAATTCTCTTTCTATCATCCTTAGTCACTGTCCAGTTCTCTGATGCATAGCACGCAGTTGGGAAGACTATAACCCAGATCAGGTGCACCTTAATCTCCAGTCTGACGTCGTTGCTCTTCAGTACTCTGGAGAGGTCCCTCACAGCTGACTTTCCCAATGCAATTTGTCTCTTGATTTCCTGGCTGTTGATACCAAGAGTGTTGATTGTGGAGCCAAGTAAACTAAAACTGTTAACTATCTCAATCTCTTCACCATCCATACTGATGTTGCCAATTGGCCCAGTGGTGAGAATCTTTGTTTTCTTGATATTGAATGTCCATCCATATTTAAGGCTGCAGTTCTTGACCTTCTGCAGCAAGCGCTTCAGGTCCTCCTCAGTTTCAGTAAGCAGGGTTGTGTCATCTGCATAACAAAATTGTTGATGAATCTTCTGTCAGTCCTGATGCCACACTTCTCCTCATGCAACCCAGCATCCCAGGTGATTGAAAAGGTCTGGAGACAGAATACATCCCTGGCAGACACATTTGCTGATTTTGAACCATGTAGTGTCTCCTTGCTCTGTTCTGACAACTGTCTCTTTGTTCGAGTATAAGTTTCACATAGCACAATCAAATGTTCTGGGATTCCCATTCTTCTCAGAGTCAGCCACAGCTTGTTGTGATCCACACAGTCAAAAGTCTTTGCATAGTCAATGAAGCACAGATAGAAATTCCTCTGGTACTCTCTGCTTTCTGCCAAGATCCATCTAACATTAACTATAATATCTCTAGTACCACAGCCTCTTCCAAACCCAGCCTGCACATCTGGCCGTTCTCTGTTGGTGTGTTGCTCCAGTCATTTCTGGATAATTTTCAGCAGGTTCTTGCTTGCATGTGATATTAATGAGTAAACAGTACTAAACACAATGCGAGGCTCATGAGCAAAACACCCGATATGTATTATTCTTCTCGAAAAACGATATGAAAATACAACACAGCACCACAACATAGCGATCGTGATGAAGGCAGAGCATGCTGCATTCTTTGGGAAACCAATGGCAAAGAAAAATTAAGTTGGGAAATTCCAATTTGAGAAGGAAAAAAGTGAGAGATGAAAACAATAAGATTTTAAAAAGAAGCAGGAAGGACCATGGCAATAAATTCAAAACAGAGAGAGGAAATTCAGTATGTAGAAACAGAGCAAAATTAAATTAGTTACTTTTTTATCTTATTTGAGTGAAAACTTACAAAGCTTATAGGTTTTTTCTTCCAATCAATCATTCATGAAAATTGTGTTTCATAACATTAATTATAATACATCCTACGTCTAGTCTTTCATTCATTCCATGTTGTTTTTCCTTTCACTCATCTTAATAAGTGTTTGTTGTCTATTAATTAATCTTCTGCTCCCTAGTAACAATACTAGATTAATTCTTTCTGTATGTAAACCTTTCTCTAGTTTTTTATAACAGTGGTCTTATACAGTACCTGTCTTTTTGTGACTGATTGATTGATGTCCTCTAGATTCATCCATAATGTTCAGTTCCACAATATTTTCATAGTTTTTCAATGTTGCATAATACTCCATTGTGTGAATGCATCACAGTTTCTCAATTTGTTCAATGATTGACACTTGGCTGTGTCCATCTCTTTGTTGCAATAATGCTGTAATAAATATACATATCTGTGCATGTATCTGTTCATATTGGAACTCTTATTTCTCTAGGATACAACCTAGTAAGGGATAGTACTTCTATTTTCAACTTTTTAAGGAAATACCAATCTTCTTCCCATAGTGGTTGCCTCCCTTAATGTTCTCATCAGCAAAACGTCAGAGTTCCAATCTCACAGCTAGCTCTTGTTGTTTGCTCAACTATTGAACTTCACTGTTGCTGCAAAAGTGAGATGATATCTCCTTGTTCTTTTGATTTGCTGATTTTTATTAGCTATTGGCAGTTCCCTCCTGATGTCCTGTTAGAGGTGGGGTTTTTTTTAATAACCTTCAGTAAGACTTTACATTCATATGATAGTAATATTATTTTATAATTTCCACAGACTGTTGGATCACCATTTTTGGGAATGAGAACAAATACGGATCTCTTCCAGTAAATTGGCCAGGTACTTATTTTTCATAT
>NW_006399799.1:2806389-2807865 GCF_000299155.1 Elephantulus edwardii | reverse complement strand
ACAACAAATAACAACAACAGTAATATCTCAAAAGATATTGAATCTAAATATCCTACACTACTCTTGCTTTATTAACCTAACAAAGACTATATATTTTCAAAGGAGATTATAGTCAAAAGTGTAGAGCTTAGAACTAACTCATGATAACTTTTTTTTTGGGAGGGGGCGTTGCAGGAGACCAGAGTAAGGAAGATAAGTCAAATCCATAACAAAGAGATAAGGAAAAGTTTGGGAAAATATAGGAGAAAATAAAATATTTTATTGAAAAAGGAATAAAAAAAAAATCAGGCTGGCTTTAGATTTTTCCACAAGACCAAATATGAGTGAGAAAAGGTCATACAAAAGGAAGAGTGTTATGGAGAATTCTGGTCATTCCTATGAGGAAAACAGAAAGATTTTTTTTTTATCATATGTGAATGGGCTCAGAAGTACACTTCCTCCTGGGGCTAGATGAAAAATCACTTGGAAATGTAGTCTTAATGTCTAAAAAATGAATTAAATACAGAATTTAAGAATGCAAAAGCCATAATTTTTAAAAGAGTAAACTATCAGACAAAGATAAAACTAAATTATTATCTTTAATGGAGTGTCATCATATGCAAATATAAAATGAAACTTTAAAATAATTTAATACTAATTCAGACCAAATGCTTTGTATTTCTTTTTATTTGTTTTACGTGAGAAATGAGAGTAACCGGAGAGAAGTAAATGTGCTAAATCTCTCATCTTGCACAGGGAAATTTTAGTGTTTCTTTTCTGATTTAATAGGGAAATTAGATTGTCTTAAAAATTTTCAAGCAATTTTAAAATACAAAACTAAGATGTATATTACAAATTCACCATAGAAAGAATAACCAAGAAGATATGTACCATAGAACAACAACAAAAATACAATGAAGATTGCAATAAATGCAAGTTTAAAACAATACATAGAGGTATATCTTTCTCACTGTGACAACAGATACAAATTGGTTAAGATCCCTTGTTAAAACCAAAAAGCCTCTATTGACTTAGTCCCATATGGGGGCTACAGCTAAATGAAGAGACCAGCTGGTTTGGAAAGCAGAGAGAAGTGTGGACTCCTGAGTTTGTGGCTGATGTCCATTTGGACCTAGCCACAGATGGTTGGGGATGGGTTGATCAGAACCCAACCAAAAGAAGAAAAGATGATTAATCCTGTAAACTAGTGTTGATTACTATAACCTAATGCCTTGCTATGGACTAGACTATGCTGCGAATGAAGATGCTGAAAGTTTCCAAACGAATAACAAGATTCTTCCCTCAGAGTACTGGTTTTATTGAAAAGTCATAGATGAGCTATCTAAAAAGAGGATAAGAAGGCATGAGTAATGAAGTAGGTGGCTTTCATGAATGCTGTTGTTGTTGCTCAGTGCCGTCGAGTCGTAGATGACTCAGTGACCCTATGAATGAAAGACTCAAGCACTGTGCATAGAGTTTCCGGAGGCAAGCCATTTC
>NW_006399799.1:2801195-2806024 GCF_000299155.1 Elephantulus edwardii | reverse complement strand
AACCCTATGAACGAAAGACCTGAGCACTGGAAGCAGGAGTGGCATCCACTTCCGAAATGGCTTGCCTCTGGAAACTCTGTGATCAGTGCTCAGGTTCATGAATGTAGGTATTAGTAAATTGATTGTAAGTGGAAAATCAATGCTTTAAATACAAAAGTTAATGAATACAAAAACCAGGTATGGGAGAAACAAAATAAAACAACAACAACAACAAACCACACACACAACAAATCAAAACCCAAACCAAATAAACCGCTCAAAGGATGACTTGTAATCCATTCAAATTTATATCACCGAAGAGTGGAAAGTCTTCTCTGGGACATAAAGTGGGTGAATCAGTACCTTATTACCTACCATTTTAAGATGCTGGGTTTTTTTTCTGAATTAATTAATAAATAAAATTATAACAAGCATTCAATTAATTTTTGAAACTTGGTTGTTGTTGTTAGGTGCCATTGAGTTGACTACAACTCATAGTGGTCCTTTAAATAACAGATCTGAACCTTGTTCTGTCCTGTGCCATCCTAACTATCTCTGACACATTCAAACCCATTGCTGCATTCACTGTGTCCATTCACCTGGTTGAGTGTCTTCCTCTCCTTTGCCATCTCTCCACCTTTTCAAGCATGATGTCTTCTCCAAGGAATAGCCTCACCTCAAAGCATGCCCCAAGTATGTGAGATGAAGCTTAGCCCTCCTTGTCTGTAAGGAGCACACTGGCTGAACCTTCTCCAAGACCTATCTTTCTGTTGTTCAGGCAGTCCCTGGGATAGTCAACATTCTTCACCAACATCACAGTTCAAAGGCATCAATTTTTCTGTCATCATTTCTCATTATCTAGCTCTCAGCAGCATAGCAAGTGATTGAAAAAAGCATGGCCTGAGTCAGGCACACCTTAGTCCTCAAACTAAAATCATTGCTCCTCAATAATTTGAATAGGTCCCTTACTACAGACTTTCCTAGTGTAATACATCTCTTGATCTCCTGACTGCTAATACCAAGTGTATTAATTGTGGACCCAAATAAAATGAAGTCATTGACAGTTTCTTTCTCCACCTATCATGCATGGTATTGCTTATGGATCCAGTGGTGAGAATTTTGTTTTCTTGACATTAAGATGCAATCCATATTGATGGCTTCAGTGTTTGATCTTCTGCAGCAAGTGCTTCACGGGTTACTCACTTTCAGCAAGCAAGGTTGTGCCATTTCCATCTACATATTAAAGGTTATTGATGAGTCTTGCTCCAATCACTATGCCACATTCTTCTTCAGAGTCAGTGGCCTGAATCAGATGAACTTTGGTTTTTTTATCCTTATCACTGCTCCTCCATCACTGCAGTACTTTGATACTGAGTGACTAGAATGCAAAAGTTGGAAACAATGAAGAAAGAATGGTAGTTAGACCTTATGGACTTGATACTAAAAATGAGCCTAGAGAATGAATGATTGAAATTCTTTTCTTTTTCTTTTTTTAAAATTTTTTAAATAATACTCTGATTTTTAATCACATCACATCCATAGAAGCAGGAGCGGCATCCACTTCCAAAATAGCTTGCCTCTGGAAACCCTATGAACTTGGAGAAAGGATGAACGTTATAAAAGTGTTCAGGTCTTTCGTTCATAGTGTTGCTATGAGTTGTCTACGACCCAACAGTACTTAACAACAGCAACTCTGATTTATTTACAAAGTTGGAAGGCATTGTTTTTCACAAAAGATCCTTCCTGTTTCCTTCACCCCACCCACCCATAACATGTGCAACCCTATGATTAACAGCCTACCCCCCATTCCTATATTTCCACCTCCACACCAATCTCCCCGATTCCTCATATTCATTCTAGAATAATGGTCTTATACAGTATTTGCCTTTGTGGGACTGAGTTAGTTCACTCAACATAATGCTCTCCAGTCCCTCCCAAGTTAGGTAGTAATTTACAAAATGATTGTTCCTGCGTGCTGAGCGGTATTCCATTGTATGAATGTACCACAACTTCTCAAGAATGATTAACTTTTGTACATTCAAAGAGTTCTTCAACACAAATACCTTTTTTATGAATCATTAAAAGTGACTATACACGTGGACCTCACCTGGTAGACTGCACAAGAATCAAATGGACTATATCTGTGCAAAGAATCATTGAAGAAGCTAAATATCAACAGTAATTAACATTTAACAAATACAGCCTCCAAAAACAACAAAAAACCCAGGTCTGATAGATAATCAGTGGGATAGATAATTAATTTCAAGTTAAAAATTAAAGTTGAACAAAATCAAAACAAGTACATAAGAACCAAAATGTAATCTTAAATCTATCCCATCACAGAACTGTTGAAGGTACAAGAAACAGCTTTTCTTTTCCTTACAGGAGTACAGATCAGTATAGTGTAGTGTAGTGTAGTGTAGTGTAGTGTAGTGTAGTATGTTGTTGTTGCTATGTGCCGTTGAGTCATTTGCGACTCATAGTGACCCTATGTACAACATCCCTAAACTCTGCTCTGTCCTGTGCCAATCGCATGGTCTTTGATACACCCATCCCCATTACCCCAGTCACTGAATCAATCCACCTCATAGGGAGTCTTCCCCTTCTGTGATGTCCCTCCACCCTACCAAGCATGATGTCCTTCTCCAAGGACCTGTCCCTCCTTGCAACATGTCCAAAGTATGCTAGACAGAGCCTTAGAATACTTGCCTCCAAGGAGCAGCCCGGTTTGATCCTTTCCAGGATGAATCTGTTTGTTTTCCTAGCAGTCCATGGTACCCTCAATACTCTTCTCCAGCACCATGGCTCAAAGGCATCAATTCTTCTTCTTTCTTCCCTAGTCATAGCAAAGACCATGGCCTGTATCAAACGCACCTTAGTCTCCAGAGAGACACCATTGCTCTTCAGTACTTTGGAGAGGTCCCTAACAGCAGACTTTCCCATGGCAATACATCTTCTGATTTCCTGGCTACTGGTGCAGAGAGAGTTGACTGTGGAGCCAAGCAAACTGAAGCTGTGAATAATCTCAATCTCTTCACCATCCATCTTGATGCTGCCATTTGGTCCAGTGGTGAGAATCTTTGTCTTCTTGACATTAAGCCTCAATCCATATTGGAGGCTGCAGTCCTTGACCCTTTGCAGCAAGTGCTTCAGGTCCTCCTCAGTTTCAGCAAGCAGGGTTGTATCATCTGCATATCGCAGATAAAAAACCGTTTATAATCTTGAGGATGTTGTGTACCATTAAGTCAGAACTGACCCACAGCTGATCCTCCAGATTGTTTTCAGAGGCAGTTAATTGTACAGAAGGAGACTGCTAATCTTTCCCCTACAGAGCAGCTGGTGGATTTGAACCAAGTGCTTTTGAGATTGCAGTGAAGTTTCTAACCACTAGACCACCAGAGCTCCCTAACTTTGTAGGTATCCCATTTTTAGGAATTGATTCTAATGAAACATGCAAGGATTTATACTAAGTTCTCTTTACAAAGGATGATCTTTACATCATTTTTTTAAGTAGGTAAAAATTGATGATAATAAGAAAATCTAACATTTATTTGTTAAGCACATAAAAATGGCGAGGCACTCTGCCAAGCCTTTCATATGCATTATCTCATTTTATCCTCAGACAACCATGTGAGGTACATTCCATTATTATCTCTATTTTACAGATGAGGAGATAGAGAATTAAAACAGCTCAAATGTTCAGCAAGAGAGGATAGTTACATATATCAGGGAACAATAATAATATAAATGTAGTGAAGCTATTTAAACTCATATTTCTTAGAGAATATGAAAGGTCATCAGTGAATGGTAACTGTATGTTTGTAAATTTATAAGTCTATATAGGAACAGGTTACAAAACATGTGACTCATAATTTGAGATATAGAAAGGGGGCTCTAGTAACATAATCCATACAAAGTTGCACTGTTAACCTCAACGTGGTACTTCTCTAAAGGTGTAAATCCACCAGTGGCTCAACAGTGGATGGGCAATCTCTGTACAATTTACAGCCTATGCTCTTATTCTGGCCTCATGGCAATGAGAGAGTAGAGATATATAGAGATCAGCTAGCTAGCTAGCTAGATAGATAAAAGCCTATGTATGTGTGCATGTGTATTGGTGTGTTGTTATGTATCCACAGGCACCTGTGACTCATAGTAACTCTATACATGTTAGCTCTGAACCCTGCCTTATCTTTAGCCAACAGCCTCAAAATCCTTGCCTCCAAGGAACAACTTGGCTTCACCCTTTCTAGGACAGACCTGTTTATTCTCTTTGCAGTCCATGGTATGTTCACTCTTCTCCAGTATCACAACTCAAAGACATCAATTCTTCTTCTATTAGCTTTATTCACTCTCCAGCTTTCTGATACATAGCAAGTAATTGTGAAGATCATGGCCTGGATCAGGCAGAGATCATCTAGACTGACATCATTGCTTTTCAGCACTTTGGAGAGGTCCCTGACAACAAATTTTCCCAATGCAATTTGTCTTTTGATTTCCTGACTACTTGTTCCAACAGTGTTAATTATGGAGCTGAGCAAGCTGAAGTGGTTCAAAATCAAGAAAGGAGTGTGTCAGGAATGTATACGCTGTGTTGTTGTTATGTATAGTAGCTCTGAAGTCTGTCCTATCCTGAGCAAGTCTCACTGATTCTGACACACCAAACCCCATTGCCCTAGTTACTGTATCAATCTATCTCATCCAGAGTCTTCTGCGCCATCTCTCCACCCTTCCGAGCATGATGTCCTTCTCCAAGGACTGGTCTTTCCTAGCCATGTGCCCAAAATATGTGAGAAGGAGCTTCAAAATCCTAGCCACAAAATAAATGAATGAATGAAGAAAGAAAGAGA
>NW_006399799.1:2796374-2797563 GCF_000299155.1 Elephantulus edwardii | reverse complement strand
TCTATCATCTATCTATCTATCTATCTATCTATCTATCTATCTGTCTCTTCTGTCATTATATAGATAAATATTGTGTATATATATTGCAGCAGCATCATTATCATCATTATCATCATCATCTCATGATCTCAGAACCAACTTATATTTTACCTGGCCATCCAGTAAATTTTTAAGGGTTATAAATTGCACAGGGAGTTCTGTTGATCTAGTGATAAGATGTTAAATTGCCAGACTGAAGCTACGCTGTTTGAATTCACCAGCTGTTCCTTGGGAGAAAGATGGGCAATTTCCTCCCATGCAATTTACTCCCTCAGAAAACTTATTGGACAGTCAGTTAGGGGTCAGTTCCAACTCAAAGGCACATAATAACAAGAACAAATTATACAAGTAGGAGATTGCCCCTTTTCTTCCATGAAGCTGTTGGCAAATTCAAACTGCCCATCTTTGGGTTGGCAGCTCAATTCCTTGAGCACTAGGTCACCAGAGAGTTATCTATATCGCTATATAGATATACAGAAAGAAATACATGAGACAGTATACTGTTAGATGTTCTTAGGTCAACCACTACTCTTATTGACACTATGAACAACAGCCTTGTCCTATGCGGCACTATCCTCACATACTCCACCATTCTCAAATCCATTGTTGCAGGTACGGTGTCAATCTATCTTGTTGAGAGTCTTCCTGTCCTTCTCTGACCTTCCACTGTTGCCACCATGGGTAACCATTATTGCATCTGACACATCAGTGTCACAGCGTGCAGCTTCACAGCAACCACAAGTTACCTATGTATGGCAAGTGGACACACGAGGGCCATACGATATAGAAGAATTTTTGACACCTGCATAGATTGTGTCAATGCAGTTTGTTGATGATTCTTCCTCCAGTTCTGATGCCACATTCCTCCTTACAAAGTCCAGCTTCCTGAATGATCTGTTCTGCATATAAATTGAAAAGGTATAGAGATAGGATGCATCCCTGACTCATACCTTTCCTGATCCTGAACCATGCAGTGTTTTCCTGCTCTGTTCTGGCTACTACTTCTCGGTTCAAATATACGTGGGCATGTTGCTAGGTTGTCTGCTGAAACTGAGGAGGACCTCATGCACTTACTGCAGGGGGTCAAGGACTGCAGCCTTCAGTATGGACTGAGGCTCAATGTCAAAAAGACAAAGATTCTCACCACTGG
>NW_006399799.1:2718361-2796064 GCF_000299155.1 Elephantulus edwardii | reverse complement strand
AGGATTCTGGGGCTTCGTCTGACATACTTTGGTCATGTTGTAAGGAGAGACAGGTCTTTAGAGAGGGACATCATGCTGGGTAGAGTAGAGGGACAGCACAGAAGGGGAAAACCCTCTATGAGGTGGATTGACTCAGTGACTGGTGTAATCGGGATGGGTGTGTCAGAGGCAGTGCAATTGGCACAGAATATAGCAGGATTTAGGGCTGTTGTACATAGGGTCGCTATGAGTCACAAACGACTCAACGGCACATAACAACAACAACAGCATGTTGCTAGGAGGGGCTATTACTTGGAGAAGCACATGATGCTTGTTGTTTGTTGTTATTATGTGCTGTCGAGTCGTTTGCGACTCATAGCGACCCTATGTACAACAGCCCTACACCCTGCTCTATCCTGTGCCAATCGCACTGTCTCTGACACACCCATCCCGATTACCCCAGTCACTGAATCAATCCATCTCATAGGGGGTCTTCCCCTCTTGCGCCGTCCCTCCACCCTCCCAAGCATGACGTCCCTCTCCAAGGACCTGTCCCTCCTTGCAACATGCCCAAAGTATGTCAGACGAAGCCCCAGAATCCTTGCCTACAAGTAGTTGCTTGGTTTACCCCTCTCTAGGGTGAATCTGTTTGTTTTCTTGACAGTCCATGGTACATTCAATACTCTTCTCCAGCACCACAGCTCAAAGGCATCAATTCTCCTGCTATCTTCCCTAGTCATTGTCCCTTTTTAACCTACCTTTTTACCTTCAAACATGATGCTTAGAAAGGTGGAAAGGTAGAGGGTCAGTAAAGGAGGAGAAGACCCTCAACTAGGTTGATTGTCACAGTGACTGTGAATGAGGATGGCACAGCACAGAGCAGAGTTCAGATCCCTTGTTCATAAGAGTTGCTATGGGTCATATTCGACTCAATGGCACTTAACAAGAACAACTGCATAGCTATCTTCCACTTGGCTGGTCAAAAAGCTATCTTCTGGCTACTTCACTGTGTGAGGTCAAATATTGGAAGTTAAAACTTCTTGGGGGCACAAGTCAGTCAGTAACATTTTTATGAAAATTGCATAAGGGAACATGCTTAGTTGAGTCAGGATTTGAATTAAAAATCTTTTCATTGTGTCATGTTAAAAAAAAAGAAACTGTCTTATGAGTTTCTTGATGTCAACTAACAAGCATATTCAGAACTGCATGTGTTTGATGAAACACCTCATTTGATTTTTCATCACGTCTGGAGCCTTATTTTTTTGATTAATGCTTTCAGTTTGGCTGAGAGTCCTTCCTTCACTACAATTGGTTCTTGAGTATATGTGACTTCCTGAAATGGTTCATTGTCAATCAATTATCTTTGAAGAGTGACTGTGCATATTCTTTCCATCTTCTTTGGATGCTTCTTCCTGCCATCATTAGATATTTTGATCATAGAATACTTCAGTATTGCAACTCAAGATTTGAATGTGTTCTTCAATTTTTTTTTTTCTGTCTGACAAATACAGAGCATATTCTTGCTTTCTGGGTTTTTAACTGCAGGTCTTTGCACTTATCATTATGATTATTTGTTTTGGCTTCTTGAGCTGCCCTTTGAAAACTTCTGTTCAACTCTCTTACTTTATCATCTCTTTTGCTCATTTTTGCTTCTCTTCAAAAGCAAATTTCAGGGTCTATTTTGAAATCTACCCTACTCTTTATTTCTTGTCTTTTAAATGACCTTCTGTTTCTTTATGGATGATATTCTTTATATCATCCGGTAATTTTTCTGATCTTCTGTCATTAGTACTCAATATGTTCAATACATTCTTGAAATAGTTTTTAAATTCAGGTGGGATAAACTCAACTTTGTATTTTGGCTCTTGTGCGTTTGTTATAATTTTCTTCAACAACTGCTACTTGGACATAGATCTACCTCAAAATTTAAAAATCCATTGTCATCAAATCAGTTCTGACTCATAGGGACTGTATATTTGATCTTGGAGACTGTAACTCTTAACAGGAGATGATGTCATCTTTCTTATTTGGAAAGATAGATTCAAGTGAAACTGGTAGATTCAAGCCTCTAGAGACACTTGATTAGCAAAGCAACATGTTAGGAAATGTCACATCAGAGCTCCTAAGAATCTTCCTAAGGAAAGAAATAGGTGGTGAAAAAGAAGAAGAGAGAGCAGGTAAATGATTGGAAGGAAAGAAGGAAAGAATAGTTGTTGTTTTTGTTATGTGCCATCAAGGTGCTTGGAACTCATAGCGACCCTATGTATAACAGCTCTAAACCCTGCTCTACCTGTTCCAATCTTATCGTCTCTGACACACCTACCCCCATTACACCAGTCACTGAATAAATCCATCTCATTGAGGGTCTTTCTTTCTTGTGCTATCCCTCCATCCTCCCAAGCATGATGTTCCTCTCCAAGGACTGGTCCCTCCTTGCAACATGTCCAAAGTATGTCAGACAAAGCGTCAGAATGTTTGCCTCCAAGGAGCAGCCTGGTCTCACCCTCTCTAAGATGAACCTGTTTTTTCTCCTAGTAGTTCATGGTATTCAATACTATTCCCCAGCATAATGACTCAAAGACATTAATTCTCCTTCTATCATCTCTAATAAGTGTCCATCTTTCTGACATACAGCAAGTAATTGCAAAGGCTACGGCCCAGATCAAGCGCACCTTAACCTCCAAACTGATACCGTTACTCTTCAGTATTTTGGAGAGGTCTCTGACAGCAGACTTTACCAGTGCAATTAGTCTTTTAATTTCCTGGTTGCTGGTACCAAGAATGTTGATTGTAGGGCCAAACAACCTAAAGGTGTTAACAATCAAAATCTCTTCACCATCTATCATGATGCTGCCAGTTGGCCCAGTGATGAGAATCTTTGAAAGGATAGAAGGAGTATCTATTAGCATAGGTTTGATTTTTCTCCAGAATATAAATGGTCAATTTCATTTTCTTCTTTATAGTACCCTTTGCCTTAACATTTTACTCAGTTAATGTATACTTTTAGAACAAAATAGAATTTTATTTTATTGTTGGTACTGTTAGGAGTCATTTAGTCAAGTACAACTCATACAGATCCTACAAACAACAGATTTGCACCCTGTCCTATCTTTGCCAGCCTCACAATCTCCGATACCCTTGATCCCATTGCTGGAGTCACTGTGTCAATCTATCTGGTAGAAGGTCTTGCTCTTCCCTGTCCCTCCACTCTGATTATTTATTTAATTAGACTGGGTGAATTGATGTCATTTTCAAAGTTTATTTTTAACTTTTTTAAAAGCAGAAAGGATTGTTCTGAGATTTACAGCACAGCCTAATGGTTTATCCAAGGTTACTGGGGTCACTACAATTCTCAAAGCTACCTGATCCTAGAAAAAGAACATGACTGATTTATTTACCTTGGAATAATTCCACCCTTTGGTCTAGAGAGACTCTGGCTTAAAAGGCATTGCTTAGATCGCTAAGTCCTCCCTCTGGCTGAGGGTTTTGTTCTGAGGATGAAGCCCCTATGTATTTTCCCAGCTAAATATATATATCCTGATGTTTATGGCTATATAGTTATATCTGAATGCCTCCAGCTCCAGGCTGTCCTGGATAAAAGGGACAGATTCCACTGCATCGTCTCATGAATTTCCATTAAGTAATATTTTCACTAGTAGGAAAGTAAATCAAGTAATTTAGGAGAGGTGATTTGAGCTGTAGAGAGAGTTAAAAATTAGGAAGGGTGATTAGAGTTTCTGCCTGTGCTGCCTAGTTTGTGGCACACAGCCACAGTGATGATCACAGCTGGATCTGTCATAGCTATTCCCAAAAGCCAAGGTGGCGTATCCTAGAAGTGAGGGAACAAAACTAAACAAATGTGTTGCCTTTAGGCTGATTCTGACCCATTGCAACTCAAGGTGTACAGAGTGAGACTATCTCCGTAGTGTTTTCCTGTCATCTTCATGGAAGTAGATTGTCAGAACTGGCTTTCACTGCACTGCTAGGTAGATTTGAACTGCCAATCTTTCATTTAGGAAGTTAACACAAACTGCTTCACAGTTTAGCTGCCTAATTAGCTGTAATAGAAATATCCCAAGTGGATGATTTCCAAAAAGCATATAGGCATCCTCTCACAGTGTTGGAGATTAGAAGCCCAACTCAGGGTTCCAACTTTAAGGGAAAACTTCCTTCCTCTATCAGATCTAAGGGGAAAGGTCTTGTCACTTCTGAGTTTCTACTCCTGCAAAATCTTTACATAGCTTGACATCTCTCTTCCCCTGACTCTAGGAAATTCTCAATGCAGAAACCTGAGGTCAAAAAAACATGCTCTGCTCTTTGCTCTTTTTTCTTTATGGTGGTCAAAATCCCTCTTTCTCTACTTGTTTATCTCTCATATCTCTTGTAAGATAAAAAGTGACACATATAGCACCTCCCAGAAATTCCCCTTATTTTGAATAAGGGCTGTGATCTGAGTAAGAGTGTTATATCCCACCCTAATCCCCTTAAAACTGATTGGCCAATCACATCAGGTCACATCATGATGGATGATTACATCATTATAGAACTGCCAAACTGCATCATTACATAACTGCTAAATCACTGAGCAGCACACTAAAATAACACATATTTTAGGGAGAATGCAATTTAGTCACTGACAGCCACACGGAGACTTCAGAAAAAAAGTAAAGACTCAGAACTTTAGAAAAGGCAAAGGAGTACAGTTTTAGGCCAGGGGTAAAAAGACGACCTTTTTTAGAATTAAGGCAGGGGAATACTGGATAGTCTACTACTATATAGTTGTGTACATCTCTAAAATACCTCCTCATTCATTCACGCAACAATTACCTATTGAGAACCTGCAGTACAACAGACAGTGAGAATACAGGTATGAACGACACAGATCAAACTCTTATTGTAATGGAGATTTATACTCTGAAGGAAAAAGATAAACAGTAAGCATGCAATAATAAAAGCAAACAAATAAACAAGCAAATGAACACAAGCTTCAGATGTTGTTGTTGGGTACATTATGTTGGAACTGACTCATAGTTGACCCTCCAGCAGATTTTCAGAGGCAGTAATCACACAGGAGAAGATTGCCCAGCTTTCTCCTGTAGAGCTGGGTATAGGCTCAAACCACACACCTTTGAGAAGGAAGTGCCATGAGGTCACCAAAGCTTCCTTGTTTCAGATAGGGACAAATATTCAGAAGAAAATAAAACAGGATAATTACTGAGGAATTAATTTGCTACATGAGTCATGGAAAGCCAGCCCAAGTGAGAGTTGAGCTGAGGTAAGAGTGAGCAGGAGAAAGAAGCCACTCCAAGGTAACACACCTTTCCTTATTTTTCATAGACTGATTGTTTCTATCCATCAAGCCTACCTATTAGGAGGAAGGCTACCTAGAATTCTCAGTACTTGTGGGTGCCTTCATTTTAGAGCTTCTAGACTTTGTCACATGCACACCTACTCTGACAGTTATCCTAATACTTATTGTTGTCATTGTTGTTGTGTACTGTAGAGTTAGAACCGGCCAATAGCTGACCCTCCAGTGGGTTTTCCTAGGCAGTTAATTGCATGAGAGGAGACTGCCCATCCTTCTTCCATGGAGCAGCTGGTGGCCGGCATCGAACTGCGTGCCTTCAGGATCGCAGTGATATGTATATGTGTGTGTGATGGGCGGGTGTGTGTGCATACATCTCTAGCCTTGCTATATCATACAGGATCTATGAATCAGGGGCACATCCTAATGATCAATTTACTGACAAGGGGCCTGGATTCTTTCCACGCTTGACTCAGACTCCCTTTTCAAGTTTCCCAATTAATGGATATACTTGGGGTTTCACAAATATCTTGTGCTCAGCACATACCAAACTGAATTTATTACTTTTCTTCCTCTGAAATTTGTTCCTTCTTTAACATTTTTAGTTTCAGTGACATATCAGTTTTTATTTCTTTAAAGATCTATCTCTTTCAGGGTCATCCTGTATGGTTAGACAGTTTGTGCACTGCACAAAAGTTGAGAAAGTGAGAGAGAGTTTAAACATAAATCACACTCTTTATAATCAGGCTCCTCTAGCTTGCAACCTGATCCCTAAGGAACAATGATATCCTCAAAGGTAACATCTGCTTACCTAGCTTGACATCATGAGATTGCATTGCTCAGAGCAGGTGTTTCTTTAACAACAAATACCTTTTCCACAAAGGTGTCTGATACTTGGCTATGGTCTAACTTCCCTTGGTGGTGTAATCTTTCTGTGGTCAAGATTTACATAATAATATGCTTGAATTCTCAGCTACATCTTTGTAAGTCTAAAGCTTAAGCATGACAGAGATCATGAGGAAGGTAAGGGATAGGACAAGATTCAAAGTGGTTGTTCATTGGGTCACTGTGAGTCATTGTTGACTCAAAAGCACCTAACAACATCCACCCCTTCCCTGTCCTTGATTGAGGTCCCCTTATTCCAGGAACTCTACCTGGCACCCTGAATGCACAGTACAGACCACAAATCCCTCCTCTGAAACCATAATACAAACCATCTATACAGTTCACCTTTTCTTACCTGTACTGCCCAGGGGTACTCCCTTCTATAGTTAGTTTTGCCACCCTAACTGGATCACACATTCCCAAAGACTAGAATTATGTGTTGCATCTTAGTGATTGGCACTAAGTAATAGATAGATCATTGTTGTTGTTTGGTGCCATTGAGTCATAGCAACCAGATTACCTTGCCCGATCCTGTGACATCTTTAGAATCTCTGTAGAGGCCCCTGTTGCAATCATTGCACCAATCAATCCATTTCATTGAAGATCTTTCTTTTTAATTGATCATCATCCTTTCCAAGTATGATTTCTTTTTCCCAAGACTGACCCTTCCTGACAACATGCCCCAAATATGTTAGAGTAAGTCTTCCAGTATTGTTGCCTCTTTCTGGATATGAGCGTAAGCTCATGGCACTGTGTTTCTTAAAGTGTAATATCAGCAAACTACTGTTTGTATTAGAATCACTTGCATATTAATTTATCCCTTCCAGACATACTGCATCAGAACCTGGAGATTAGGTCCTTGAAACCTGAGTTGTTAAGAAGTTTTCAAATTATTTTTATGTACATTGAATTTTGTGAACCACAGTTTCAGCAAGACTGGCCCTCCAGAGAAAAGAAGGCTGGAAAGTGAGAGACCAGGACAGAAAGATGATGACCACCAGAAGTAGGAGTTATTGCCTGTCACATCTGTCAGGGCACATGTTTATTCATCCAGGAGAGCCCAACACAGCCCTAAAAGGAATCACCTAGAGTTAAGAGTATCACTTTTAAATATCTCTGAATTATGTCTTTAATTAAGACAAGTCAAACCTAGAATCCAGAAAAATATGTATAATGCTATAATTTGGTGACAGATTATAGGTAGAGTAGGTGTTCTGACAGGAAGATAGGTAGGCAGACAGTGAGTGAGTGGATGGTTAAATAAATGGATGGATGGATACCTATATGCTCATAGATACATTGGATATCCCTGGAATGATAAGTAAAAAAACTAGTAATAGGAATTACTTCCAAAGAAAAGAATTTGTAGTCCATAGAAGTAGTTTGCTCTACTGTCTTAGTTGTCTAATGCTGCTGTAAAAGATATACAGAAATATAAGTAGGTGACTTTAATAAGGAGAAACATATATTCTCATACTCTATAATATTAGAAGTTCAAATTCAAGGTGTGGGCTTTAAGAGAAGGCTCTCTCTGTTAGTGCTAAAGAAAGTGATTTTCTTTTTCTGTACCTTAGTTCCTTGGCAATTTTTTTTGTGGTGTGGCATCTTATTTTCCCCCAAATATACCTTCTTGCTGCTGCATCTAGTTTGCTTCGCCTATATTTAAAAATTAATTGGCTTAAAACATACCCTATACCGATAGACTCTTGTTAACACAACAAAGAAACCCATTTCCAAATGGAATTACACTGTAACAGTGTCTTTCATACTTTGGGTATGCAGCTAGGTGAGGCTATTTCTTGCAAAGAGACCTCATGCTTGGAAATATGGAGGGTCTGTGGAGGAGAAGAAGACCCCTTATGAGATGGATTGACACGACAACGTCAGCAACGGGTTCTAGTGTGTCAGAGATGATAAGGAAGGCACAGAATAGGGCAGGGTTCAGGTCAGCTGTTCATAGGGTGACTATAAATCCTACTAGATGGCGCCTAACAACACAACAACATAAAATGAATATTATTAGCATTTCCAACAGGAAGTTAAGTAAAGCAAGTTGCCTAAGTTTACACCAATAAGTACAGATTTAGATTCAAGTATAGTCTATTTTCAGAGACATACTCTTCACTACTGGGCAACAATATCTCTCCAAGCTCCAAACCCTGGATTGCAGCTTCTTGGGACATGTTTGTATCTCAATTATAGTAGGATCCACAGAATTTTCTTATGTAAGTGTTATCTTCTCTTGCTTGGCACCTTAACACACAGGTGCCATCAAGTAATTTCCAGTTCATAGAAATCATAAGTGCAACAGAAAAGGAAAAAAAACCCCACCCTTCCTAATCCCATACCATCTTCATAATCTCTGCTGTGCTTATGCCCACTGTTACAGTCATCCTGTCAATAACTCTATTTTGCTGCCTCTCTGTCTGCTTTTCCAAGCATGATGCCCTCTCCAGGGATTGTTCTTCCTGATAACATGCAAAGAATGTTAGTTGAAGTCTCACCATCCTTGCTCCTAAGAAGCACTCTGAATGCAGTTTTTCTAAAATAAATGTTTATAAATCTGGGTGAATGAATGAGTGTATCAATCAATCAATGGGTAGCAGAGCTGATTCTTTGGAAAGACTATTAAAGTGGAAAAATTTCTGACAGATGTGATTAGCTAGTAAAAAGTTTGATATGGAATGAATTCCATGTGTGGAAAATGTTGAGATCAGAGAGATCCTAGAAAATGAAGTTAGTGTACCTGGGGTGTAGTGAGTGAGGAAGTCTGGTTTTGTGGACCCTTAAATTACTTCAAACCTAGAGAATACAGCATCAAATAACTCTAGAAGTCATGTGTAGCAAAATGCTGTTTAATTTGCACGTAGGTATAGGTGGTTTGAGACCCAATGTGGCATCAACATAGATAAACTGAGATATTTTTATAGTCTCTGGTCAACAAGAAATGTTACTTGATTGAGCAGCTAGCTATGTGTTACTTAGGCCTGCCCATCTTCTGACCTCAGGGCCTACATGTCTTCAGGCCAGCTCTCTTCTTTCTTCTGATGTCTGTTGGCACAGGCTGCTGATTTAAGTGGCCTTGCGATTCAGGGGTGGGCTTTAAGAGAGAAGGGGTGATTTATCCCCTTAGTTTTCAAGCCTGAGGGAAAGCTTACAATGAGATAAAGGAGAAGACCAGAAATAAGACCAGAGATGTAGGCAGGTATTAGATGGGGCAGATAGTTATAGAGAAATTTTAAATGTGTCCTAAGAGCTACTGGGAGTCAGTGAAGGGTTTGAGCAGCAATACAACCTTCTCACAAGGTCCACTAGGGACACTGCTCTGGAAACACCTTGAAGACTGGACGCTTTATTAAATAAATGAATGGAATGGTGACTGATCCTGCCCCCAGAGCAGAAACAAAAAGGCTACTGGAGTTCCCAGGGGTATCTACATATCTGCAGACAATCCTGGAAAAGGACATTCCAGAGTCCCCCTATTGCTAGCTCATGCAGTGACGTCTAGGCCTATTGCTACTCAGCTCCCACTTGGCTTGGATTCGAGATTTTTCTCCAGTCGGCAACTTGGCCAAGGATTGGCCTTTCAGACAGTGGCCCCATTCCCAGGGATTCTGAGTCACAGAGGAAGTAATGTCAGGAGAGGCCAGAAACCTAGTCAACAGTTTTAGCTGGCACAGACGTGGTCAGCACCTACCAGAACCCTGAGCCTGCTGGGCCAGCCAAGCTTTGGCTGAGGTCATGAGGACAAAACAAATTGAAGCATACAAGACCCCAGGGAAGGAGGTGGAAATAGTGGAGCCCATCCTGGCCCCACACAGTCCTTCAGCATTACACACTGTGCTGGCCTCAGCTTTTGACCTACACTCCTAGCTCCTCTCAAGGTCCTCAGGCAAGTCAAAGAGTGAAACAACTACTATCTCTGCAATAGCCTTGCATGAATCTCAGATACAGGATACAATCTTAGGTGTTAGACCCAGGGAGAATTCAATTCAGTTTATCACCAGCTCTGCAATAAGTCATGGGGCTACAAAGCCAGTGCGTTGTCTCTGGGAGCTAGAGTCTATGTAAGGAAACAGAACAAATCATGACAGTGTAATGCAGTCATCTAACAGAAGTAGATATCAAGTGCAACACCAAACATGATGGGCGGCAGAGAAAGGGGTGAGGGCAATGCCCAGGAAACTCTCGAGATGAACCTTAAAGGGCAGATAGCGTTTTGGCGAGCAAACAAATGAGGAGCGAGAAAAAGCATCTTTATTATTTTCATGATGACCGAGGCAGACTGCTACTTTCTTGGCATTATGTGAGTCTTTGCTTAGTAGATGTTAGGTTGTTGTAACTATATAATGTCCCAGGATACGGCAATGTTTTGTGAAGGCCCTGCATATTGGTGCTCCCTTCTTGGGCCTCAGGCCCAAAGGGGGATTATCTGTCCTCCAGAAACCAAGGTTCCACCCAGCCACTTCCACTTGAGTTTAAGAAATCCCGTGATGTAGTGAGACAGCCATGCTCAAGGCCCAAGTATCTGTGACACTGATGCTCCTGGCAAAGAACAGCAGAGGTGCAAAAGTGTTTGTGTTCCATAAATGTTGTGTGTGTTAGAAAGTTGATTCCAACTCACAGAGACTCAATTAACAGAGAGTTGGCCCATATTGCTCCCTAGGTTGGAACCTTTCCTTTGGTGTCATAGTCACTGTTGGTCCAAAGGCTGTAGGTCTTTGGCTATTTAAATCCACAGCAGCTCTTTGGGAAAAGGAAGGTGATCTTCTCCCAGTGAAATTTACATCCTCAGAAACCCAGTGGAAGTTTACCACAAGTCGTTGGTGGCAGTGAGTATGTGAGTCTTTGCAGGAGAAGACCACCTTTTCTTTTCTTCCTTAAAGAAATTGGTGGATTAGAACTGTTGACTTTTTCGTTAACAGTCTAGTGCTTAACCAGAGCTCCTTACTTCAGAAATAGAAGAGCATAATAGTAGCACAAGGGCTCTAGATCTCGAGGTCTGAGATTGGACCCAGCTCTGCCACTTCTTAATGCTGTGTGTAGTTATTAAACTCTCTGTGCTTTAGTTTCACGAGAATAAAAATACTTAGAAATAATAGTTCATAGAGTCGGGTGAAAATTCAAACTCAAGATACATAAAGTGATTTACAAAGTGACAATCAGCACTATATAAATAGTGTTGTTTTTGTTTTTAGGTGCCTTTGGATCACCTCAGCTCACAGTGATCCTATGTACACCAGAATGAAGTCCTGCCCAATCCTGTGCCATCTACACCTCATTTGAACTTAAATCCATTGTTGTGGTCACTTGGTCAGTCGCTGAGGGGCATCCTCTTTATTGCTGACCTTGTACTTGTCTGAGCATGATGTCCTTCTTCAGGGACTAGCCTCCTGATAGTATTCACAAAGTACTTAACATGAAGTGTCACCATCTTGCTTATAAGAAGTACCCTTGCACTTCTTCCAAGGCAGATTTGTGTGTTCTTTCAGCAGTCCACACTATATTCAATATTTTTGCCATCATCACAGTCCAAAGACATAAAAATCTCCAAAAGAGCCTCTTTCCCACGTGATTTCAGTTAAGAGGGATATCCCTTCCTGCCCAGGGGATAGTGATGGATGCACAATGCTCTGACAAGTCTACAAAAATCACTTTCCTCTCATCTTCTAGCATTTCCAGTTGAGCCCTTTGAACTACATTTGAACAGATGGTGAGTGAGGGTGGTACAAGCTGGTTTTGCTTGTTTATAAGGAGAGTAAGCTAGTATAAGCAACACGCTTCGCTATCCTCCATCCTGTTGTTTGTGTTGTTATGTTGCTGATGTTGTTAAACACTGTTGAGTTGACTCTGACCCCAAGTACAGCAGCTCTGAACTCTGCCCTATTTTGGTAGGTGTTAAGTATGCTAATGTGGAATAATGGAGTTTTAATCCTCTAAGCGAGCTCTGGTGGCCTAGTGGCAAGAAACTGCACTGTAATCCAAAGGCACATGGTTTCGAGGACACCAGCCACTCTGCCAGAAAAAAGATGGTCAATCTTCTTCTATGCAATTACCTGCCTCTGAAAATTCGCTGGAGGGTCAGTTTTTGGTTCATTCCAATTCTAAGGTACAAAACAACTAATCAAAATAATTAGTAATCAGTAAATTACTGTCATGGATTGAATTTCACCCCCTTCTTCCTGCCACAGTTTCCCCAGTGTCAACTAAAGGCTGCAGCCCAGCCCAGGCACCCTCACACCCCCACCAGTGACAGAACCACTGTCTGGCAGGTTGAGGCACTGCAGTTCCAGTGTGGCCCAGAGTGCACTCCCGCCTACAGCACTGGACCCATGCCCCTCCGCCTGGAGACTTCCCTGTCACCACCTTGCTGTCCTGTACCAGGAGCACCAAGATCACAGGTACTTTGGCCTTGAGCATGGCTGTCTAGCTGCATCACAGGGATTTCTTAAACTCAAGTGGAAAAGGCTGGGTGGAGCCTCCATTTCTGGAGGACAAGTCATTCCCCTTCGGGCCTGAGGCCCAAGAAGGGAGAAGCAGTATACAGGTCCTTCACAAAACATTGCCATCCCCTGGGACACTATGTTAGTTATAGCAACCTAACATCTACTAAGAAAAGACCCACAAAATGTCAAGAAAGCAGAAGTCTGCCTCCATCATCATGAGGGAAAAACACCCCAAAATAATCCTTCTCCTAAAAAGACAGACCCAACGAATACCCCAGATAGAGAGAAGCAGAAGAAATACATTGATATGGAGTTATAGGAACAACTTCAGAGGAAGGTGCAAATGATGGGGAAACAATGGAAGCCATTAGAGAGCAAATACCATAGTGACTGGGATCCAGAAGAAATATACAACTTGAACAGCCACAGCTACTACATGCAAAAGATGGAAGAAAGTATGAATTACGACCCCTCAACAGAGGTATCGATTAACACAAAGTGGAAACTATACATAGTAAGTTGTAAAAGGATTAAGGGTAGAATGCAATACCTCCTCGCCCCATCACAGCCCTGATTCAATGTAAAGAGTTATTCACAGGCTATGTTGCTGTTATTAAGTACCATTGAGTCAAAAGCCACTTAGCTGACCCTCCAGGGGCTTTCAGGGGCTGTAAATCACATGGGAGAAGATTGCTCAACTTTCTCCCTCAGAGCAGCTGGCGGATTCAAATCTCCTGCCTGTGGATTGGCAACTCAAATCCTTACCCACTCAGGCCACCGGAGCTTCCTAGGGTAAAACACATTTTATCTCATGAGAGGTAAAAGGGGAGGAATGTGAGAGGAGATTGGGGACTTCAATAACACCAAGAAAAAATTGCCAGAAGAGAAGCATAACCTTTTGGATCCAAGTTTCTGTGTGAGGAAGCTCCCCGGCACACGGAAAGCCAAGCTGAGAAGCAAGGACCTTCTCACAGAACTAACAGGGAAAAAAGGACCTGGTCCTAGAGCCAGCATCCTAGATTGGAACCTGTTGCCTCCTAAACTGTAAAAGACAGCATTTCTGTTTGTCAAAGCCATCCCCATGTAGTGTTTCTGTTGTAGATAATCAAGACGGCTATCACGTTCAAGGCAAGAATTCTCAGTTTTATGCAATCAGAAAATAAATTTTCCCAGCATTCTGGAGTTGAACAAATTCTTCAGGAATGATTTACAGTAACTAGGCGCACAGATGGACATTAAAGCAGTGTATAGCTCTATATGGGTTTAAACTGAGAACAATTATTCACAAGATTGGATAGGAAGTTTAGAGGGATGGCAAGCTTGTCTCAATAGGAAAAGAGTAATCTACTAATTTTTTTTCCAATTCATGATGATTATTATAACACTAAACTAGAACAACTTATTCATCTGCACACTGCTTTATTTCAGATTTTTAAAAAAAGCAAACAACCTACTTCAAATTTTGTAGATCCTTTCAGAATTTTCCTACACATGCCAGTCTGCATTGACATGTTGACGGCTGTACTCAAATATATATGTGGACACAACACTCACCATGCTAAAAAATACTATCGTATACCTTTGTTTATGTAACAACCACAACAAAATTCCTTGGCTATCTCCTCATATTAGCACATAATGTCCTTTTTCATTTTTTTTCATTGTTGCTTAATTTCCTCCCTCCCCCCACCCCAGTCCACTTTGCTATGCACCTCATATTCTGGACTGTGGTCATGCAAATACTGCCTAATCATGATCCTTTTGTAATGGTAGCAAAGGATCACATTGTTTTCCATCAGAGCTCTGGTGGCATAGTCCACAGTGATTCTGCTCCTAACTCAAAGGCTGTGCATCTCTTTTCAAATTTGACAGTCACACCAAGAAAAAGAGCTAGGGAGTCTTCCTCCATCGAGATGTACAGCCATAGAGATCCAAGAGAGATTCACTACGATTTGGAAGCATCTCCACGGCAGTGAATGAGTAAGTGAGAGACCTTTGTAAGTGGATTTTAAATGGCTTGATGTATAATCTAACAGGTTGCTCAATATTTACTCACAATGTCCTTAGACCGCACACTTTACAGGCATTTTATAACTTTCATAAGCATTGGGTATTCCATTTTGGAGTTTCTATCCTATATCATAGTAAGAATATTGAAATGAACCTACATCCCACATGAAATAGAAATTTTTTTTTGCTGTAAAAATTGAAAAGAATTTTATGATTTTGCTTTTCAAATAAATTTGGCTCTGAGTAACTAATTTATGATTGACCACAATTTCTCAGCAATCATCTTGCATACATGGGAATTCCGCAAATAAGTTTTTAAATGTAATGTTTTTATGAATTTTAAATTTAACAATTAATGAATGTGACATAATTTAAATGAGCACATTAGTTTTCATTTTTTTCTACTTTTTTCATTATATGTCCTTTTTGAGGTCTCATATTTTACTTAGGATTTGGAGAAGCTTATAATCTGTAGAGATAATGACTAATGTACTCAGTGGGTAAAATAGTTCTGTGCATGCTGCTTCTTGGCTGGATGACAGCTTAGCTTCGAGGGGAGTAGATAGAGAATTAGAGGTTCCTCTGGGCTGGTGATCTGAATTAAAAGAGCAGAGCATGGGACGAAATCAGTCATAAGTGGAAACAGAGTCATGGAGAAATAAGCAGGAAACAGAGTCCAGGGCTGGTATTTTACAAAAGGAGTAAGACTGGATGAGTCATGTGTGCCCCCAAATTTCTCATCTGCAATTTCCAAGAACAGCTCTCAGGGTGTTTTATTTACTATTTTCCTTTCAAAGGGAGATGTCAAGGAGTGAATTGTGTTCCCAATACATTAGAGAGTAATATATTGTGGAATTTGTGTAATGATCCCTATTATCTGATAAACCAAATAGTTATAGGAAGATTAAAGGTGGAATGCAATGTTCCCTAATCCCATCACAGCCCTAATTGCATGTAAGGGAAGCTTCCCTAGGAGGTGATGAAACATCTTTTATCCCACTAAAGATAAAAGGGAGGAAAGTGAACTAAGAGGGAGTAGCACCAAGGAATAGTCTTCAGAAATAGAGCGCATAGTTTTGGACTCAGTCCTGTGTATGATGAAGCCCCTTGATAACCAAGGAAGACCTCCACCTAGAAGTCTGGAGATGGCAGGCTTATAGATGCCAAAGGAAATAAGGATTTTCCTCTACAACTAACAGAGAGAAGAAATCTTCTCCTAGAACTGACACCCTCAATTTGAACATCTAGCCTCCCAGATTAGAAGAGAATAAATACCTGTTCCTTAAAGTCATCTTCTCTTGGTGTCTCTGTTATAGCAGCATTAGATAACTAACACAGGTGATGGAATATTCTAGGTCTAAGGATTTCTAACCCTTCCCTTGTGCTCTGACTTAGAGGTTCTAAGTGATTCAAATAGTGAAGGCTTTGACAACTAACCAAAATGTTGGCAGTTTGAACTCCAGAGTACCTCAGAAGACAGATCTGGCCATCTGCTAAAACCCTGTCAGTAAAAACTTCCTTTTATGGCTTAAGGAGGCTAGAAAATATGGGCAATCTGCTTCTGAGAGGTCACAACCTTGAGAACCCCAGGGAGCAGTTGTTCTCTGCACACGCGAGTCATAATAGACTCAAAGGAAACAGGCTTAGGTTTTGCGGACTTTCTGTCTTATTATTTCTTTTTTCCAAGTGCTCTGACTGCTATAAAATCAAAGCTGGAAACGGATGTTTAAACAAAGCTGACTAATGGGGAAATGAGAGGTCTCCATGAGAAGGTACATTTTCCCATCTGCATTGCTTCATGTGAAAATGTCCTACTGATCAGAGCTTTAAGTGCTCAGGAGAGAAGGGCAATATAATGACAGAGACGATTTGGCATCGCGTTTGATTTCCTCACCAAAAAAATTTAACATTTTTAAAAGTTTGACTTCTACATGGAAATTCCTCTCCAGTGTAAGCATTTGCTTGGTGACAGGCTATTATAAATGCTTATGATCATGAGGATGAGATTTTCTATAGCATCAGATGCCGCTATTACTTTAAATGAAATCACTACGAGGGCAATTTCAGTCCCGCAAGCAGCACTTAGTTTTAAAAAGTCCCTGTGTATCAAAACACAATTGCCATAGCTCAAGAAGACCAGAGCCAAGAAACGGGGCCTAAGAAAGGGGCAGAGGCCTGGGAAGCTCACCATTTCAGGCACATAGACTCTTATTTGGTCCCAAGACTTTCTAGGAGTCTCCTGCTAGGGGTCCATGATAATATTATTGTTGTTATTATGTACCATCAAGTCACTTGTGACTCATATAGACCCAATGTACAATGGCCCTAAACTCTGTTCTCTATCCTGTGCCAACCTATTGTCTCTGACACACCTTCCCCCATTACCCCAATCACTGAGTCAATCCATCTCATTGACAGTCTTCCTTTCTTGTGCTGTCTCTCCCCACTTCCAAGCATGATGTACGTCTCCAGCGACTGGTCTCTCCTTACAACATGACTAAAGTATTTCAGATGAAGCTTTAGAAACCTTGTCTCCAAGGAAGAGCCTGGCTTCACTCTCTTTAGGAAAACCCTGTTTGTTCTCCATTTTAGACAATATCTTCCCTGCTAGCTGAGATATCCATCCATTTCCTCCTACTCTAAATCATTGTGAGAAATTGATTTTAGGTTACTCTAGGATGGCTTCTGCCAGTCACACTAACAAAACACTGTCGTTCTGACAGTGATGCTGAAGACACCGATATTGCAACTGTTTTCAGAGGGACTAATAACTATAGAACAAGATAATGTTGCCCTATATCTGGCTTATCTACATTAATATTTTCTCCTGCATAGAAGACTGCTTCAGGTTCCTCAATAACCATCTTAAAAAATTCATTTTATATTGGTTTGCTTATAAAATTAATATACATGTGTTTCAAACTACCCTTCATTCACATTGTTTCATACAATCATTCCCACTCATTGTATGTTACAAAATTAATCACCACTGAACTATGAGCACCATTACCCCACTTTTCCAAATCCCCACTGGATCTTTCTCATTTCATTTATCCCCTCTCCCTCCACTCACCAAATTGTGCAACCCTATGATCTCCCCTCTGTCCATCCTCACCCCTCTATTCCCACTCCTTCTTCCCTTGGTTATACTAACTATCTTTCTACAATAATGGTCTTATGCAGTATTTGTCCTTGTGAGGTTTAGTTCACTCAGCACAATGCTCTCCATTTTCTCCCAACTTATGTAATAATTTTCTAAATCATTGCTCCTGAGTGCTGTGTAGTATACTGTGTGTGAATGTAGCAAATTTCTCAATCTATTCAATTGTGGTTGGATATATGGGCTGTTTCCAAGTTCTTGGAATGATGACTAATGCTGCTATGAACATTGATGTGCAAATCTCCATTTGTGCCTCAGTTCCAATTTTCTTGGTGTGTACTGCTAGCAGTGGAATAGCTAAGTCATATGGAATGTATATGGTCAGGTTTCTGAGGAAATGCCAAATTGCCTTTCAGAGTAGTTTTACCCTTTCACAATTCCACAAACAGCGTATGAAGAGTTCCTGTCTCTCCACATCCTCTCCAACATTTATTGTTTTCTGTCCTGTTAAACTTTGCCTCTGCTCCTAGGGTGAGATGGTATCTCACTATGGTTTTGATATATATCTCTCTTATTGCCAGTGATTTTGAGCATTTTTTCAGGTGTTGATTGGTCATCCAAATGTCTTCCTCTGTGAAAATCTCTCCACGTTGTTTGCTCATTTTGTAATTGGGTTATCAGTGGGTTTATTTATTTTTTTCTTTTTTTAGAGGCCCGTTGTTGTTATGTGCCGTTGAGTTGCTTGCAACTCATAGCGACCCTACGTACAACAGCTCTGAACCCTGCTCTATCCTGAGCCAACCTTATTGTCTCTTATGCACCTATCCCCATTACCCGAGTCACTGAGTCGATCCATCTCATTGAGGATCTTCCTCTTTTGTGCTGTGCCTCCACCCTTCCAAGCAGGATTCCTAGGAGGCCCTAGAGTAGTCTGTAAACTTGCCTGAGATGGTGTTGCCAAATGTTTTCCCCCAGCTACTAGGTTTTCTTTTCACCTTGTTGGAAAAAGGTTTTGATGTACATTGGGATTTAATCTTTAGAAGGTCCCGTTTATCAATTTTATCCTCTCCCAATTGTACATTTCTGATTGTATTTGTCACTATCTTTATACCATAGGCTAGGCCTTCTAAGCTTGCTTCCAATTTATCACTAATGATTTTTACGGTTTTTTATTTTACCCCCAAGTCTCTGATGCACTTTGATTTTTGTGTATGGTGTGAAATGTGGATCCTGCTTCAGCTTTCTGCAGGTAGCAATCCAGTTTGTGAGCACCATCTGTTGAAGAGTTTGTAATTTCCTCATTTGATAGGTTTTGTGTCTTTATTTACTATAGTTGACTATAGATGGATGGGTTAATTTCTGGATTCTAAATTCTGCTCCACTCTATATGCCTGTCATTATATCAGTACCTTGCTGTTTTCGTCACTACAGTTATATTCGGGATCTCTTTCGTCTCCAAATAAACTTGCCAATCTTTGAATCTCTTTGAAAAATGAATTTGATACCTGTACTGAGATTTGTTAAACATGTAGCTTGCTTTTGGTAGGATTGCCATTTTTACTATATTGAATCTTCCTATCCATGAACAGGGAACATTTTCCCATTTATTTAGTTCCTTTATTGTTTCTTGCAGAAATGTTCTATAGTTTTCTTTGAAAAAGTTTTTTGTTTCCCTCTAGTTAATTTTATTTCTAAGTATCTCAGTTTGTGGTTGGCTATTGTAAATGGTATTGCTTTCTTTTTTACTTCTTTTTTTTTTTTTTTACTTTTTTAAACTTCTCTATATCTATGGATTGATTCAGTCACTGGGGTAATCGGGATGGGTGTGTCGCAGACAGTGTGATTGGCACAGGACAGAGCAGAGTTTAGGGCTGTTGTACATAGGGTCGCTATGAGTCACAAGCGACTCAACGGCACATAACAACAACAACATGTTTCCTTTATTACAGTAGAGGAATTACACTGATTTTTGTATACTGATCTTGTATTCTGACACTCTACTAAATTGATCTACTATCTCTAACAGGGTTTTTGGGTTGTTATTGTTGACTTCTTGGGATATTCTGTATACACTATCATAACATCTGCATATAGTGAAAGATTCATCACTTGTTTGCTGTTCTGTATGCTTCTTATTTCTTTTTTCTTTTCTTGTACTACCCTAGTGAGTGTTTCCAATACAAAATTGAATATGAGTGGTGACAGAGAGCATCCTTGTCTGGTCCCTGTTTTATAAGGGTAATGCTTTTAGTCTTTCTCCCTCGAGAATGGCATTGAAAATCTCATCAACAATGATATTGGCTTTTGATTTTATGTACATATTTTTCACAATGTTGAGGAAATTCCCTTCTATTCCTATTTTGCTGAGTATTTTAATCAGGAAAGTGATGTTGGATTTTTTTTCAAAGGCCTTTTCTGCAACAATTGCTAGGATCATGTGGTTCTTGTTATTTGCTTTGTTTATGTGATGAATTAAGTTGATTGTTTTTCTTATGTTGAATCATCCTTGTATACTTCTTATGAATCCCACTTGGTGCTAATGAATTATGTTTTTTTGTTTAATATGATGTTGGAATCTATTGGCTAGGGTCTTGTTAAGGATTTTTGCATTTATATTCATGAGATATATTGGTCTATAGCTTTCTTTTTTGGTAATACCTTTGCCTGGTTTTGGTATAGGGGGTAATACTTCATAGAATGATTCTGGGAGTGTTCTTTCTTTTTCTGGGTTGTTTTTTGGGGGGTTGTTGTTGTTGTTGTTTTGTTTTAAAACAATTTAGGTAACATTGGTGACAGATCTCTGAATGGTAGAATTCCACTGTGATGTATCTGATGCAGGACTTTTGTCATTGGAGTTTTTTACTTTTTGTGGGTTTTTTTATGACTTCTTCTTTTGTGATGAGTGTTCTACATCTGTCTGTGTCTATGTGGGCAGGGTGTGAAGTTCAAGGGATTTATCCATTTCCTCTAGATTTTAAAATTTATTAAACGATAGCTTTTCATAATATTCTGATATTATAAGATTAATTTCATGGTTCTATTGTAATGTCACCTGTATTTTTTAATTGAGTTACTTGTGTCTTTTCCTTCCCCCCCTTTTGTTAAGTTTGTTAGTGGTTTGTCAATTTTATTGACCCTTTCAAAGAACCAGCTCCTGGTGGTGGTGATGGTTTCAATTGTTTTTCTGTTTTCTATCTCAGTGATTTCTGCTCTTGTCCTTACAATTTCCTTTCTTCTAGAGTCTGTGGGGTTATATTGTTGTTCTTTTTTCTATTTTATGGATGTGTTGAATTAGATAATTAATTTTGCTTCTTTCTTTGTTTTATTATATGTTTTTCTATTGTTATGAAATGCGCCCTGAGGACTACCTTAGTTGCATCTCAGAGGGTTGATTATGTTATATTTTTATTTTCATTTGTTTTGAGGAAATTTTTATTCCATTCTTTATTTCTTCTGTAGCCCAATCTTATTCTAGCAGCATGTTATTTAGCTTTCATATAGGTGGTTTTGTAAGATTTAATCTCTTGTCATTAATGTCTAGTTTTATGGCATTGTGGTCTGAGAAGATGTTGTTACATGCCATTGAATTCCTGCAACTCCTAGTGACCCTATGTACAACAACAGTTCTGAAGTCTGCCCTGTCCTGATCCAGCCTCACTGACTCCAATACATCTACCCCCATTGCTCTAGTCACTATACCAATCCATCTCATCCGGGGTCTTCCTCTCCTGTGCTGTCCCTCCACCATTCTGAGCATGATGTTCTTCTTCAAGAACTGATCCCTCCTGGCCATGAGTCCAGAGTATGTAAGACAGAGCTTTAAGATCCTAGCCTCCAAAAAAGACACTTGGTTTCACTCTATTCAAGACAGATCTATTTGTTTTCTTGACAGTCCATCGAATATCCAAGACTCTTCTCCAATACCGCAACTCAAAGTCATCAATTCTTCTGTCATCCTTAGTCATTGTCAAGCTCTCTGATGCATAGCAAGTAATTGCAAAGACTATGGTCTGAATCAAGCACATGTTAGTCTCTAGACTGACATCATTGCTTCTCAGGACTCTAGAGTGATTCCTGACAGCAGATTTTCCCAGTGCAATTCTTCTTTTGATTTCCTGACTGCTGGTGCCAAGAATGTTGATGGCGGAGTTGAGCAAACTGAAATTGTTAACAACTTCAATCTCTTCTGAATCTATCATGGTGCTGCCAATTGGCCCAATGGTGAGAATCTTTGTCTTCTCAGAAAATCCTTCCTCAAGTATCTATATATTTTTTTTCTTAATAAATCTTCTATATTTTGCCTTCAGTGGAGAAGCTATTTTCTAGCCCCCCTTTTCATGAAAAGAAGTTCTGTCCAATAGGATTTAAACATAAATGCTGTACAAGATTTCAGATATATTTCCATAAATGTATGGTCACAATTACAATTCCCTTGCCTTTCTACTTAGTCCAGAATAAAGAAATGTGATTGCTGGCACTCTATTCCACTACTTAGAATATACTCGGAGAATACGAGAACTGGGGAACAAACTGAGATTTGTATACCAATGTTCATAGCAGCATTATTCACCATCACAAGAACATGGGAAGAGTTCAAATGTCCCGCCACAAACAAATGGATTTAGAAATTATGGTACATTCACACAATGGAATACTATGCAGCAAGCAGGAGTAATAACTTTGGAAATTATTACTTAACTTGTGAGGTACTGGAGAGCATTATGCTGAGTGAACTAACTCAGTCCCGCAAGGATAAATGTTGTAGAAAACTGTTATTTTAGAATGAGTATAAGGAGCCAGGAGGGGTGGAAAAGGCTGGAAGCAGAGAGATGTGGATTTGCAGGGGGAGGGGATATTAATCACTGGGTTGTACAATTTGATGGGTGGGAGAGTGAGGAAAATTGAAAGAATTTGTTTGAATTTGTATTTGAGTTTTGTAAATAAATTAGTGGGAGGGGGAATGGAGGGCACATATGGAGAATAATAGAATCTTGATGCATATGTCAAGTATTACCAATTCTTTGTTCTTATGCTAAGGATAGTAGTCTTATCCACTAATGACATTAAGAATCCACTATGCATAATTGTTTAGGTCACCTTTTATTTTAATTTTCATGTTACATGCTGACCTTCTACAAAGAAGAAGATGAGATGTATAGACTGAGTGATTGCAACAAAGCAGAAATTGTTAGGATGGCGCAAGATTGGGCAAGGTTTTGTGGCGTTGTACCTAGAGACACTATGAGTTGATGCTTACTCAGTGGCACCCACTGCTGTAACATGCAGTTGATCCTTCAGCTAAATTATATACACTTACTGTTGTACAAACTTTGAGTTTTTATCATGTTCCTGGACAGGAATTTATGAAAGCTCAGTGGCATTGAATAGTAGATAGGTTACTGCTAAGACCATCCCCCAAACACTCACCACTCCTTTTACCCCTACTCGTTTAGACAGTGGGATGACTCACTTCTCTACAGGTTCCTCTGCTCTCTTTATTTTATATCACTGTGGACTAGTCTCAGTAGACATTTGAATATGCTTTAGTTCCAGATTGAGTGAGTATCATTTATAATAAAGTTATGACTTCTAGTAGATTCTTTCCCTTGTAAAATATGCATGATCGTTGTAAAATTCTATACCTTCTTCCAAGAAGACCTCCTTGAAAAGATTTAGAAATAAATAGACTTCTTGCAGGCACAGTGGATTTCATGACACAGAGAAATCATGGCATAAAGAAGTATGATTGTGTAGATTACACATTTTCCAGTGATGCCCAAGCAAGTTTACCTGAATCGTAGGTCAGCGGTTGCTTCTAGTTGTAACTGAACATTAGACTTTTGTCCAACATATGTGATCTCCCTTACTATTATGAAAAGTGGATAGCTCCCTCGCCAATGATGCTGAGCTCACCCACATGACTCAACTGACCACTACAAGTGAAAGTTACAGTAAAGGAGCTCTGAAATTTAAGATATCTCAAGAGACATTGCCCATCTGTTAAGCCTTCTGGGGGCATCCCGTTTTCACCACAAGAAGAGCATACCAGGAGAACTTGCTTCTCTTTCGTCAAGGCTCCAGAATGAGATGCCTGGAATGAATCTTTCCTGGCCAATGTGCAGAACCATCAGCTAGACTATAGACCTGTGGGCTGGAAAAGAAATGATTCGTGTTCTAAGCTAATACATATTGTTGTTGTTGTTGTTGTTATGTGCCGTCGAGTCATTTGCGACTCATAGCGACCCTATATACAACAGCCAAAAAAAAAATACATGTTAGGTCAGTTTTAATGAAACATTATTTTCTGTGAAGCTTTAGGCACAAAAAGTGACTAGTAACAAAAGTTCTTTTCTGTTTTTTAAGGTTTTGGTGCATCTTTTAAATTCTTGGATGAGGAGAGATCTTTCAAAGCCATTGGATATGGGTTCAGCCATGTTGTCTTAGTCACCTAGGACTGCTATAACAGAGATACTACAAGTGAGTGACTTTAACAAATATTTGTTCTTTTACAGCTTAAACTTAAAAATCAGAATTCACTGCCATTAACTTGATTCTGACTCATAGCAATCCTCCATGGGACAAGAGCCTATGTAAGACTGTGAATCTTAATGGTTGGAGACTGTCCTTTCTTTGCAGAGCAGATAGTAAATTGAAACCATCACAGTTTTGTGGCCTTTTGGAGAGCAGAACAATCCACTACAAACTACTACACCAAATTCCAGGCGCCATAACTAGAGGAAGGCTTTCTTTCTCTGCCAGTTCAAGTCCTTGTCTCCTTCAGCATCTGTATTTTCAGTGTTCCCTGCAGATCTCCGTATCTCTTGGCTTTCCCTTACTTTAAGGAAGTTTCCAGCATAGGAATCCAGGTGCACAGCACGTGGCTGATCTTTCTTGGTGGGTAATGAGGTGCCCTTCTCTTCTTACCATTCTCCTCTTTTATATGCTGTGAGATAAAAAGTGTCCTAGATTTCATATCAAGAAAATAACAAGTGAAATGCAAACTAATAAAGAATATGTTGTTATGTGCTGTCTAGTTGCTTGCAACTCATAGTGACCCAATGTACAACAGCCCTAAACCCTTCTCTATTCCTTGCCAATCTCACTGTCTCTGAAACTCCTATCCCCATTACCCCAATGACGGAATCAATCCATCTCATCCAAGGTCTTCCTCTCCTGCACCATCCCTCCACCCTCCAAAGCATGATATCCCTCTCCAAGGACTGGTCTCTCCTTACAAAATGTCCAAAGTATGTCAGATGGAGCTTCAGAATTCTTGCCTCCAAGGAATAGCCAGGTTTCACCAGGATGAACTTGTTTGTTCTCCTAGCAGTCCATAGTATTCGATACTCTTCTCCAGCACCAAAGCTCAAAGGCATCAACTCTTCTTCTATCATGCCTAGTCATTGTCCAGCTTTCTGAAGCATAGCAAATAATGGCAAAAACCATGGCCTATGTCAGGCACACCTTAATCTCCAGACTGACATTGTTGCTCCTCAGTACCTTGGAGAGGTCTCTGACAGCAGACTTTCTCAATGCAGTACATCTTTTAATTTCCTGGCTGCTGGTACAAAGAGTGTTGATTGTAGAGCCAAGTAAACTGAAGCTGTCAACAATCTCAATCTCTTCACCATCTATCATGATGCTGCCAATCGGCCCAGTGGTGAGAATCTTTGTTTTCTTTACATTGAGCTTCAATCCATATTTAAGGCTGCAATCCTTGACCTTCTGCAGCAAGCGCCTCAGGTCTTCTTCAGTTTCAGCAAGCAGGGTTCTGTCATCTGCATAATGCAGATTGTTGATAAGTCTACCTCCAATCCTGATGCCACACTTCTCCTCATAGAGCCCAGCCTCCCAGATAATCTGTTCTGTTCTGCATATAGATTAAAAGATATGGAGATAGGACACATCCTTGATGTATGCCCTTCCCAATTTTGAACCATGCAGTGTTTCCTTGCTTTGTTCTGATGACAACATCCCAGTCCAAGTATAGGTTTCACATAAGCACAATCAAGTGTTCTGAGATTTACATTCCTCTCAAAGTCAGCCACAATTTGTTGTGATCCACAAAGTCAAATGTTTTTGTATAGTCAATAAACACAGATAGGCATTCCTCTGGTACTCTCTGCTTTCAGCCAAGATCCATCTGACATTAGCTATAATATCCCTACTGCCACGGCCTCTTCTAAATCCAGCCTGCACTTCAGCCAGTTCTCTGTTGATGTGCTGTCCTATTCATTTTTGGATGATCTTCAGCAGAATCTTGCTTGCAAGTTATATCAATAATATTGTTAGATAATTTCCACACTCTGTTGGATCACCTTTCTTTGGAATGGGAACAAATACAGATCTCTTCCAGTCAGTTGGCCAGGTGATTGTCCTCCAGGATTCTTGGCACAACTTGGTGAGCACATCCAGGCAGCATCTGTTTGTTGAAATATCTCAGTTGGTATGCCATCAATTCCTGGGGTCTTGTTTTTTGTCAACTCTTTCAGAGCACATTGAACTTCCTTCTTCATCACCACAGGTTAAAAAAAAAAGTAAGAAAATATATTTACCATTGATCAGTCAGGCCTATGACGGGATTCCCTCCTCTTAATCCTCTTACAGCTGCTTGTTTTGTCAGATAATGGGTATCATTACAAAACTTCTACACTCTATCACTACATGCATGTAATTTGGAGAGACTCGTCAATCCCTTTGCCTAGCGTCTCCTCCACAACAAAAGGTTTGGTTTCCAAATCTGCCTGGATGAGACTTTTCTCCACATGACTTGTTCTATATCCCTCCTGAACGCATGGTCCCATGCTCGCTCACCGGGAGTAGAGTCTTTTCACATCATCCTCATCAGTGTGGGCAGGCTGATTTTTAGACTGCCCTGTCATGTTCCTCCTATGTTTCCAATCCCTCAGCCTGCCTATGTATGTATTTAGTGATGGTCTCACTTGATGGTTTAGTGTACATGATCCTTTATGATCTGGCACCCACCAGGTTCTATCATTGCCTACCGGTCCCCTCATTTACTAATCCTTCCCATTCTAGAGAGCTTCTCATAGATTTCTGAACATATCACAACAGTGTCCATCTCCAAACTGTGCACCTGGTAAAGCACCTGGTATGGCAGCAGGCCTAGTCCAAAGATATATTGGTTAGGACACAGTGCGGCTGCTACAGGAGAATGACCGACTCTCCTAAAATGCTCCTAAACTCTTCCCTCAGGCTTACTCCCTCAAGCCTTCCATCGTCTCTTTTATTGTCAATCATCCAAGGTCTGATTTGTCCAGAAACAAAGCCCAGGCTGGGAACATGCAGAAAGTAGGTGATCTGCCCTGCATGTCTTTAACAGGGCATCTCTTATTACATTGTATATGTTAAATACCTATTTAATGAGCAGATGCTTGAGGAAGCTGCCTTAGGTTGAGTTTGGGAAAGGTAGAAACATACTTAATTGATGTCTACTACCTTGATGACATTGGAAGCAGGAGTGGCATTCAATTCCTAAACACCACACCTCAGGAAACTCTATGAACTTTGATAAATGTCAATGGTTGTAGAGGAGCTTCAAGCCTTTTGTACGTAGGGTTGTTATGAGTTGTGCTCAACTTGAAGGCAATCAACAACAACAACAACCATGCATAGAGTTGCTATGAGTCATGCTCAACTCGAAGGCAATCAACAGCAACAGCAATCATGATGACAAGAGCTTCCGAACTGCCTCCTTGCGTCTGGGCTTGTAGACATAACACAGGAAATGCAACATTTCTATAGACTAGGCTCAGTCATGTCACTCCACTTCTTGAAATATTCCAGTAGTCCCCACTGCACTCAGGTTAAAAGCTGAGGCCTTTAACAAGGCTTTCAAAGGAGAACACCTGACTTAGGAAGTAAAAAAATGCAGGATACCAGTGAAAGTTAAATTTCAGATAAACAACAAATATATACAATTTTGTATAAGTATGTCTCATGAAATATTTATACTAAAAATAAATTTATTGTATATGTGAAATTTAAGCTGTGCACCTTGCATTTTATCTGACAAACCTATTTGCAAAACTCCCCATCTCCGTACCTTATTTATGCAGCCTCCTCTCTGGCTGAGGTTCACTCAGTCTTTCTCTTCTTGCTTCTCTATTTATTATCTTGGGAACATTGTGAGGATTAGATGAGTTAACTCATGCAAAATATTTAAAACAATCCCTGTCCCAAGGTGAAAAACACTGATATAGGTGGTGCCAGGATAACAAATGAAGTCCACTTCTAAATCTGTCTTTAAAATGAATTTATATACAAGTTTGAACTTGAGTACATGGTTGATATCTAATGCCATTTAGTAAAATGTTTGATGCCACTTGTGTAAAATTATTTACTACGGATCAATAAAAAGCCGATAATATGAGCTTTCAAACAAATGCGCATGCTGCATTGAAGATATTGGCAAAAAATAAGGCCCCAGGAATCAATGGGATATCAATTTACTTGTTTCAATTAACAGATGCAGCCTTGAATGCACTCACCAGTCTATGCCAGGAAATTTGAAAGATGGCTGTCTGGCCAATGGGTTTGGAGAGGTCCATATTTGTTCTAAATCCTAAGAAGGGTGATCCAACTGAATGTGGAAATCACTAAACAATATCATTGATAGCACATGCTAGCAAAATACTGCTGAAGATCATTCAAAAACACCTGGAACAGTACATAGATAAGGAACTTCCAGAAGTTCAAGCAAGATTTAGAAGAGGCTGTAGCACCAGAGATAATAGTCGATGTCAGATGGCTCCTTGCTGAAAGTAAGGAACACCAGTAGAATGTTTATTTATGTTTTATTAACTATGCAAAGGTGCTGGACTGTGTGGATCATGACAAGTTGTGGCTGACATTGAGAAGAATGGGAATCCCACAGCACTTGATTGTGCTCATGCATAACCTATACCTGGATCAGGAGGTGTTGTGTGAATGGAGCAGGGGATCACTGCAAGGTTTGGAATTGGGTAGGGAGTGCTCCAGGGATGTATTCTTTCTCCATACTTATTCAATCTGTATGCTGAGCAAATTGTTCAAGAAGCTGGACTCTATGAGGAGGAGTGTGGCATCAGGATTGGAGGGAGACTCATCAATAACTTGCGTTATGCAGATGATATAACCTTGCTTGCTGAAAGTGAGATGGTCATGAAGCACTTGTTATAGAAGATCAAGGAATGTAGACTTCAGTATGGATTGCATCTCAATGTCAGGAAAGCAAAGATTCTTACCACTGGACCAATAGGCAGAGCCATGGTTGATGGAGAAGAGATTAAAAGTGTCAACAGCTTCATCTTGCTTGGCTCCACAATTCTAAGCACCCTTTATATGAGCAGTCAGGAAATGAGAAGACACATTGAATTGGGAAAATATGTAGTTAGGGACTTTTCCAAACTATTGAGTAGTGATGTGAGTTTGAGGACTAATGTGCATCTGATTCACGCTATGATCTTTCTGATTACTAGCTATGCTTACAAGACCCAGACAACGAATAAGGATAACAGAAAAAAAATTGACGCCTTTGAGTTGTGGTGTTGTAGAAGAGTCCTGAACATCCCATAGATAGCCAAGAGAACAAAGAGATACATCTTGGAGAGGGTGTAACCAGAGTGTTCTTTGGAGGCAAGAATGATGAGGCCTCGTCTCGCATACCTTGGACATGTTGCTAGGAGGTGCTATTTTTTGGAGAAGGACATGATTTTGGAAGGTGGAGGTTCGGTGAAGGAGAGGAAGACCCTCAACCAGGTGAATTGACATGGCGACTGCTGCAATGGGCTCTGTGTCAGGAAGTGAGAAGATGGCACAGGACAGAAGAGGGTCAGATGTTTTGTTCACAGGGTCACTATGAGTCATGCTGGACTCGATGACACCTAAGAACAACAACAACAACAGCTTTGCTTTTGGCACTCCTTTCTTGTTGGAGAGCTCTGGTCTCATAGTCCTTAAAGAGTGGAGCTGCTAACCCAAAGTTCACACTTTAGTGTGATTGAAATTGACCAGCCAATTCATGGGAGAAAGACGAGAAGCCTCCTGTTGGAATTTTAGCTTTGGAAACATAGTAGAGAGTTGCTGTAAGTTGGAACTGACTTGACAGCAGTGAAGAGGGTTCCCATATCTATGATGGACTTTAAATTTGAGAGAGGCTTTGATTCTGTAGAAGGGGCTGTGGGGTGGAAAAGAGACAAATGCCAGCTATACTTAGAAGCAGAATCTTTGATACAGTAAAAGAAAAAGTTAAATTCTTCTAGACTGTTTAGTAAGTAGGCATAAGTAAGCCTGTGCATATCTTATCTATAGACCAAGCTAATAATGTCTTTTTATTCATTAAGTCATTCAAGAAACCCTTCAACATACATTTAAAAAACTCTAACATATACAGTATTAATATGAATAATAATAATACTGATATATATCAGGTTGTTGTCCTTGCTGATTACCTCCGAGTCGAGCACAACTCATTGTGACCCTATGAACAAAAGGCCTGAGGCCCCTCTACAACTATCAACAGTTATCAAAGTTCATAGTGTTTCTGGAGGCATGTTGTTTAGGACGTGGATGCCACTCCTGCTTCCACAGAGTAGCATAGAATTTGTTACTACGAACCATTGTATGCACTTGGAATTTTTAATGTAATATGTTCTATAGTTGGAAGGAGGAGTGGCATCCACTTCCATAATAGCTTGCCTCCGGAAAACCTATGAACCTGGAGAGAGGATGAAAGGCACCCAAGCATTGAGGACTCTCCTTCATAGGGTCACTATGAGTCACCTGCGACTCTACGGCACTTAACAACAATAACATGTTCTATGGAATTTTTTCATAACTACACATTGTATGTAAATGAGATATATGTAATTTGAGGATTTCTGCATTGTTACTGTCTTTGTCCGTCACGATCTACTTTCTCTGTCTCATTTTGCCAGACTGAGTTTTGTTTGTTCTGATGCTATTCAGTCTTCCTTTGTTACTTTCAAGTATCCCATGGTGGTTTTATTGTTGCTGTTGGTAGTGGTGGCAGTGCCACTGAGTCGAATATGACTAATAGTGACACTCCATTCAAGCCCATTGCTGCAGTGACTGTGCTAACTCACCTGGTTGAAGATCTTCCTCTCCTTAACCATCCCTCCACCGTTCCCAGCTATGATGTCCTTCTTCAGGAATAGCTTCTGCTAGCAACATGCCTAAAAGAGGTAAGATAAAGAAAACATCATTAGCTTTGCCTCCATGGAGCACTGTGGCTGCACATTCTCTAAGACACATCTGTTTGGGTTGGGTTTTTTTGGGTTTTTTTTTTTTTTGGCAGTCCTTGGGATATTTGGCACTCTTTTCCAACATCATAACTCTAAAGCATCAATTCTTCTTCTATATTTTTATTCAGCCATAATTTATGGTAACCTCAAGTATGAGGTTGCAAATCGTTTGAGAAGTTGACTCTATGCAGAAAAATGTGACATCAGGACAGGAGGAAGACTCATCAACAACCTGTTTTATGCAGATGACAAAATTGTGCTTGCTGAAAGTGAGGAAGGTCTGAAATACTTGCTGTAGAAGATCAAGGACTATAGCTTTCAATATGGATTGCATCTCAATATCAACAAGGTAAAAGTCCTCACCAATATGAATTGCATTTCAATATCAACAAGGTAAAAATCCTCAACACTGTACCAATTAGCAACAAACTGATAGATGTAGAAAACATTGAAAGTGTCAATGATTTTATCTTACTTGGATCCACAATTAACACCCTTGGTACTAGCAGTCAAGAAAGTATTGCATTGGGAAAGTCTGCTGTCAGGGACCCTCTTCAAATTACTCAAAGAACAATGATGCCAGTGTGAAAACGAAGATGTTCCTGATTCAGGCCATGGGCTTTTTCCCAATTATTTGCTAGTCGTCTGAAAGCTGTACAATGAATAAGGATAACAGAAGAAGAATCGATGCCTTTGAGCTATGATGTTGGAGAAGAGCACTGCCTAAAGAACAAAGACATATATCTTGAAGAAGGTACAACTGGAGTGCTCTTTGGAGGCAAAGATGATAAAGTCTCTTCTTTCATACTTTGAGCATTTTGCTTGGAGAGTCTATTCTCTGGAGAGGGACATCATGCTGTATAAGGTGGAGTGTTGGTGAAGACCCTCAATCAGGTGGATTGAAAAAGTAACTATTGTAATGAGCTTGAGTGTGTCAGATTTTGAGGAAGGCCCAGAATAGGACGGGATTCTAATCTGAAGTTTTTAAGATTGCCATGAGTTGTACTCAACTTTACAGCACCTAACAACAGCAAACGTGTCAGAGCAAAATTATCTTGTGACATTTTTAACGATGAATAATTCTAAAATATAATGCAGCACCTTTTTTTTTCTGAGATGTCTCTGGGTACACCTGACCCTCCTACTTTTTGTTAAGTAGCCAATCATATTAACCATTTGCACCATCCTTCACTCACAAAGGTCATTTCAGTTGTAGTGAGGCAGGAGGTGTAGAAAATAGTTTCAGTTCCATCCTTTACAACCTATAAATATGTGTCTGGCAGTGAGCAAGGCTACCTTTCTGTCCTGAATTCCATTTCCTCTTCTCAACTGTAAAGACAATATAACGCAGCTCTAGTGGCCTAGTGGTAAGAAACTGTGCTGCAATCCAGAAGGTACACAGTTCTAATTCACCAGCTGCTCTGCAGGAGAAGGATGAGCAATCTCTTCCCGTGCAATTAACTGCCTGTGAAAACCCCACCAGAGGGTCAGCTATGGATCTGTTCCAACTCAACGGTACTCAACAACAACAACAGACAGGACTGGAGGGAGCTCTGGAGGCTTAATGGTAAGGAACTATGCTGCCAATAAAAAGATTCACAGTTCAAATCTACCAGCTGCTCCGCAGGGGTAAGATGGGCAATCTCCTTCTGTGTGCTCACTACCTCTGAAAATCCCTGGAGGGCCAACTACAGATGTGGTCTAATTCATTAGCACACAACAACAACAGCAGACAAGATTGCAGGAGAGTGAACTCCAACATGGTGCTTATGAGAAGGTGGGTCTGTAGCAGGCACAATGTTGGCTTTTTAGTCTTCTTCCTCTCTCACACAGGCTAACCACTAACCAGACCTCCTTTCTTCAGAAAAAATAAAGTGAGAGAACATGTGACTGAAACCTGGTCAGTTTGCATAAAGCGGTATATCTCGGCTTCAGATCAGAACCAGGAAAACCCCCACTTTAAAGAGAAAAGGAAAAAGAGGTGGATGCGAGAGGCTGCGTCCAGAGACTTGAGAGAGAGAGAAAAAAGGGGCTGGAAGCAGCAGATCAATCACCAAGGTGAAAACTTAAAAGACGATTGATTTTTCTCCTTGATGTTCAGGTTTCAAGGGCCTTGTTGGATGCCTCCTGAGAAATCAAGCTTGAGATTTGTGTGCCGCAAAAAGTCATTTCCTCTGAGCTCTGTTTCCAGCTGCTCCAGAGGCTTTGGGCAGGAAGCAAATGTCAGTGTCCTTGGAGATTAGCAGCTTGACCTTGGGGCCATCCCTCGATGTCTTCCACAGCCCAGAGGATGCCCAGAGAACTGAACTCAGAATAATTGTACCTGGGTTTAGCCCAACTGTCCCTGCTGTGTGGCCTTGGGTGAGCTAATTGACCCATCTTTATGTGCTGACTGACAAATGCTAGATAACCTTCAAAGGGAGACTATTGGGGGATCTTGAAGATCAGAGTTAAGTGGACAAGATGGAGATGAGCCAGATGATAAGATGTGATCACAAAGGTTGGCAGTTCAAGTCCACTGAGGCATCTCAGAAGGAAGGTCTAGAGACTTACTTGCAAAATAATCAGCTGTTGAAAACCCTATAGAGTTCTACTCTAGCACACCTCATTGTTGTTAGGTGCCCTTAAGTGGACTGTTATTCACAGAGTTACTCTGAACAATAGAGCTGAACCTTGCTCTATCCTGCGTCATCCTGACTATCTCTGATATCCTCAAGCCCATTGTAACAGTTGCATTGGCAATCCATTTTGTTGAGGGTCTTCTACTCTTTCTCTGATGTGCTATCTTTCCCAGTATTAAGTCTTACTAAGGATTGAATCTCCTGACAGCACACCCAGGGTTGTCACACTACCAAACTCACATAAAATTGTCATGGTGCAGAGTCAACATGACAGCACAAGGAAAGGACTTTGAAATTTTTAAAAATTTATCTCTTTCAGTTGAGAAAGGAGATACATCAAAAGACAGAACAGAGCCAATCATTTCCTGGGAAAAGTCAAAGGCAAGACATGAGGGATATCATTACTGATGTCAGATGGAACTTGGCTTAAAGCAGAGAATACCAAAGGATGTTTTCTGTATTTATTGATGATGAAAAGGTTTTTGACTGCTTTGATCATAACAAATTATGACTGACATTGAGAATAATGGGAATTCCAGAACACTTAATTGTTCTCATGTGAAACTTAGATCTAGAGGAAGAAGCTGTTGTACAAACACAGAGCAAGGGAACACTGCATGGTTTAAAATCAGGAAGGGTGTGTGTCAGTGTTGTACCTTTTCACCATTCCTACTCAGTCTGTGTGCTGAGCAAATAATTTGAGAAGCTGGACTATACAAAGGAAAATGTAGCACCAGGATTGAAGGAAGATTCATCAACAACCTATGTTATGCAGATGAAACAATCTGGCTTGTTGAAAGTGAAGAAGACTCAAAACACTTGCTATAGAGGATCAAAGACTAGAGCCTTCAATATATGTTTCACTTCAACATCAATAAAAATCTTCACCACTGGGCCAATAGACATCATGATAGTTGGAGAAGAGATAGAAATTGTTAATTATTTCATCTTGCTTGGATCCACAATCAACACCTTTGGCACTAGCAGACCGGTTATCAAAAGATGTATTGCACTGGGAACGTCTGCCACCAGGGACCTCTCTAAAGTGCTAAAGAACAGTGATACAACTTTTGAAGATTAAGTGTACCTGATCCAAGCCATTATCTTTTCAATAGCTTGCTATGTAACTGGAAGTTGAACAATTAAAAAAAAATGGCAGGAGATCAATGTCTTTGGGTTGTGGTGTTGGAGAAAAATGTTGAATATCCTATGGACTGCCAAAAGTACAAAAAAATATATTGGAAAAGGTTCATCTAGTGTGCCCCTTAGAGGCAAGGAGAGTGAAACTTAGCCTCACATACTTGGAACATAATGGTAGGAGAGACCAGTCCTTGGAAAAAGGCTTCATGCTTAGAAATGTGGAAGTACAGTGAAGAAGGGGAAGACCCTCAACTAGATGGACTGATACAGCGATTCTAAAGATGGGCTCAAGTATGTCAGAGAGGATGAGGGTGGCACAGCACAGGGAGGGCTCAGATCCATTGTTTTTAGGGTCGATGTGAGTTGTTGATTTGATGGCACTTAACGATAATAACAAAGTTAAAGCCATAACAAAGTTAAAGGAGAAAGCGGTTCGAGGAACAAATCAGATGAAGGAAGGAGTGGAATGAGTAAAAAGGTCCACAGTGCTTGATAGAAGTTATGGGAAAACCATGAAAGAGAGTCTGGAATGTTAGAGACTAAATGAAGCTACTTTCTGAAACCTAGTGAGGTGAGCAAATCTGGCTTACAAAAGGTTAAAGCTGACCATTGTGACTTTGACCCCATAATGATGACATAAGGAACACATCAGGTAATGAATGGAAAATCTCACCACATGGCTCAATATTAGATGGGCTTCAAACAGAACACGAATCAGAAAAAAAAAAAAGGACAAAAAATCAAATTTAAATGCCTCTGACCCATCTCAGGGGCCTGAGTCTCAAATAGATTCCTGGCAGCACAAGTGTTTCTAAAACAGATAAAGTCAGAGGACCTGCGCCAGGCGGTAACTTGTAAGAAAGTCTTCTGCACCTCCCTTCCACAATGTTGGGCTTTCTCCGCTTTCCAAGATGGAAGTTATCACCCTCACTCCACCAGCCAAATTTGATCCTATGTAAATGATTTTTTGTTCACTACAAAGTTGTTGTTGTTGTTGTTGTTGTTGTTATGTGCTGTTGAGTCATCTGTAATTCGTAGCAACCATACTTCTAGCAGCTCTGAAGTCTGCCCTTTCCTGTGCCAGTCTCATTGACTCCAGCACGCCTACCCCCATAGCCCTAGTTACTGCATCAGTCCATCTTATCTGGGGTCTTTCTCTCCTGCACTGTCCCTCCACCCGTCTGAGCATGATGTCCATCTCCAAGGATCAGTCTCTCCTGATCATGTGCCCAAAGGATGTGAGATGGAGCTTTTAATCCTAGTCTCCAAGGAGAAACTTGGTTCCATCCTCTCCAAGACAGAACTATTTGTTTTCTCGGCAGTCCATGGTATGTTCAAGATTCTTCTCCAGCACCACAACTCAAAGTCATCAATTCTTCTTCTGTCATCCTTAGCCATTGTCTAGCTCTGTGATGCATAGCAAATAATTATGACCACAGCCTGGATCAGGCGCATCTTAGTCTCTATACTTGACATCATTGCTTCCCAGTACTCTGGAGAGGTCCCTGGCAACAGATTTACCTAATGCAATTTGTCTTTTGATTTCCTGACTGCTGGTGCCAAGAGTGTTGATTGTGGGGCAGACCCAGCTGTAACTGTTAACAACCTCAATCTTTTCTACATCTATAGTGGTGCTGCCAGTTGGCCCAGTGAGAGAATCTTTGTCTTCTTGATATGTACTACCTTTGTACATTAGCAGAATTAAGGCATTGTATTGTGGACAATATTCTTCAAAGTCGAAAGCATTTACTACCTCGACCTTTGTTGTTGTTGTTGTGTACTGCTGAGTCAGATCTGACCCATAGCTGACCCTCTAGCAGATGTTCAGAGAAAATAAATTGCATAGGAGGAGATTGCCCATCTTTCTCCTGTGGAGAAGATGGTGGATTTGAACCATGTGCCTTTGAGTTTGAAGCAGTTTCTTACCATGAGGACTTTTATATTTAATGTTATCAACTCCTGAATAGATACACAGAAGACTGTGGCTAAGTCTAGACTTCCTGTATGGCTCAAGTAACATTGCCATTTCCCAAAAGCCTTTCGGAGACAGCATATAGCACTTTATTGTTCCAATCAGTAGAATAAGGAGAGAAAGGTCACATTCAACCCTATTTGTTGTTGTTGTTGTTATGTGCCATCAAGTCGCTTGCGACTCATAGCCCTAAACCCTGCTCTGTCCTGTGTCAATCGCACTGTCTCTGACACTCCCATCCCAATTACCCCAGTCACTGAGTCAATCCACCTCATAGAGGGCCTTCCCCTTCTGTGCTGTCCCTCCACCCTACCAAGCATGATGTCCCTCTCCAAGGACTGGTCTCTCCTTACATATCGAAAGTGTGTTAGACGGAGCCTCAGAATCCTTGCCTCCAAGGAGTCGCCTGCCTTAACCCTTTCCAGGATGAATCTGTTTGTTTTCCTAGCGGTCCATGGTACTCTCAATACTCTTCTCCAGCACCACAGCTCAAAGGCATCAATTCTTCTTCTATTCTCCTTGGTCATTGTCCAACTTTCTGATGCATAATGTTATGCATTCAGCCCTAGGAAGAAGAAATTTTAGAAGCTATAGCAGGGTTTGTGTTGACCTGATGCAGACCTTCTACCTTGCTCCCAACATGAGATGCATCTAAGAAAAAAAGCAGGAAATAGAACATAATGGTGATGAAAAGGCTGGCTCAAGTGCATTTCAATTCTATCTTTTCTTTGCTGTGTGACCTTGTACAAGTTACTTACCCCCTCTGAGCCTCAATTACATTTCCAATAAAAGAAGAAGACTAACAAGAGCCTGCCACATAGAGCAGAACTCAGAAAGGTCATGAACATAAAATATGTAGCACAGAGCTTGGTATATGGCTAGAGTTTATAAAAATGCCATTATCATCATTATACGAAAAGCTTGGTGTGAAAAGAGGGGCCTACATTTCCTTCATTCCTATGTTTCCAAACGGAAACCAATTTTAAGTGTCATAAACATGATAAAAATTGCCCTGAGTATAGGAAACCTGCTACAGAAATAGCAAAGTACAAGTCATGGTTCTATTTATTCTGCAGTAGAGTGCAAATTATCAACTGTTCATCGCATGCCAAAGTAAGAATCACAACTATGGGCACATCACTGGAGCTGCTTACCCTGCCCTCCTCTTCTTCTTTTATTTTGTTCTTTTTTCTTATCCCATTTACCCATGAAAATTACTCAGTTAGGCTGTCAATTTCACAACTGCCTGATGAGTATCACACTAGCTGTGACAGCTTCCTCTCCAATCTATCTAGGGACCCAGCTGGGGAATGAAAGCTTTGTCTTGCTTACTTTGTCCACAGGTGGGGTCTCAGTGCTCCTAGGAGCTCTTCCCAGGTCTATTTCCACACTGAGCTGCCCTGTAGGGGGAAGCAAGCTTCAAGACCTGCATGTGCTGGGGAAGGCTGCTGGTCTCTGGAGAGTCAATCTGGGACCAGCCTCTCTCATCCTCCTCCCCACCACCAAACGGCATGGTGGTTAACTAGTTCCCCAGGAGGGGAAGATAAAGAAGAGCTCTGCTTAGCAAAACTCCCACTATAGCTGATTTCAAGCTCTAGATGGCTTGCAAAATTCTTCAGTATTTAGCAGTGAGCTCCTAAGCCGGTATGAGAGGCTCCTGTACAACAATGCCTCCACCTTGTCTTCAACGCCATCAGTTTCTGTTTTCTAATTCCAGGAGCCATGTTTGAATGCATTTCCTAAGACTACCTTTAGGAATTTTCTTCTGCATCTAGAGTCCTCAGCAAGGTCTCCTGAGTTGGTGGGAGGTATAAGTTTGTTCAGGCCCTGCCTCCTTTACCACCATTCTTTCTGTTCTGCACAAGTCCATACTGCTTCTTACAACAGAAATAGTTGAGGGTCTTATGTGACATCACCTCCCCAACACACACACACACACACACACTGACTCACCATTCACAAACACCTCCTCCTTCAAAGGGCTAAATAGTGGGGCTTCACCTGCCCATCCTTGATCACCACCCTGCCTTGGCCTTCAGTAAGGCGTCACCACTGATCCCTGGATTCCACTGCTCTCCCTTACCTCAGGGTCTCTTCACAATCCACTCTCCAGATGGCCAACTGAAAAGTACTTCCAAATCCTAAATAAAATTTTATTTTTTATAACAGTCTCCTGCTTGAAAAAAAAAAGAAAAAAAAATAAGTTCTCTTGTCACCTACCAAAGGAATGTATTGTCCTTGAATCTGTTTTGTCCCATAGGGTTTCCAAACCTATAATCTTTATGGAACCAGACTGACACATCTTTCTCCAGTGGAACACCTCGTGAGTTTGATCTGTTGATGTTACAGATAACAGGTAAGTGTTTAACTTAGTGTCCCACCTGGTGTGGTACTTATAGTTCAGTGCCATCGTACTACCCAAAACATGAGAGGTTTGAGTCCACCTAGAGCTGCCTCAGAAGCTCTGAAGGTCAGTTTCCAAAACACCAGTCTCTGCATACCCTGTGGAATGTAGTTCTGCTATAAATATGCAAGAGAGAAATCAACTCAATGCCAACTGGTGGTCTTTTATCACGAAGAGGATGGAAGCAGGAATTCTCTCTCTTGCCAATGTGGGGTTTCTGTTGGTTGTAGGTCTTCTTTGGCTTTTAAGTACAAACGATAGAGTTGGTCGCATTTCTTTGTGTGTGGGATACACGGTCATGACCCACACGAGTCTCTCTGACTTGGTTTATTTATGGACGTCCTTCTTTCTCACTCTTGATTGTCATTCTGTATACAATCTCACAAATGTGTATAATGTGTTCTTGAATTTCAGTCATCTTTGGATAATAAAAAGGATCAGTTTAATCTATATAAGTGGTATTGCGTAAAAAAATATTGTTATATTTCTTATCTTTGACCCAGTTCTATGTTAACCTCTGTCCATTAGAAGTTCTTAACATAGAACTTCTGTCTACCAGTGAGGACATTTACATTATCTTCAACTCTCAGCTTACACACTTTGTGAAGCCATGTGTGGTCTTACTCATGTTCCCTTACAGCTAAGAATTTCACTGGGGAATTACTAGGTCATAAGACATATGGTTTCTTAGTTTAACTAAGTCCTACAAGATTGCGTCTCATTCAGTGTGACTCAAATCTCTTCACCACTGGACAATGAAAGCTTTTAGAGCGTGTTTAGCCCAAGTCAGTTCTTATTTGGACTAAATTAGGATAATAGAATTCAGAGATGTAACACTGGTGACTCATGCTGCTTATAGTGGCTTTACTAGGAAGAGTTTAGGCCTCTTGATAGTTTGAGGCTCTTTTCAATCTCTCCATGCTCAATTTTTTTCTCCTGTTTTGTAGTAATAGAAAAGAGAGTTCCAGAAACATAGAACTAGAAATTTTGGTCTCTATATGGGAACTTAGAAGAGGAACTAATTGAATCTGAAATAATCTCTCCCTTGGTGTGGTTATAAAATACAGAGTAAGCAAGTCGTTTTGTTGTTAGGTGCTATGGACTAAGATTCATAGCAACTCCACAAACCACAGATCTTAACGATGTACTATTTTGCACCATCCTCATTATCTGTAAGTAAGCAAGAGCTGGACCCTAAGAGTCAGGGGGATGATATCAAAGAGTATGTGGGATTGTGTGACCTCACCCACACAAAATCACAAAAAGCAGTAGTATGGGGGGGGCGCTCCAGTGCTGCCACCCCCGGCTGTGCTCACCTGTCATCCATTTGGTTGATCTAGTGGGTCTTTTATCAGTGACTTTCTGAGCTTTCAGCTAGGGATATTGCATTTACAGTGAAGTTTGCTTCCATGTAATTGTCAATTATTCCAATGGATCAAAGTTGGTTTGAGAAACCCGAGGCTAAATCTAAAAAGTCAGTTTTAGCTTATGAAATTGTTTGGGGACAATAAAGATGTAAACAAGCAGGCTCTTTAATACATAAAAAGGGAATGCATTGTAATTGTTCATGGGATTTTCATCTCCTGTCCCTCTCCCCTCAGGGCATCTGGCTTACAAGGCAGGAAGGATTGAGAGAGAGAAAAGGGTGGGCAAAACAATGAGATGGTGGAATAGACTTCATTGAAAGGCACCTCTTCAGTCAGACCACCAGACAGGGAAACCCCTTGAGAATGAATCCTATATTTAGACAGGAAGGAGCCCCCTCATTTGAACTGGAGCCACTGGGTGCCTAGAGTCCTGCATGCCAAGGCTCTATCATTTCCTAGCCTCTGCAGCAAGAGCCAGGGAAATTATCTCCTCTGATGCCTGTTCTTTATGCAAGAGCAGCCACATCCCTCTGCCTCCACACCTCCCCCTTTGCTCAGCTCCCCAAATCTACTAGCCAAGTTACAGGCAATTTAACAGGCAGATGTAATCTCACCAAGATTTCAAAGTCATACAGTCAATGCATCCTAACTCCCCTGTTCTCTGCCTGTCCTCGGCCTCCACTTCTTTCTCTTCCTCCCAAGCCACACCTCAGCAGAGAGCTGTCAGAGGGATCACAGGTTCCTTCCCATTGACTTTGGCTTTTTCCATTGGCATTCACAATGGAGGATTGTGAAGTCTTCAGTGTTTCTGATAAAGTGCAGGGAATGATGGTTAAGAGCATGGGTGCCGAAGGAAGGAAACTAGAACATTATACTAGCTGTAAACTTGAGCCTGCTAAGTAACTTCTCCATGCCTACATTTTTCTACAGAAAAATGTAAGTACTAACTGGGAGCTCTGGTGGTACAGTCATAGAGAGCCACACTGCTAACTCAGAGGTTTAGCAACCTCTCTGATGGTTGGAATTCACCAGTGGCTCTTTGGAAGAAAAATAAGCAGTCTCCTCCCATGTGATTTTTCAACCTCAGAAATCTAATGAAGGGTCAGTTATGAGTAAATCCTTCCTGGACAGAAATGAGAGAGAAAGAATACAAAACCTAACTTATTGACTTATTTAGGAGGTCTGATAGTGGTGCAAAATAGCTATCTTTAAGTTACTAATTGAAAAGTTGATAGTTCAAATCCACTCAGGAGCACTGAAGTAAAACAGCTTGGAAATCTACTTTTATAATGCCACAGCCACTGAAAACTCTATGGGGTGCAGTTCTGTTACAAGACACATGGGGTTGCCATGAACCAGAATAGGCTCAATGGAAACACAGACACTTATGAGATTTGAGTAATATGCTAAGAACGGCTCCTAGTTTATGGTAAGTAAAATGTAAGTGTTCTCTATAATGAAGATGATTGACAATGGTGGTGGACAGGTTCAGAGGAGAAGAAAAATGGGTCTTGGTTAGTCCCAGATCATCTTTTCCTCCTGTATTCTCAGAGCTCAGGGATTTTAATTATGATCAGGAGAAACTTCTGGAAGCCAGCACTATGTCAGAAAGAATGAAGCCATTTCGCTTCTGAGGTCAGTGATCAGAAGAAGTGCTGGCTGTGTTGGAGGGAGACACCTAGGAGTCAACATCTGACATAAGACCTGTGTCAAGAGGCTGGAATTCTGTCTTCTCCAGAAAGAGGTTCAACATCTATACCACATGAGGTGTCTTAGTATCTCGCTCTTCAAAACACGACCCAAGAAAAACCAGCATCAATATCCCGTCAGTGTTTACCAGATGCACAGACCAGCCCCAAAACTACAAGATCAGAAATTGCATTCTAAAATCTTCAGTCTGAAAAGCCCTTTTTCTGTCCAAATGTAGGGAAGTGGACTCAGTATCCACTCCCTGCTGCTTCACTAAACTATAAGTGCTGGACAGCAAAAACCATGCCCATTTTATGGCAAGAAATTTATCTGTTTCATGTGTGTTCTTGGTGGAGGAGCTCTAGTGGCATAAATGGTGATGAAAGTACTTGATTCCTAACCTCAAGATTGGCAGCTGAAATCCAGCAGCTGCTCTGAGAAAGATAAGGCAGTCTGCTCCTGTAAAGGTTTACAGCCTTGGAAACTCCATGGGATAATCCCTTGTACTGTGGGGTCACTGTGAGTCAGAAGCAACTTGAAGATAGTTTAAGTTTGCATTAGAAATATTCTTAGTATTCCAGATCCCCTGAGGAACAAGCACAATTGGTTAAGTGCTTGCCTAATGACTAAAAGGATGGTGATTCAAACCCTTACAGAGGTGTATTGGAAAACAAGCCTGGTGATCTGTATGCGAAAGGATGCACAGCCTTGACAAGCCATGAAGTAGTACTACCCTGTCCACAAAAGTTCACAATGAAATGAAATCGACTTAATGGCAACCAATGCAATAATCTTCATAGCAGCATCATGGCTGCTATATAGTAAACACTTATATTTGCCAGAAAGGTATACAAATGAGTGAATGAATGATTGTTGGGCTCAGGATGTTTATTACTTTGGATTTGAACTTTGGTAGAAGATCCTCGCAGGGGCAATGTTGGGTGAGCCAAATGCCATACCAGCCCTTATTATACTGCCAAATTTAGGATTTTGGCTTGAAGGATTTGAGAATTTTATTTTCTGCATCGGGGCAGAGCTAGGTCATTCAGGGACTGGCCTGTGTCTATTACATGTCTCTGCTCTCATACCGGAGTGACCCAGACAAGGAAGGTCAGTTTGGCATGACTTGTTCTAAATGTACCGACACAGTCTGACAGAGACCCTCACATCTGTGGCTTTGCATCTGCTGCCCTATACCTACTGATTACTGGATATATTCGTCTTGAGTGCAGGTAAGCCTCTTTAAGACTTTGAAAAAATGTAAATGAAATTTGCCTGTTCTCAGAATGCCAACTACTATCAAACTTAATGATTACTCACAGATCACAAAATTGTGGTTGGGTAATCTCCCTTGTAAGTGTTTTTACACAGGCTCTGGAACAATGGCCTCACACAGAGCAATGATTGTTAGGATGGTACAGGATTGGGAAATGTTTTGTTCTGCTATACTTAAGGTGGCTATGAGTCAGAGATAGTTTAATGATATCTAGCAGCAACAACAAAACATATTTGTCTGGGGTACTAGGCAGGGCCCAAATATTTATAGTAGCTCTGTGTTGATTATAGAATTTTCCTCTTCTTTTGGGTGCCTTTTCCTCCTACTAATGTATCCTTACATTAACAAAAATCCTTACCATTGAGTCAATAGGCAACATCATGACAGATGGGGGGAAAAGATTGACATTGTCAATAATTTCACCCTGCTTGGATCCACAATAAACATCTTTAGTACCACTTGTGAGGAGATTAGGAGACGTAGCATTGACAAAGTATACTATTTGAGAAATCTCTAAGGTTGACAGAAAGAGAATTGATGCCTTAGAGCTGTGGTGCTGGAGAAGAGTGCTGAATATACCATGGACTGCTAGGAGAACAAACAGGCTTGTTCTGGAGAGGGTGAAGCCGGAAGGCTCTTTGGAGTCAAGGATTCTGAAGCTTCCTCTGACATACTTTGGGCATGTTGCAAGGAGGGACTTGTCCTTGGAGAGGAACATCATGTTTGGCAGAGTGGAGGGGCAGCGAAGGAGATGAAGACCTTCGATGACATGGATTGATTCTGTGACTGAGCGGTGGGAATAAGTGCATTTGAGATGGCTAGGTTGGCACAAGATAGAAAAGCATTTAGAGCTCTTGTGCATAGGGTCACTATGAGCCACAAGCGACTCGATGGCACATAACAACAACAACTAAGGTTCTGAAGAGGAATGATATCAGCTTAAAGATCAAGGTGCACCTGATTCAAGCCATAGTCTCTGCAATCACCTGTTATAAGACACTGAATAAGGATGCAGGAGAAAAACGGATGCCTCTGAACTGTGGTGTGGGAGAATAGGAATGACTATCCCATGGACTGGCAAAAAAAACAGAGATAAGTCTTGGAGAAAGTGCAACCAGAGTGCCTGTTGGAGGCAAAGATGATAAATCTTTGTCTCATATACTTCAGTTATGTTGTTAGGAGAGGTTATTTCTTGAAGAGGGACATCATGCTTGGAAAGGTGGAGGGTCAGCAAAAGAGAAGAAACCTCCCAGGAAGATATATTGACACAGTGCCTGTGGAAATGAGTCAAGGATGATAAGAGTGGTACAAGATAGGACAGGGTTCAGGTCTGTTATTCATAGGGTCACTATGAGCTTTATTCAACTGGACAACACTTAACAAAAACAATATGTTCTTTTACTTTTACAGTTTATAGTTTAAAGATTATATTAAAGTTCTGCCTAAATGAGTGGGCCAATTATGATGAAAAAAAGATCTATAGAAGCTTGGATAATCCCATGCTAGTTGAGACTTTTTTATCCTTCATCCAACTAACCCCTCCTCCCATGACTTCTCTAATGTTACTCAACTACAGGAGATCCTATAAGAATGTAAACAAACTGTAATAAACTTAAAGTTAGACCTCCAATAGACTTGGACTTAATTCCCACATAATATGGGACACACATTACTATTCAATTTGTATGCTGAACAAATTCCTCAAAATGTTAGAGTTCTTGAAGAAGGTGCTAGCAACTAAATCAGAGAAAGACCCATAAGCAACCTGCATTATGCAGATTACTTGCTGAAAGTGAGGAATATTTACTGCAGAAGATAAAAAACTATCTTCAGAAATTCAAAAGCCTTCAATACGGATTACATCTTAACATCAAGAAAACAAAGGTCCTCATAACTGCACCAATAGGCAACATTGTGATAGATGGGGGGAAAAAAATTGAAGTTGTCTAGTATTTTATCTTGATGAAATCCACAGTCTATGCATTTTTTTACCAATAATCCAGAAAGTAAAAGACACTGCATTGAAAAATCTTCTGTCAAAGGTATCTTTAAAGTGCTAAAGAGAAAGGATTTCAATTTAAATATAAGGTGCATCTGATTCACGTCAACATCTTTGCAATTACATCTCATGCATTTGAAAGTTGGATGATGAATATGGATGACAGAAGAAGCATTGATGCCTTTTGGATGCAGTGTTGAAGAAGTACTCTGATTATCCCATAGACTGCAAAAGAATGGGAAAAAATGTCTTGGAGGAGTGTAACCATGGTATTCTTTGGAGTCAAAGATACTGAAATTTTAACTCACATATTTTTTGTTATATTGTTAGCAGGAGTCATGCTTTAGAAAAGGACATCATGCTTAGAAAGTGGTTGGACAGTGTAAGAGAAGACTTTCAATAGGATAGATTGATGGCATGGTGATTGTAACAATCAGCTAAAATATATCACAGATGAAAAGAATGATACTAGATAGGTTTGGGATTCTCAAGGTCACCATGAGTTGCAGGTGACGTGACAACATATACCAACAACAATGGGGCAGACAGCATGAAGAAGCACCATAACTACGTTCCTGCCTAAGAAGTATTAGACCCCTACACTCCTAAGGAATGTGGGGCCTATCCTAGCTTCTTACTATACCATCCTGCCTCGTAGGCCTCCCTACATAGCTTTCTAAAGCAATCATACTAAAAAAAATTAAAAAAATAAAACAATCATACTTAGACTAATTCTAATGTTTTTTTTTTTTTCTCTCTTTGCCCACGTGAGCTGATAAGTGTGACAGACATAGTGGTGGTTATCCACCCACTATCCATTCCCACACCTGTTTTTCTTTTCTCCAACAAAATTCCTAATTTGGTGGCTACACCTTCTCTCTTGAACTCAATCACTCTTCAAGGGTTATGGACGTGGCCCTGCATAGTACATCCTAATTAGTTAAACCAATCATGATTATTCATTTTGCCACACTTGTAACTAGAAATCCATTCTAGACAATAAGATCTGAAGAAGGATCCCTGAAGCCACAGTGATTAAGCATTTGCTAACAGAAAGGTCAACAGTTCAAACCCTCAATAGGTGAAGTCACCTTCTGTTCCTGACCACCTTCTGGCCCAGTCCAGCCCCGGCCAAAGCCAGCAGATGCAGAACTGTCCCCATCACAGAACCTTGATTCTGCACTTGGCTACAGTCTGGGAGCCAGCTACCTGTCCAATTGTAGTATTTACTGGCATCATCTTGACCAGGTGACATTTCTCTCTGTTTTTATCCTCATCCCACAAAGGGAAGCCCCATTCTCAGATGGCAGCTGGCACCTTGCAAAACATTCAACACTATTGCTGAGAATCCAGCCAAGACATCATTCTCTTGGGGACATTACCCTGTTTTGCCAGTTGTGTGCCTTAACTGAAAGGCCCAGCAAGCAACATCCACAGGAATATAGTCTTGGAGCAGAAGAATAGAGACAAAGTTCTTCCTGAGAGTGTGGTGAAGAGAATCGGGAAACCTGGCCACACTGCTCTGCAGATCGAGGAGGACAATAGACTTCAGGAGAGAGGACTGCAATCAGAAAACAATACATCTTCCATTTCAGAGAACTTATATGCAGGACCAGAGAAGAAGAGACAGAAAAAACTGCCACCCTGCCCATCTCAGGTCCAGGAAACTTTGCCAAGAACCAGAGAGGAAAGACCAGAGGCAGGGTGAATTGACCTCCCTCTCCCTACAAGAATGTTGAGGCCCCAACTAAAGCAAGTCCTCCCAAGAGCCCAGGGACCTGACAGAAATTTAGGCAGGGTGAGTTGTTCCTCCCTGTTCTGGAGCAGCAGGTTCCCCAGAAAAGATATACAGATCAAGGACCTGTTAGAGCACCAGCCAAGAAAAGAAAAGGGGAAAAACCCCACAAAACACAAAACAAAACAATAAAGAAAACCTCTTTCACAGTAATGACACAGAAGAAACAATCTACGTTATAGTTCACACAAAACCAAAACAAGATGTCACCAAAAAAAATTTATTAAAACATAGAATCAATGGATTTCCTGAAGCCAGAAAGTCTGATGAAACTATCACAGAATTCAAAAGAATAATGATTGAATACTTTCAGTGGATGAAATAAAACTTGAAGAATTGCAGGATTCTACAAGCAAAAGCCAAGAGGAACTTAAAAACACAATTCAAGACAATGCATATAAAACAAATGGGATATTAGAAACCCTAGAAAAACAAGAGACTGAAATCCAGAATATTAAGACCAGTGCCTCAGAAGCTTCCAACATGTTGGAGGGAAAGAGGAACAAAACTGAAGAAATGGAGCACAAAATCAGCAAAGAAGAAAAGAGAGCTCTCAGCACTGATCTCCTAGAGCAAAAAGCAGAATCAAAAAGGAAGGAAAATAAAGAAAGCCTAACAATAATGTGAGACACCATCAAGAGGAATAACATGCACATAATTGGAATTCCAGAACAAGAAGCAAAAAAAAAAAAAAAGGCACTAAGAAACTTGTGGAAGAGTTGTTAGAAGAAAACTTACCAGGAATAATGAAGAATGAGAGTATATGCATACAAGAAGCTGAGTGAACTCCATATATAGATAGACCCCAAGAGAAAAACACCAAGGTCATGGTCACATTCACCAGAATTCACAAGGAGAAAATTCTGAAAGCGGCTAGGGAGAAATAAAGAGGAATTTATAAAGGACAGAAAATAAGATTAAATACCGATTTCTCAGCAGAAACCATGCGAGCAAGAAGACAGTGGAAGGACATGTATCAAACACTCCAAGAGCAAAATTTTCAACCAAGAATATTTGATTCAGCAAAACTGCCTGGTGGGGTGTGATCAAGATATTCTCAGAAATCCAGAAAATAATGGAGTTTGTAAAAACAAGACCAGTGTTCAATGAAATCTTTCTCATGGAGACACTATAGAAAGAAAGAAAGAAAGATCAAAGAAACCAGCAGCAATAATACCAAAAAGAACCCAATAAATTTATACCAATAAAACCTTACGTTTCAATAATTACACTGGATGTTAATGGTTTAAATGCACCAGTGAAAAGAAAGTGTTGTAGATTGGATAAAAAACCATAACCTATCAGTATGCTGTCTATGATAGACATATTTTAAAAGTAAAGACAAAGAGAGATTACGAATTAAAGGGTGAAGGGAGCTCTGGTGGCCTAGTGGCAAGAAGCTACACTGCAATCCCGGAGGAGCATGGTTCAAATCCACCAGATGCTCTTCTGGAGAAGAAGGAATAATCTCCTGTACCAGTCAGATCCGATTTGATGGTACACATACAAAAAATAATTAAAAAACATTAAAGAGTGGGACGGTTTTCCTCTCTCTTTCTAGACCAAGGATCCCACCCAGGAGCCCCCTTAATAAAGCTTCTTTAGTGTTAAAAAACAAAACAAAAACCAAACAAACAAACAAAAAACTAAAGGGTGGAAAAACATACTATGCAAATGGTAACCAGTAAAAGCAGGAATAGCCATATTAATCTCTAATAAAATAAATTTCAGTGTAAAAACTATCAGGACAAAGTAGGACATGAAAGGGCCTTGTATAATACTTGAAGGGTAAATAAAACAAGAGACCATAACTGTAATTAATATTTATGCACAAAATTATAGACCTGCAAAACACACAAAGCAAATGTTAACAGAATCAAACAAAAGAAACAGATAATACCACAATAGTAGTAGGAGACTTCAATATGCCACTCTCAAGGAAAAATAGGATACCAGAAAAAAACTCAACAAAGATGCTGAAGAATTAAACCACACAATCGAGCAACTCAATCTTAAATACAGACTAATGCACCCCCAAAAGAGAAATATACATTTTTCTTCATCATGCACAGAACATTCTCTAAAATAGATGATATAGATCACAAAGCAAACCTCAGAAAGAAAAAAAACAAACAAACCCAAACTATTTTCTCAGACCACAGTGCTGCAAAACTAGAAATTAACAAGAGGACAAAGGAGAAAAAACCCATGCACCTAAAAGCTGAACATGCCTTGCTTGAACATGAGTGGGTAATAGAAGAAATAAAAAAAAAAAAGAAGTTAAAAAATTCCTTGAAACAAATGAGAATGAAAACATAACTTACATAAAATCTCTGGGATACAGTAAAAGTCATTTTCATAGTAATAAGCAATCATATCAAAAGGAAAGAAAAAATGATAATTGATTATTTAACTCAATAAGTAGAAAAAAGAAACAGCCAAAAAATTTCAACAACCTGTAAATATAGAAAATTGTAAACATTAGAGCAGAAATGCATACAATACAAAACAGAAAAACAACTAAAACTATTAAAAAGACCAGGAGTTGGTTCTTTGAAAATTGGTAAATCACTATCAAAGCTAACAAAGGAAAAGAAAGAGAAGACAAAGATAATCCTCATATAAGATACAAGCGACAGTGTAACAACAGAACCAAGGAACAGAAAGAAAAAGGTTAACAATAGAATATTATGAAACACTATATTCAAACCTTCCAGTCACCCATTATTATTAATACATCTTGATCACATGTTCCATTGCTTTCTGACTGCAACAGTTAGTAGAAATAATCTATTTCCTCCTCTTTGGCTCTGGTTGTTGGAGCATAAATTTGAATGATAGTGGTATTAACAGGTCTTCCTTGTATGTATATGGATATTATTCTATCACTCACAATATTGTATTTCAAAATGGATCTAGAAATGGTCTCCTAAACTATGAAATTGACTCCCTTTTTTTTCACCTTTTCATCTCCAGCATAGTAGATCATACTCTGATTCAAAATGTCCCATCATGGAAATCCATCTACACTAATACCCAATATGTATGTATGTATGTATGTATGTATGTATGTACACACGCACACATTTCATTTCTTTCTTAACAATGTCTGGTTTTCCTACGTACATGCTTCTCACATTCTGCATACCAATCACTAGTTTGTTCTTACAGCTGTTTCTTCTGCTTCGTGTTTCCAAATTAGAGGGCTCAGTATCAGTTACCATATCTGTTAGTCTACTCTAAGGGTGCTCTGCTGTACATGTTGTTTTCAAAGGCCTATTATACTTTGGAAGTGAATGGCCAGTCCTTCTTCCTAGAGCAGATGAAAGACACTTCCCTTACAGAAATAACCAATACATTCACTGTCCTCCCCAACCAATCATGAGTGTCTTGTCTTTTACCTTTTTCTGCTACATCACCATTCCTTGCACTCCCTCCTACCTGGTCAAACCTTCTCTTCCCCAGCAACCTCTTGATATGATAGCTTAATCCACTAGTCACTTTTGTGATATCTTGTACCACACTACTACTGATCTCTCATGCTGTCAGAGCAGAGAAACACTGCATGGTTCAAAATCAGGAAAGGAGTGCATCAGGGATGCATCCGGTCTCCATACCTTTTCAACCTATATGCAGAACAGATCATTCAGGAAGCAGGGCTTTATGAAGAGGAATGTGGTATCAGGATTGCATGAAGATTCATCAACAGCCTACATTATGCAGATGACATAACCTTGTTTGCTGAAACTGAAGAATACCTGAAGCACTTGCTGCAGAAGGTCAAGTACTGTAGTGTTCAATATGGATTGAAGCTCAACATCAAGAAGACAAAGATTCTCACCACTGGGTCAATTGACAGCACCATGATAGATGGAAAAGAGTCTTGAAATACTCTGAACTGCCAAGAAAACAAATAGGTCTGTCTTGGAGAGGGTGAAACCAAGTTCCTTTTTGGAGTCTATAAGGGTGCTGTGGGTCACAGGCAACTTGATAGCACATACCAACATATTCACATAAGTTCAAGGATTCAAACCTGTTCCTGATATGGCTTTGAAATTCTAGTGGGATAGAGTCAAGGTCAAATTTGGGTTCCTATGAATTTTATTTCATTTTCTTTCCCTTCAGCATGAGTTTGTATATGAGTAATTGGTGGTCTATTCCACAATCAGCACTTGGTCTAGTTTTCACAGCTGATATTGAGCTTCTCTAGAGATTCGTTCCACAGATATAAGTGATCTGATGCCTATGTGCTCCATCAAGTGAAATCAATGTGTATAGCCTGTGTTTATCTTTCTTATAAAAAGTATTTGCAATGAATAAATTATTGATTGTGTAGATTTCTATCATTCTATCTCCAGCTTCCCTTCTGTTACCAACTCCAGGTTTTCCAACTACTGACCCTTTTTTTCTGTTCCCAACTTTTGCATTCCAGTCACCCATTATTATTAATCCATCTTGATTGCATGTTCAATCAACCTCTGACTACAAAAGTTGGCAGAAATCTTCGATTTCCTCCTCTGTGGTTCTAATTGTTGGTGTATATATTTGAATGATAGTGATATTCACTTGACCTCCTTGTATGCATATGGATAGTGTCCTGTCACAATGTTGTATTTCAAAATGGATCTAAAATGACGTTTTTAATGTAAAAGCATCACTATTTTTGCTCACTTTTTCATCTCTGGAATAGTAGATTATATGATTGTTTTATTCAAAATGTCCCATGCCAGTTCATCTCATTTTGCCACTGTCTAGTATGTCAATATTTATATGTTCCATTTTTTTGTTAAATAAAAGTAAATTTATTACAAAGTATAAAAAAATACTTGTTTAATTATGTTCCATTTCTTTCTTAACAATATCCAATTATCCTACATTGATGCTCCTCACATTCCATGTCCCAGTCACTAATGTCTGTTTACAACTATTCCTTGACCTTTTTGTTCCCATATTTCAGGGCTCAGCATCCATTTCCATATCTGCTAGTCTAAGTGCGCTCTATTGTACATAGGGTTTTGAAGGCCTGCTATTTTGTAAATAGATGGCCAATCTTTCTTCCCAGTCTGTCTGAATTCAAATGCTCAGATTTAGAAAAGTATCTGACAGACAAGCATTTTCCAGAAAGGAGCAGATGAAAGATATTTCCCCAGTCATATAAACAACTTATAGATTCAGTGTTGCTCTGCTGGCTTTGATATGTGTAACTTGACCCACCCCTTTCCCTGCTCCACCAGTCTCCCCTACCGCTCCTGCCTCTGTGATTCAACATCTCTCATCCCCTATCGAACCTTTGATGATATAATGGCCTAGATCTCAAGCTTTCTGGGTTTTGGAGATTCTGAGCATCTCACACTGCTGCCAGTCTTTTATGCAGTGGCCAGTATCTCTTGAATTTTGCAGTCTCTAAGTCCAAATACCAGGTACTAGTATCAGAGGAGTTTTCCTTTCTCAGACAGTTCTGAAGAAAAGTCCTTTGTCTTGACCTTCTGCTCCAGGACCAGCTTCTTGTGGTTTAGTCCCTGTTCTCTTCCATTGGTAGCTCCCTGCCATCACAGAGGATAGTTTCCCAGGAGAGGGTGATGTATCCTACAGATTTAGTTTATCTGAGAAGAATGGGTGTCCCAGACTGTGCGTATGTGACACCTATACTTGGACCAGGAGGTGGTCGTCAGAACAGAGCAAGGAAACACTGCATGGTTCAAAATCAGGAAGGGTGAATGCTAGAGATGTGTCCTGTCTCCATACCTTTTCAATCCATATGCAGAAAAGATTGTCTGGAAGGCTGGGCTCTATTAGCAGGAATGTGGCATCAGCATTGGAGGAAGACTCATCAACAACCTACATTATGCAGATGACACAAATTTACTTGCTGAAACTGAGGAGGATCTGATGCACTTGCTGCAGAAGGTAAGAACTGCAGCCTTAAATAGAGATTGAAGGTCAACATCAAGAAAACAAAGATTCTCACCACTGGACCAATTGGCAGCATTATGATAGACGGTGAAGAGACTGAAATTGTTAACAGCTTTAATTTGCTTGGCTCTACAATCTACACTCTTGGTATCAGCAGCCAGGAAATCAAAAGACAAATTGCATTGTGAAAGTCAGCTGTCAGGAATCTCTCCGGAGTACTGAAGAGCAATCATGCCAGTCTGGAGTCTAAGGTGTGCCTGATCCAGGCCATAGTCTTCACAATTACTTGCTATGTGTCAGAGAGCTGAACAATGACTAGTGATGATAGAAGTGGAATTGGTGCCTTTGAACTATGGTGCTGGATGGAGAAGAGTACTGTTAGGAGAACAAACAGGTTCATTCTGAAGAGAGTGATATCAGGTTGCATCTTGGAGGCAAAGATTCTGAGTCATCATCTGACAAACTTTGAGAATATTGCAAGGAGTGACCAGTCCTTGCAGAGGTGCATCATTCTTGGTAGTGTTGAGGGACAGTGCATGAGAGGGAAACCCTGGATGAGATGGATTGATCCAGTGACTGGAGTAATAGGGGTAGGTGTTTCAGAGACAATAAGGGTGGCACAGGATAGAGCAGTTGTACTATGAGTTGCATGTGACTTGGTGGCACATAAAAATAACAAAATACCCAAACAAATGTGAAAACCTAGAGGAAATGGACAAATACTTAGAAACTCACAACTTACTCGAACTGACACATACTAAAGTAGAACATCTGAACATATCTATTACAGAAGAAGAATTTGAACGGTCATAAAACAACTTACAATTAAAAAAAATCCATGGACCAAATGGTTTTACTAGTGAATTTTTTAAAACATTCAGAGAAAACCTGTCATCAATTCTACATAAATTATTTCAGAAAATATAAAAAGATTGAATACTCCCAGACTCATTCTATGAAGCAAAGATATTTCTGATACCAAAGTCAGGTAAAGGAAACACAAAAATAGAAAGCTATTAGACTTGTCTGTCTCATAACCATAGATACAAAAATCCTCAATAAAATCCTGGCCAATAGAATTCAAAAGTACATAAAAGTATAATTCATTGTGATCAAGTAGGATTTATAACAGGTATGCAAGGATAGTTCAACCTAAGAAAAACAATTAATGTAATTCATCACATTAGCAAAGCAAAAACAAGAAACACATTATTCCATCAATTGATGCAGAAAAAGCCTTTGACAAAATTCAACAGCTTTCCTTTTTAAAACACTCAGCAAAATAAGAATAGATGGAAATCTCCTCAACATATGCACAAACAAGAACCAATGAAGTTCTCAATGGAAAGCGATTAAAGGCATTTCCCTTGAAAACAGGAACTAGGCAAGGATGCCCATTATCACTTCTTCTATTCAATATAGTATTGAAAATATTAGCAAGAGCAAGAAGACAAGACAAAGAAATAAGAGGTTTATAAATTGGCAAAGAGAAGGTAAAACTACCTCTATGTGCAGATGATATGATAACATACTTAAAAAACCCCTAATGATTCAGCGAGAAAACTATTAGACATAGTTGGCCAATTCATCAGATTAACAAGGTACAAAGTCAACTTACAAAAATCAGTTGGATTTCTCCACAGGGACAAACAGAATATAGAAATAGAGCTAAAAAAGCAATACCAATTATAATAGCTAACCACAAGACTAAAATAATTGGAGAATAAATCTGAAGAGAGACACAACAGATTTATACACAAAAAAATTACAAATCATTATTATAAAAAACAAAAAGAGACCTGGAGAACTGGAAGAGTGTAACATGCCAACTGATAGGAAGACTCAACATCATAAAAATGACAATTCTACCAAATGCAATCTACAAATTCGAAGCAATCCCAAGACAGAAATCAATTCCATTCTACAAAGGGTGGGAAAAAGCAATTTCCAATTTTATCTGGAATGGAAAGAGACCCAAGAATAAACAAAGCACTATTGAAAAAGAAACAAGGTAGGTAGCATCACAGTTCCTTTTCTCAAATCCTAATGCACAGCCATGGTGGTCAAGACAACATGGTACTGATATATTAACAGACATATACATCAATGAAATAGAATTGAGAACCCAGAAATCAGCTCATTCACGAATGATCAACTGATCTTTGACAAATGATAGAATTAGTTCAATTCCACTGTTGGAACAATACCCTAAAGAAATCAGAAACACAACTCAGACATATGCACACCCATGTTTATGGCTGCATTATTCACAATACCAAAGAGATGGTACTACCCAAGTACCCATCAACAAATGAATGGATAGAAAAACTATGGTACATTCATATAATGAAATACTACACAGCATTGAAAAACAAGGGGATAGTAAAATATTACAAAACTTGGGGAAGCCTTGAGACCATTAAACTAAGTGAAATACCTCAGTCACAAAAGGACAAATACTGCATAACACCACTGTTATAAAGTAGGACATACTTTGGAGAGAGTGGGTTGGGGAGCAAATGGAGAAAGAATGGATAGAACAGATCTGCATTAGAACAGGTGAAGGGAAGAATGGTCTGAAAAGAATATATGATTATGCATTTTATGTCTGAGAACAGTCTAGAACAAGGGGTGCATTGTATAGTGAGCTGGGGGAGAGGAAAGGGAGGGAGAAAATGTGTAAGAATGGATGAAAAATGAAGGGAAAGAAACCCCACCAAACAGTTTAAACCTACCATCTGCTCAATGGGAGAACGATGTAATAGTCTGCTTTCATAAAGATCTATAGTCTTGGAAACCCTATGGGGTAGTTCTACTCAGTCGTTTTGTGTCTGAATCTACTCCATTGCAATGGAGTGGCAAAGGAAAGTATGAGGAAAAGCTGCAAAAGTCTTCTAGGTTTGTTGTCGTTAGCTGTTTTGAATCAGTCCCTGACTCATCAGGACTCCATACACAATACTGCTTGGTCTTGTGTTAATCTCATGATGAAATGCAGAGTCATAGTGTTTTTCACTGACGGGTTTTTGGAAAGAGATTACCATATCTTTATTTCTAATTCATCTTAGTTTGGAAGCCCCACTGAAACTTGTTCAGCATCATACAGAAAACAAATGCAATAAAGACCAACCAAAATCTACTGAAATATATATATATTGCCTACACATATGTGTAATCACACTGAGGAAGTCTGCAGGTAGGGACCTCTCCAAATTATTGAGGAGTAATGATATAAATTTGAAGACTAAGGTGTGCCTGATTCAGGCCATGGTCTTTCCAATCCTTTACTATGCATCTGAGAGCTGAACAATGAATAGGGACGATAGAAGGAACATTGATGCCTTTGAGCTTTGGTACTGGAGAAGAGTACTGTGTATCCCGTGGACAAACAAATGAACAGACAAATATATCTTGGAGTGGGTATAGCCAGAGTGCTCTGTGAAGGCAAGGATTATGAGGCTTCATCTCACTTACTTGGGCATGTTACGAGGAGGGGCTATTCTTTGGATAGGGGACATGATGCTTGGAAGACTAGAGGGTCAACAAAGAGGCAGAAGATCCTCAACCAGGTGGATTGACACAGTGACTGCCACAATGGGCTTTAATAATTCAGCAAGTATGAAGATGACACAGGATAGGACAGGTTTCAGATCTATTGTTCACAGGGTCACCAGGAGTTGTACTCGACTCCACAGCACCTAACAACATTGGTTAGGGCTTTAACTTGAGTCTTCCACGTGGAAAGCAATAAGTCTATCACTGAACCATCACTGCCTAAAAGAATTACTTGCTCTCAGGAGGGGACACTACGAGAAGGTATTGTCTTTGTTTCTATCTCAACAAGTCTAGATATGAGGCCTGAAATGTCTTCCATTATGGGAAGAATCAAACTTAAGACTAAGCCAAGATATTTAGGATGTTGTTGCTGCTCCTGTTAGCTGCCATCTAGTCAACTACAACTAGTAGTGACCTTGTAACCAGAAATTTGCCCTATTCTATGCTGTTCTTATGGTTTCTGACATGTTTAAGCCCACTGTTAGAGTTAATGCCTATCTTGTTGAGGGGCTTCCTCAACTATTTTGTCTCTACAATAGTGATCCCCCCAAAAACCGTCCAGCATAGTTGACAGAAAATATAAAAAGAGGCTTTGTCCTTGATGACATCAGTAAGCCATTGACTGAATCAGTCCAGACGTTTTCCTGCTTCTGAAGTAGTTGCAATATAAGATAATAAATCTTATTGTCTGAGGTTGTTAAGTTTGCTGCAGTTCACAGTGAAAATATATGATTAGTTATAGACATCTGAGGAGGAGCTGTGGTGCCTCTGCCTTCTTTGTGGTGATTGAGGTGAAAAGGAAGCTACGCATCAGTGTCAAGCTGTACAGCTCACGTAAACACACATGTGTATTTTGTTGACATTCACACATATGCATGAGTGAACAGCAGCCAGGAAATTGAAGCAATCATGTGAATATTCTTATGAGAAGAACTTAGTTATGTTAAAGATAAACGTTTAAGAATACAGTTTCATTCAGGTGGGAAATAAAGCGCCACTAGGTGGAACTGACTAAGAAGCAGCTAATTAAATTGTGACATTTATTAGTGTTTTATTCTTAAGTGCAAGGTCTAATTAGTACAAGTGTGTCTAGGACTGGAAGCCATAATTCTATTGCTAAAAATGAAAAGTCATAACTCTAATGATGAAAAACCCTTCTCCTGTCTAGAGCTCATTATGTAACTCAAAAGATATATATTGTCTGGGATAAAGAGTCCTTATACAGAAAACCCCTTAATTCTGCTCATATAGAAGCTGTACATAGACCAAGAAATAATCTTTCTTAGAAACAAGGGTGTGTTAATTTTCACCATACTTAAAGCTTGAGAAAACAATCTGAGAAGTTAGAGTATATGAAGATAAACATGGCATTAGGACTGACAGTAAACTCATTAAAAATCTGTGACAGACAAATTACACAAACTTGCTTGATGAAAGAGAAGACTTGATGTACTTACTGATGAAGATTAATGACTACAACCTCTAGGGAATATTACAATTCAACATAAAGACACCAAGAACCCTCACAACTGTTCCAGTGAGCAACATTATGAAAAACAGAAAATACTGAAGTGGTCAAGGATTTGATTTTATTTGGATCCACAATTAATACTAATGACAGCAGGATCGAGAAATCAAATGACATACTCTATTGGGGAAATCATCTGCAAAAGATCTCTTTATGCCGTATTTGTCCTTATGAGACTGAGTATTGTCAAAATGGAGTGATAACTAGTCAGATGTGTGTGAATATCCAAAAGAGAAAGGGGAAGGGAGAACGAGATGAAAAAATGACAAGGGCATGGATCACTGGTATTGTAGAGTTTAGTGGGTGGATGGGAGGGGTGAAGGAATAGGAAATATTCAATGAGGACTTGAAGAGATGAGGTGATAATAGGCATAAATCAATATTGATTGGCTGTATGAAATACACTGTATATGAATGATTGTATGAAGCACAATGTAAATGAAAGATTGCATAAAACACAATGTATGTAAATAAAACATGATATAAAAAGAAAAAAATCACTTTAAAATTTTAAGAAGCAAAGACGTCACTTTGAAGATTGGCTCACTGCATATATTTGCAAAAGGTGGATAATGTATACAGAAAATCAGACAAGAATTGACATCTTTGAATTATGGAGCTGGTAAAGAATACTGAATATACCGTAGCCTGCTAGAACAAGCAGATCAGAGTTGGAAGCACAGCCAGAATTCTCTTTAGAAATGAAGAAGACAAGATTTTGTCTCACAGGCATTGAACATAATATCAGAAGGGACCAGTCCCTGGAGAAGGAAATTACACATAACGAAGAAGAGGTTCAGCCAAAAAAGTGGAAGATTCTCAACAAGATTTGACACTTGACTTTAATAATGGACTGAAACATAGCAAAGATGGTTCAAGACCAGACAGTGTTTTGTTTTGATGTACTTAAAGTCTCTGTGAATCATATTAAAGATGATAGTACCTAACAACAACAACAAGCACAAGATGAGGAAGTGATGTTAAGGCTCCTAGTTTGTGCCTTGCTCATGCCAGGTGCTGTAGCCCAAGGGTTCATTGGTGCATATACATCTCATTCTCAGTCAACCAAGAGGGAGAACCTTACTTCTTATCATAGGTGGAGCACCCCAAGGAATCTAGTCATCAGAGATGGAAATCTACACATAGAAAATTTGTTGTGCAGAGCTGGAGGAGGGTGCTCTCAGAAATACCTGGATTTTGAATGAAGGCATACCCAGACATTGGATAAGAGCAATAGGATTGAACAGAGGAAGAGAGTAGGCTGAGATGTCACAGTTGTAACAGAGGCCTTGGCTAATCCCACAAGGAGCTCTGGAGCTTGTATGGCCTTTCAGAGTTGTCCAGAATTAAGGCAAAGAGGGTAGACCTTTGACATCACTCACAGACTAGCTGTGGGATGTGGCTACTGCTAGTAAGGGCACTTTTGATCCAACAAGAGGACTCTGTCTGCACACCACAGCATCGACTGCACATCTCATCAATGTAAGTGTTAGAAGATACCGAGATGAAAGATTCCTCCTTTTTTATTGAGCACTTTCCAGAAAGCAAATTGAAGGCATTTATAAATACCATCGGATAAATAATTACAGATGTATACAATACCCAGCAGAGGCAAAGATAAAAACATGTTTGTTCTACTACCCCATTCTAAGTACTCTGGAACTCTCAAACATCGTTTACATTCTCAAACATTGTTTAAATTACACTGGTTTGCTTCAAGGAAGGGAAGAAAAGATGAAATGAAGTGATGCTTGTAAAGGATAAGGATGAAATGGAGGGCTTGTTAACTATTAGGGGTTAAGTGAAAGTTTAGCCATTACATATTATTGTACAGCATGTAATAAAATAAATTTTAAGTGGTTAAAGTGTTCATTGTAAAAGAACGAAAACCATTGACGAATTAGAAGAGCATTCTAGAGGAACATTTATATAAACTTAAGGGTGGCTAGGCTTCTCTAAACATTGTTAAGTATTCATGCAATTCTAAGCAAAGCCAATAAAGGGAAAGATGGATGAATTTGATTACTTAAAAGTAAAATCCTTGCTGGGTCAAAAAAACCAAAACACCATCAGCAAAATTAAAAGGCAAATAACACACTGGGGAAAATAAAGTGAACATATATTAGAAACAAAATGTCAATGTACATAGCAACCTCTCACATCCCAAAAGGGAAGACATATATTTTCATAAAAAGGGACAACTGACATAAATATGCAATTAATTTAAACATTACAAATAGACAACAAACCTATGAGGAGACATCCCATTTGCAGAAACAACAGATATGCAAATTAAACCAACCTTGAGTATGAGGAATTAGGCATTCTCATACACGGCTGAAGAGAGTATAAATTGATACAAAGTTTTTACAGGGCAATTTTGCAATATCTGTCAAAAGCCTTAAAAATGTGTATAATATATCTGACTTAGAAACTTTAGTTCTAGAAATTAACAATAAAAGCAAATACATGTGTGATTATTTATGTGTAAGGGTATTCAATAAAGAATTCTTTATGTTAATGAAAAACTGGAAACAATCTGTATATCCTACCATAGGCTAAACAAATAATAGAAGATCCATATAATGGCATACAATGGACATATTAAAATGAAATTATAGAAGCATATTTACTGACAGATAAATATTTGCAACATATAGCTTTCTTAGTGAAAAGTGGCATAAATACACTGTTAAATATAACTTTTAAAAGTAAAAGCAGCAGACATTAAATTAAATGATTAGTATCTTCTAGATTTTGAACATTTATGTACACCAAAAGTTTTCACAAAAGGAGTAAAAAGAACCTATAGACTGGAGGAAAATTTTGGCAATAGAATGTGAGACAAGGGACTAATCTTTAAAATTTATAGAAAATTTTAACACTTTAATAACAAAAAAGAAAAATAATCCAATTAAATATTGGGCAAAGAATATGAACCTACATTTCACCAAAGACGGCACTCACAGAATCAACAAACACATTCAGAAATACTGATATCATTAGTCATGTTGATTGATGCCCTCAAATCAGCTCCAATTCATAGTAATCACATGTTCAACAGAACAAAACAATTCTTGACTCTGTGTCATCCTCACAAGTGTTGCTGCCTTGTAGTCTATTGTTGCAGTTGCTGTATTAATCCATCTCATTGAGGATCTTTCTCTTTTTTCCTAATTCTCCACTTTACCAAGTTTAATGCCCTTATCCATGAATTAGAGATAACAATCCAAAATAAAGGAGATGAAATCTCATAATTCTCTCTTCTAAGGAATATTCTGACTATCCAAGTATTCTTCTGGCAGTTGATGAATATTCCACACTATTCAACTCCACAATTCAAAGGTGTTAATTTTTCTTTAATCTTACTAATTGTCTAGCTTTCACATGCTATGTTGTGGTTAGGCGCTGCTGAGGTGATTATGACTCATAGATCTTAACCCTCTCCTGTCTGTGCCATCTTCACAATCCTTGACACACTTGAGCCCATTGCTGCAGTCACTGTGTCAATCCACCTGGTTGAGTCTCTTCCTCTTTTTACCATTCCCTCCACCTTTCTGAGGATGATATCCTTTTCCATGTAATAACCTCTCCTAGCAACATGCCCAAAGAATGTTTGACAAAGCTTTATCATCTTTGCCTCCAAAAACCTCTCTAGATGCACCTTGTCTGAGAATCATGTTTGCTCTTTTGGCAGTCCATAGGACATTCAGCTCTTTCTTCCAGAACAACTGTTCAAAGGCATCAATTCTTCTGCCATCCTTACTCATCGTCTAGCTCTCAGATGCACAGCAAGTGATTGAAAATATCATGGCCTGTATCAGGCACACCTTAGTACTCAAACTAATATCATTGCTTCAATAATTTGTAGAAGTCTTTGACTGCAAATTTGCCTAGTTCAATATGTCTCCTGTTATCCTGACTGCTGGTACCAAATGTAATGACTGTGAATCCAAGTAAGATTAATTTGTTGACAATTTCAATTCTTTCTCCAACCATTATGATGTTGTCTATTGGTCCAGTGCTGAGTACTTTTTGTTTCCTTGACATTGAGATGTAATCCATATTGAAGGTTGCCATGTTTGATCTGAAACAGTGCTTCAAATCTTCCCCATTTTCAACAAGCAAGGTTGTGTCACCTGCATACCAAAAGTTATTGATGAGTCTTTCTCCAATCCTGTTGCTATATAGTTCTTCATATAGTGCAGCTTCTTGAATAATTTGTTCAGCATACAGATTAAATAAGTACGGAGAAAGGATCTTACACTGATGCACATTTTTCTTAATTTTAAACCATGAAGTGTCCTATTGCTCTGTTTGTGGATGAAAGCATGCATATTGAGATAATTGAAAATACCGCAGATTGAATCAGGCATAACTTAGTCCTTAAAGTGGCATCTTTGTCTCAACATTTAAAAGAGATCTTCTGCAGCAGATTTGTCCAATGCAATACATCCCAGCTTGATTTCTTGACTGCTGCTTCTGTAGGTGTTGATTGTGAACCCAAATAAAAGAAAGTATCTGACAACTTCAACATTTCCTCTTTTTTGTCACAATATAGCTTATTGGTCCAGTTATGGAGAGTTTAGTTTTCTTTAAATAACTAGCCACTCCAAGCCAAATGATTTTTCAAAAACCCCAGGCCCACACACCAAGCTCTCATTGGCTCCAACAAGAGGTTTCCAGCCCACACTCACCACCAACCTATCAGTGCAGAGCTGACCCCCTCCAAAAGGAGAACTCACCCATTAAAAGTCATACAACAATTTTGTCATTTTCCTGTGTTGAAGTAATCTGGGTTTGCTGTAATAATGAACCTTGTGCCATTGAGGTTTCAAATGCCATAATGAAACAACTGTGCCATAGGCGTGTCAAACACCATAATGGCTACCCATCTTGAGCAGTGTTTGGTAGAGCTCCCAGGCTGATTTAGGTTTGGAAGCAGGAGTGGCATCGACTTCGTAAACTACATGCCTCTGGAAACTCTATGAACTTAGAGAAATGATGTGTCAGGCTTTTTGTGTGATAAATATATATATATATCTCCAATGGTCTAGTGTTATTTTATGTTGGAGGAACATTCTTCTAAGTTGTGCAGTACTCTTCTGTCAATCTGCTGTACCGAGGTAATCTGGGGTTGCAGTGATGATGAAACTTGTATCTTTGGGGAGGGGTCAAAAGCTGTAATGGCTCCCTATGGTGGACAGTGTTTGGGGGAGTTCTCAGTTTAAGACCACTTTGGAAGCAGGATGGCACCCATTTCATAAACCACATGCCTCTAGAAACTCTATGAACATGGAGAAACAATGATAGCTATAGAAAGGCTTTAGGCCTTTTGTCGATAGGATCATTATGAGTTGTGCTCAACTCAACAGAAATAGACAACAACAACAACATGTTGAGTTGTAATCCAAGGTCTTTGGCCTTTAAGCCTTCATCTCTTTCAGCAAATAAAGTTTATTAATCACTAAAGGGATACAGATTGCACCAATGAAATACCATCTAGCTCAAGCATTTGTGGTAAAGTTTACCAAAAAACCCAAAACCAAAGAACAACAAATGTTGACAATGTATAGAGGGAACTCTCAGACACTGTTGGTGAAACCGTAAAATGGTAGAACTACCATGTGAAACAAAATAGAACTTCCACAAAAAAAATATTGGAAACAGATAGATCATATGATCCACCACTATTAGGTATATATTCTATAGAAATAAAGACCAATATAGAAATAGACCTATGCACACTCAAGTTCATTCACAATAGCAAAAAGATGAAAATTACCTAAGTTGTGGATGAATAGGTAAATGAGTGGTGGTTTATACACACAATGGAATATTCCACTATACTAGAAAAAAAATACTATAACTAATACTCTAAAAAAAAAATACATGCTTCCTAACATGGATGAATCAGGAGGACATTATGCTGAGTGAAACAGTCAACTACAAAAAAGTACAAAAACTGTATGTCTCATTTGCCACTTGCTCAAGCTCATTGTTATAATAACTGTCAATCTGTCTTGTTGAGACTCTTTCTCTCTTTCTCTGACCTTCTACCTTTTCCCAATAGGATGTCTTTTTCCAAAGCTGGCTGAACTTTCTTCACAGCATTCCCAAGTATGTGAGAAGAAGTTTCACCATCCTTGCTCCTAAGAAGCCCCCTGGTTGTGCCTGCTCCAAGACAGACTTGTTTTTTCTTATGTCCATGGGATTTTTACTAATCTTCTCCAACACAACAGTACAAAGGCATCAATTCTACTTTGGTCATTCTTATTCATTGTCTAATTTTCAAATGCATGCAAAGCAACTGAAAATACCATTGCTTGGATCAAGCAAATCTTAGTCATTAAACTAACAACGTATTCTTAATTACTTTGGAGAGGTCCTTGACAGCAGACTTACCCAATGCAACACATCTTTTGATTTCTTTATGTTGTTATCATGGATGTGGATTGTGAAACCAAATAAAATTAAATTGTTGACAACTTCAAATTTTTTTCTGTCTACCATGATGTTACGTATTGGTCTAGTGGTGAGGATTTGTGCTTTCTTGATGTTGAGGCATATTGAAGGCTAGGTCAATTATCTTCTGCAGCTAGCGTTTCAAGTTCTCTTCACTTCCTGCAAGCAAGGTTGTGTTTTCTACATAAGTCATGAGTCTACCTCCAATCTTAATATCACATTCTTCTTCATATAATCCAGCTTCTAGAATGAGTTGTTTAGCACACAGATTGAATAGATACCAATAAAATATACAACCCTGGAACATATCTTTCCTGAGTTTAAACCATGAAGTGTTTCCTTGTTCTGTTCTGACAACTCCTTCTTGGTCTACATATAGGTTTCTCATGTGCACAATTAAATGTTGTAAAATTCTCCTTTTTATCAATGATAGAGAAAATTTGTTATGGTCTACACAGGCAAGTGCCTTTGCAGAGTCAATAAAGCACAAGTAAACGTCTTCTGCGGTATTCTCTGCTTTAATCCAAGATCCATCTGACAGCAGTAATAATATCTCTCTTTCCATGTTTCCATGGCCTTTTCTGAATCCAATTTGCACTTACGGTATTTCTTTTTTGATGTACAGTTCTAGTCTTTTAAAAATAATCTTTAGCAAGATTTCACTTACATGTAATATCAGTCATACTGGTCAATAATTCTGTAACTTTGTCGAATTGCCTTTTTTTTAAATGGGAACAAATGGCTCTTTTACAGTCAGGAGTAGGTATTCTTACTAATAGATACAATCTCTAGCCAGGAAGACTACTAGCTTTGGCTCCTCTGATGCTAGGAGAAACTCAGCCCCAAGCTAAGTAGATACAGCCCAGACTAGAAGAGGTGCTATCCATGAACTGGTTCACATCTTGGGATCTTGGTCACCATCTAGAAGAGCAGAATCTCTGACTTGCCTAAGCACCCTAACTCCAATCTTCTGCTAGTCTGACAGATACACTGTATTGTTGTTGTTATTAGGTACTGTTGAGTTGAGTATGCCCAAGTGACTCTATGAACAACAGCTCTGAACCCTGTTCTATCCTGTGCCATCCTATATCATGGATCCATACTATACTATGGATATACTATACCAGGACAGATTATTTGATCTCTATTTTCCACAGCACATGTGTGTTTCAGGGCATTGGTATGTTTGCTTGCTTGCACTTACGGGTATAGCATTTGTCTGTCAGTTTGCTGTATTATGGTGGCTTGTGTGCTGCTGTGATGCTGAAAGCTATGTCACCAGTGTTTAAAGTATTATCAGATTCACCCATGATAGACAAGTTTTAGCAGAGCTCTCAGACTGAAACAGACTAAGAATCAGGACTGGCCATCCACTTCTAACAGGCCTTCAAAAACTCTATGTATAACAAATGAACATTGTTATAATAATTAGAAAACAAAATAAATAATAACTATTGGTATTATTAGTCTCAAGAAAGGTCTCTTAAGAACATAGCAAGGCAGTTTGGGATCTGTCCTACTTTTTGAAAAGAAAAAAAAAAGATATGCCCACCTGAGTAGTACAGAAATCACTCATTGTGCCATGAATGGCATAAGGTCTTTCATTATTTGAGAGCAGGAATGATTCTCCACTATCTCTATAACTAGAAGAAGAGTGAAAATAAGACAAATGAAAGAACGAGTAACATAATTGGTAAACCTGCCTTAACCCTCCCCTCCTCTGCAAAATTTTCTGCATATGAAAAGGAGAGCCAAGCCAAATCTTTGTTCCTGCGGGAGCCAGCAGGATGCTTTTGTCACCAAGACAACCTGAATCTGGGCAGAGTTTGTGACTCTATGGAGGCCACCTTCCACCTCAGTTCTCTCTGTCTGCATGCCCTTCCCTTTCCACTCTTGCCTAATTCTCTCTCCAGGGACATTCTGTCAATCTCAAGACAGAGACAGTGGCTGACCTACATGAAGAAGAGTATTAACCTTGGGCCTGTGCACATGCACATGAAACTCAAAAGGGTTCCAAACACAGACTGCACTGATTTAACTTTACCACTGTAATATATAATGCAGTTCCTGTGGTCAAGAGGTAAGCAGCTGTGCTGCCAACCCAAAGGCATGTGCTGCAACTTCACTAGCTGCTCCAAGGGAGCCAGCTGGGCTATCTCCTCTCATGCCTCTGAAAACTCACTTGAAGGGCAGCTATGAATCGGTTCTCACTCAATGGTACATAACAACAAAAACAACTGGAATGGTTAACCCTGAGTAGATAGATGTATAAACAGATGGGTGGATGGATGACTAGAAAAAGGATGTTGTTGTTGTTTATTGCCTTTGAGTTGAGCACAATTCATAGTGACCCTATGAACAAAAGCCCCTGTATAACTATCGATATTTATCAAAGTTCATAGGGTTTCTGAAGGCGTGCTATTTAGGAAGTGGATGCCACTCCTGCTTCCAAACCTGTCATAGTATGTTACTGTTTTTATATGCCATTGAGTCAGCTGTGATGTATAGTGACCCTTAATGTACAGCAACTCTGAACCCTGCCCTGTCCTGAACCAGTCTCACTAACTCTAACACCAACTCCCATCCCCCAGTTACTGTACCAATCCATCTCATCTTTCTGATCACCAACTTGTTTAAGTACATAGTTGTGGTTGTTTCGCCAAGTGGTCTCCCTTGTCTCCACTGGCCTTCAACTTCACCACACATGATATCCTCCCAGCAGCAATTTTAGCATATTTGAAGAGTATTCAAAGCAAATGAATCATAAATGTGTTCTATACTGTTTTGGTGTTGGAGGAGAGTATTGAACATACCATGGACTGCTAAGAAAATGAACAGGTTCATCCTAGAAAGGGTAAAACCAGGCTGTTCCTTGGAGGCAAGGATTCTGAAGCTTCGTCTGATATACTTTGGACATGTTGCAAGGAGGGATCGATCTTTGGGGAGGGACATCATGCTTAGTGGGTGGAGTAATAGTGTAGGAGAAGAAGACTCTCTATGAAGTGGATTGATTCAGTGGCTGGGGTAGTTTAGGTAGGTGTATCGGAGACAGTGAGATCGGCACAGGGTAGAGCAGAGTTTAGGGCTGTTGTACATAGGATCACTATGAATCACAGGCGACCTGACAACACATAACAACAACAACAACAACAGTACTATTTTCTATGTAAAATTTCTGTGTTGTTCTTCTCATTGGCTAGATATAGATCACCAGGCCTTTCTTTCTAGTCTCTCTCATCTGTAAGCTCTGCTGAAACCTGTCTTCCGTGAATGACAGTGCTGATATTATTTCACAACACCATCCAACAAGGAACTCTATATGACTTTGTGACAAAACTTTCTAGGACTTCTTTGGATTCAATCAGATATTGTCCATGTGGTTTACTCACCATTACCATGCATTTCCTTTTCACCTTTCCTGTCAGTCTTTAGTGTGTCATGTCTAAGTCACAGTCTAAGCCATAATCTAAAGACCAGATTCGTACCTTCTCTTCTATAGCACTGAAAAGGGAATGTTTGAAGCTGATGCAAACCTGGAAAATGGATTTACACTTCTTTCATTTACTCCCAGCATGCTCTCTGCTCAGCCATTCAGGATGAGTTGCCACAGATACAGCTGGACAGATCTATTCAATACTATTTACCACTCTAGTAACATTAATAACAGCCATTGAGAGAATCTACAATACACTAAGCTAATTAAGAACATCATCACAAGGCTGTGCAAAGTAGAATACTGGAAACACCACCATTTTTGTCCATCAATAGGTACAATTGGGGTCACAATTACTCAATCTCATTGATATATTAATCCTCAGATTCTGGGGAATAACTACTGGCCTCCTGTAAGTATTTAAAGTTCTCAGTGATTATCTAACATGGACTTACAGCTGGTTTCCCTGGGTGTGTAATGTGTCTCCAATGGTTCTGGCAGGTTTTATGACCAGCATCCTGATCCCTATCACTGAGTCATTTCTGTCACTAATTTCAGAACAGATCATTCAGAAGTCTGGTCTTTACAAGGAGGAATATGGCATCAGGATTGGAGAAAGACCCATCAACAACCTGTTATACAGATGACACAATCTTGCTTTCCCAAACTGAGGAGAACCTGAACTATTTGCTGAAAAAGGTCAAGAACTATAAACTTCAATGTGGATTGAAGTTCAACATCAAAAAAAACAAAGATTCTCACCACTGGACCAATTGACAACATCATGATAGATGGAGAAGAGATTGAGGTTGATAATTTCCGTTTTCTCAGTTCTACAATCAATACTCTTGGCACCCCAGCAGCCAGGAAATCAAGACAAATTGCATTAGGTAATTCTGTTGTCAGTGACTTCTTTAGAGTGCTGAAGAGCAACAATGTCAATCTGGAGACCAAGGTATACCTGATCCATGCCTTGGTCTTCTTAATTACTTACTACGCATCAGAAAGATAGACAATGAATAAGGATGACGAAGAAAAACCAATACCTTTGAGTTGTGGTGCTAGAGAAGAATATTGTATATACCATGGACTTCCATGAGAACTAAACGGTCTGTCCTGGATAGGGTGAAACCAAGTTGTTCCTTAGAGGCAAGGATTTTGAAGCTCTGGCTCACATACTTTAGGCATGTTGCCAGGAGGGACCAGTCCTTAGAGAAGGACATTATGCTTGGAAGGTGGAGAGGACAGCACAAGAGAGAAAGACTCTGGATGAGATAGATTGACTCAGTGACTGGGTTAATGGGGGTAGGTGTGTAGTGAATAGTGAGATTGGCTAAGGATAGGGTAAGGTGGAGAGCTCGTGTGCATAGGGTCGCTAGGAATCCCAGGCAACTTGATGGCCCATAATAACAACAACAAATGAGAGCCTTCCCTGCAGCAGCAAATTTTGAGCAGATACTTACATCTTCTCTCCCCAACAGGGCAGCCCTGTGGATAGAGTCTAGGATACGAATTCCCTTATCTTGGAGAGACAAATTAAACTCTTTCCCTGCAACCTCAGTACTATTCATATCCAAGATTCACAGGACAGCATTTGACAATAGTTGGAAGCTAAAAGCACTTATCAGGAGAAAAGATGCCACGTGAATTTGAATTAGATCATAACAGCCTCACACCACAGTGTCACTGGACCTGGGTGTGTATCCGGTATCCTACTACGCTAGTAGGTTTTTGACACAGCAAATGGGTTTTGTTTAAGTGCGATATATGGTTACTGAAAGAGCTCCATCAACACTGTGCCACCATTGTGCCCACCCCACCTATGGGCACAAGCATAAAACCAGTGGAGACTGGGCTGGGAGCCATGCACAAGTGACAGAAACTACACTGTACCAAAGAATCAAGTCACTTCTCCCTTTACTCTGCTTTCCGCCCCCCACCTCGTTCCCCCTCCACCCGTCAGAATCAACACAAGGTTGTTTTATTGGGTCAAGTTTCTTCTCAGGAGAATGTCTTCTAAGTGGCTGAGAATAGACATTTAATAAAAATCTGTTGAATGGTTGGCTGGTTGGATGGATGGATAGATAAGTGGAAGGATGAATAAAATGCCTCATCAGTTCTTATTCTAACTAGTTTCTGGAAGTCTGCTCCACATGCCTCTAAATTTCATTTAGACTCAAACGGAGATTCTTATTAGACTTGGTATGATGCCTTAAATATTTTTATTGTGATAAAAATACGTAAAAAATCTTTGCCTTTCCAACATTATATTCAGCAGCATCCATTATGTTTTTCATGTTGTTGAACCATTATCACTACATGTTTTCAAATTTTCTCATAACCTTTAACAGAAGCTCATGTTCCCTAAGCAGTGTGTTTTCCCATTCAGCTTCCTCACACTTGGTAATTGCTAATGGATTCTGCTCTCTACATGCTGTTATTGTTAGGTGCTGTCAAGTTGAGTACGACTCATAGCAACCCTATGAACAAAAGATCTGAACCTTGTTCTATCCTGTGCCACCCTCACACTCCCTGACACACAAAAGCCCATTGCAGCAGTCACTGTGTCAGTCCACCTGGTTGAGGGTCTTCCTCTTCTTCACCGACCCTTACACCCTTCTCAACATCATGTCCCTCTCGAAGAAATAGCACCTCCTAGAAGTATGTACAAATTTTATGACATACAGCCTCATCTTTTTTTCCTCTACAGAGCACTCTGGCTGCACTCTCTCCAAGACATATCTGTTTGTTCTCCTGTCCATCCATGGGATGTTCAGTGCCACAGCTCAAAGGTGTCAATTATTTTCCTGTCACTTATTCATTGTCCAGCTCTCAGATACGTAGCAAGTAATTGGAAAGATCATGGCCTGAATCAGATGCACCTTAGTATTCAAATTTACATCACTACTCCTCAATAATTCAGAGAGATCCTTAACTGCAGATTTTCCTGGTGCAATGAATGCATCTCCTTATTTCCTAACTGCTGGAACCAAAGGTGACAATTGTGGATCGAAGCAAGATGAAGCTGTGACAGTTCCAATCTCCTCCCCACCTAACCTGATGTTGCCTATTGGTAAGAATATTCGTTTCCCTGACACTGAGATGCAATCCACACTGAAGGCTGCATTCCTTGATCTTCTGCAACAAGTGTTTCAAGCCCTCCTCACTTTCAGCAAGAAGCTTGTGTTATCTGCATAACATAGGTTATTGATAGGTCTCCCTCCAACCTCGATGTCCCACTCCTCTTCATAGAGTTGAGCTTCTGGGATAATTTTCTCAGCATATAGATTGAATAGATATGGAAAGAGAATACAACCTTCTATATACTTGCCTATATTTCTAGTAAGTAGAATCATGCAATATTTGTTTCTTTTTACCTAGCTTATATCACTCAGAATATTTTAAAATGCCATCATGTTGTTACATCTACTAGGTATTCTGATTGATTGATTGACTGTTGTTAAGTGCCATTGAGTTACAGATGACTCATAACGACCCTATGAATGAAAGACCTGAACACTTGTATAAATTTCATCATTTCTCCAAGTTCATAGAGTTTCCAGAGGCAAGCTATTTTGGAAGTGGATGCCACTCTGCTGCCAAGCTTGTTTTAATCGGAGGGCTCCACCAAATACTGTCTACCATGGGTAACCATTATCACATTTATGACTGAGTCATAATCCCTTGTGTATATATATATTGAGTGATAAAGTTTGTATGCTTCTCTTCTGTTGTAAAGATTTAAAAAACCTGAAGCCCAGACAAATTCAGTTCTTCGGCCAAAGTCACACAACGACAAAACTGAAATACAAATCTGACCTAAATAATGCTCAAATCCCTTCTACTTTCCATTTCATTGTACTGTTTTCACAGAATACTCAAGAAGCTGTGGTTTGTGATGTGTGTGACTGAGCAGAGGCAGAAACTATACCTACCACTGGGTGTCCTTTCTTGCCTGGAATACACCAGTCAGTTTTGGCATGTCTGCTTTTTCACTGTGTTTCTAAATATAACAAATTCAAATGAAAGTTCCCCATGAATGACTCATCCCAGAAGCTGGTTTACCTTCCAGTTTCAATGGAGGAAAATGCCTGCTCCACTGGCCCAGGTGTGATTTCCCTGTTCACTAACCACCTGCATACCTGCATCTGAGAGGTGGCCTCTGTTCCGAGTTGTCCAGATCACTTATTACCACTTCCTTTTCCACTTCCCTCTGTTTAGAGGAGTAACAAGCACTGAGCAACATCTTCATGGCTGCAGGTGAAGCAGATCAGTCTTGGAGCTCAGATATTAAGCACTAATTTCATTTTCTGAGTGACAAAAGTAAACCTTTCCACCTCACCCAAGTCTAGGACTCATGAGATACCACCTAACAATTACCAGAGGCTCCTGCACCATCAGGAGATAGGGTGGCATGCCTGCCATTTGGCCTTGACGTGGACCCCATTGGCTTCAGTCCACACTCTCCTAGGGTGAAACTCCATCAGTCACTGATCTAGCTCCTGATTTTTCTCCAGAATCTCTTAACTCTTCACTTACTAGGATATTGTCTCCTGTTCCTCAAAATCTCTCCATATCTCTCCTTAGCCTGGTTTTACGCCCTGTTTCCACAGCTGTCTGTGTCTCGGTCTCATCATTCACAAATGCAGCCTTAGTTAACCCAGACCAGGACCTCTCATGGTTGCTTCCTAACTCCTTTGACCAAACTCTTGAGAGTCAACTATGGCTCAGTCTAGATAAAGTTCATCAGACTGTTTGAAGACAGAGACTCAGATTATTCACCTCTCTCTAGATGCCCAGTAACATTTCTGCCCTAAATTACTGTCATTTAGACTTTCAAGTTCATCAGGATGAAGAAATTGATTGCATGGGTAAGTGAGGTATCCATACCTCTATAGATCGTACTCTGTATACCAGGGGCTATATGTCACACAGTATTAAATACTAAGCCTTACAAGAATCACTAAACAAGAATTGAGGATGTTTCTCTGTGTGTGTGTTTCTGTTTTACTGGGAAAGTTTCTGTAACTTTTATTCATAATGGCAAATATTTATGCAGCACTTACTGGTTTGCCAAATATTGTTCTCAATGCTAATTAATTTACATATATGAGCTCATTGTATCTTTACAAGATGATGCTGTTCTGGGCAAGTATCTTTTAATTGTTCTATTTCTTAATGACCCTCTGTAGACTAGAATGACAGGCTGTATAGTCATGTCCCACCCTTATAGTCATTACTCTATCTCAGGCAACTGTTCCAGTGACTGTATCAATATATGTCATTGAATTTCCCTCATTCACTGACCCTCTACGTTACCAAACATGCTGTCTTTCTCTAGTGACAGCCTCTTTAGACATCATGTTCCAGATACATGAAACAAAGTATGACCATCCTCATTTCTAAGCAGCACTCTGGCTGCACTTTTTCCGAGACATTTGTAAACAATCCTTATCCTCAAATTACTAATGAAGAAAGTAGGGCACAGGTGTCCTTGTTGTGACATGCAATCGAGTCAAGTACCACATAGCAACCCTATAACCCACATCCTATAACAGCAGAGCTGGACCCTGTCCTGTCCTGTGCCGTCCTCGTCATCTCGAACACATTTGAGTCCATTGCTGCAGTCATTGAGTCAGTCCGTCTCACTGGGGACATTATTCTCTTTTGCAGACCCTCCACCTTTCCAAACATGATGTCTCTTTCCAAGGAATATGTGAGACAAAGCTTCACCATCCTTGCCTCCAGGGAGAACTTCAGATGTACTTTTCCCAATGCATACCTGCTTGTTCTTTTGGCAGGCCATGAAATAGTTGGTACTCTTCTTCACATAGGGGCACAGAGAGGTTGGTTAATCAGTGCTCAAGAGTGCACAGCTAGCCAAAAATGGAACTGCTCTTTAAACCCATATCTTTGGAAATCCTAAGTCTGTGATTCTAACCTTTACATTTCTTAAATGTAAAATAATCCTGATAAAGTAAAAATGAAGTTGTTGTTTCAAAGAACTTAACATCTGTCGTGAGGCCAGTAGAATTCCGTTTGCAGGTTGTTGCATAAAATTCTTTGGCATAAGGAAGCTTTGGTGGCCTAGTGGTAAGAAGCTGTGCAGCAATCCTGAAGGTACATGGTTCGAATCCACCAGATTCTCCACTTGAGAAGGAGAGGCAATCTCTTTCTGTACCAATCAGATCCAATTTCATGGTACACATAAATAATAATAATAATAATAATAATTTTAAAAAAGAACTTAATTAAAAAAATTATTTGACCTAGGAAGATTGAATCCACCAGCTGCTCCATCAGAGAAAGATGAACAATCTCCTCCTTTGTGAATTACAACCTCTGAAAATCCCCTGGAGGGTCAGCTATGAGTCAGTTCTGACTTGATGGTAGTGAGTAAGTGGCCCATAAGAACACATTGGAGTGAGTCACTCAAGTCTCATTTTGAATCAAATGTGGCCAGAGAGACTCACTTACTGCCTACAAGCACGTATTACTATATCTGATCCTGAGATTCCAACTCTATTTGAATGTCCGGATGATGTTTGAATAGTGCTGTGTGAGGGGCTGTATGTATCCACGCGCAGACTTCCTCACCATCGGCAGGGCGTGCAAGGTGAAAAGGAACAATGCTCTCTTCCTTCTTCCCATCCTGTTTGTCCTCTCCTCATTCTCTTCCCTCCTATCCATCACTCCCCTCCTCTTTACTCACTCCACCTATCCCTCTTCACTTGCTGGGGATTAAGGTGGGAAAACAAAAATGAAATGAACACTGTTCTGCCAACCCATCCCCAGAGATGCCGGCTTACACGGGTCTGACGCTGTTGATGATGTTCTATCGATTTCCCCTCTAATTGCTGCAGCTGGATCTATATTCATTTTCTGTCTCAAACTTCTCTTTTGTTGGTTCAATCAGCTAAATGAAGGGCCAATTTCTCTCTGCTCCTGTCCTGAAAAGCCAAAGAAGTTTCAAATGAAGAACTCTCTTCAGAAGTCACTGAGGTCAGCAGATGGGGGACAAAGAAGGTCAGAACCTGGCGACCTCTTTTGAAGACTGGGAAAAAAAGGCCCGGGGGAAAGAACAGCAGGAAGCATAAATATTCCTCCTTAACTTCACAGATCGGAAGTCTGCTTTCATTCAACACCTTGACTAAGCACTTACTATATGGGCCAGAAACTTGGTTGTTGTTATTGTTGTTGTTGTGTACAGTTGAGTTGGAACTGACCCTTCACTGAGTTTTCAGAGGCAGTTAAATCACATGGGAGGAGATTGCCCATTATCTCCCGGGGAAGAGTTGGTGGATTGGAACTGTATGCCTTTGGGAGTGTGGTGCAGCTTCTTGCCACTAGGTCACCTATCCTCATTAGAATCTTGGTAGATCTAGAAAGATTAAATATGAGAAGGGGCAAAAGTATTAAACAATAGCATAGATAAGCCATTTGTGCCATGAAAAAAGTTTGAGCATCCACAGGAGAATCCTCAAGGAGGAAATCAGAACTGGTGCAAGGAAGACTCCTCTGTCCATTTGTTAGCTCATTAAGCTTCCTGTTGAGTTTTGCTCAATTCCAGAAGCACAATGAAGGGAGAAGAACGGAGATCTCTAAGATGGACAGTAGTTGGTAGTTGGTATCTTCCTTCCAGGAGCTCATCACACAGACAAAGTGCATAACTAGCTACCACTGACTAAGGTGGGTTGAAGTCGGCACAATAACAAAAGCAATGAACACAATGGGAGACTGTGAAGGAAATAAGAAAATCTGGCAAGGGGAGACATGTCTATTCATGATGAAGAAACAGAATTTGAGTAGTTAGCTTTGAAGACAGAAACATGTTGACAGTCCTATTGTAACTTCGCAGTGCCCAGTCTTCAAATAAACATAAAGTAGATGACTGTTAGCTCTCTGAAATTGCATATTGAGAACTCATATTGGGAAGCTATAAAGGGGAATCTTTTACTTCAGCTATTAAACTTATTTGCTCCAGTCTTTGGATCAAAGGTGGTACATGCAAGACTAATCCTTTTTCCTTTGTGCTGCCTCTGACTGTGGCCACTAGGGGAAACCGGAAGCTGGCTCTTGGTGTTTACTCCTGAATGTGCATCCTTTATTCAAGCAGCATTTTTGACTTCTCAGTGTCTACTTTTGAAATTTATGCATTCTCTTACCAGTTTCCGATGGGAAAGTCTGCTGTTAGGGACCAGTCTAACGTACTCAAGAGCAACGGTGTCTCTCTGGAGACTAAGGTGTGCCTGAGACAGGCCATGGTCTTTGCAATCGCTTGTTATGCATCAGAGAGTTGAACAATGACTAAGGAGGATAGAAGGAGAGTTGATGCCTTTGAGCTGTGGTGCTGGAGAAGAGTACTGAATGTACCACGGACTGCCAGGAAAACAAACAGATTTATCTTGGAGAGGATTAAACCAAGCTACTCCTTGGAGGCAAGGATTCTGGGGCTTCGTCTGACATACTTTGGACATGTTGCCAGGAGGGACGGGTCCTTGGAGAGGGACATCATGCTTGGGAGGGTGGAGGGACAGCGCAGGAGGGGAAGACCCTCTATGAGATGGATTGATTCGGTGACTGGGGTAATCGGGATGGGTGTGTCAGAGGTAGTGTGGTTGGCGCAGGATAGAGCTGGGTTTAGAGCTGTTGTGCATAGGGTCACTATGAGTCGCAAATGACTCGACGGCACATAACAACAACAACAACTTACCAGTTTCCAACCTACCTCTGGCTATTAGCCTTCATCTAACCATTCTTTCTCCAATCTTTACCCCCCAGGCCAAATGAGTGTACTAGATATATACATAAGTCTTGATGGATTGAGTTATGTTGCAGTAACAAAAAACCCTCAAAATATCAGTGGCCTAACAGAAACAGATTTTATGAAAATTTGCAGCAGGTTCAGTGGTTCTCCAGAGCAGCACTTTCCAGGCAGTGATTTGGGTATCTACTATGCTTCTATTCTATAACTTTGACATCTTGATAAATAGCTCCCAAGTTGCTGTGGTATGGGAGAGATTAGGAATTCTTAAGGGGGGGGGTGATTTTTCTGCCTTTTACTAGAAATAGCACACATTTCTGTTCACAATCTAAGCCAGAATCAGTCACATGATCAACTGAAAGGCCAAGTTACCATTTCCCGGGAAGAAGAGAAGAACTAAATATTTAAACTTTCAAATGCTGTCTACCACAATAGGTCCAGCAGAAGTCTGGACAAGAGGCCTATTTACAGGATTCATATCCACAGCCACAAAGCTTCAACCCAATCACAGCCCAGCTTCTTCTTGATTATTCCCATTTCTTGTGATATAATCTTTACTTACAATTCATCTCTCTTCCATTAATGGCACTAAAGAAACTTCTCAGAACTACACTGTGAGTTCAATATTATTATCACTTCCACATTGACATGAAAACTTTAGATGCATAACTTGCCCTGAGTTTACTCACAGCTGGGCAAGCTGTGATTCAAGCACGTGACTAACTTCAAGAAGAAATCTCACACTTTCACTTTCTATTTGAAACCACCTGCATGAGAAAAGTTCACATCATCTAT
>NW_006399799.1:2707289-2718255 GCF_000299155.1 Elephantulus edwardii | reverse complement strand
AGAGAGAGAGAGAGAGAGAGAGAGAGAGAGAGAGAGAGAGAGAGAATAAAATAAAGGTAAAATTGTTGAAGTGTAGCAGTTGAAAATGCCAGGGGTAAGGTACGTGTTGGTTCAAATCTTGATTCTCTCATTAGTTATTTGACTCAACTCATCTGCCAACTTGCACATCTGTAAAATGAAGGTCACAATCATATTAATGAGTTATGCATAACTGTATGGTTTACTAGGTTATAATAACTGAGTTAATGCAATGCCAAATAAGCTAAAGTGATTAGTAAGGTCTCAATAAACAATAACTGCTATAAATATTATTCTACATTTCCACAAGTTACTAGGGTGAGATGATGTGACTTGGAACTAAAGATTCTAGGAAAGGAAAGGGAGAAGTAGAAGTGCTTGGGAATCCTAGTTTTCTGCAGGCTCCAAATGTATTGATGTGCAGTTAAACTGTTAAAGAATTCAGAATGGTAAAGGAATTTCAAGCATGCATCTCTAGAATAATAGGTGCCAGAGGTAGGAGTTAATAAATCTTCAAATACAAGAGAGTGGTTATATGTAGGAGACTGAAGATATAACCACTTGTCTTGATTCTGCAACCCAAAACTTGAGCCATTTCCAATATAGCTTACATTAAATACCACCATGCTTTTTAAATTCACTGTACATCCCAAGGCCTATAGTTGAGGCTCAATAAATAGTTATTGCTGTGCTGATGATAATTGGGATTATTATTCTACTCCTGTAAGTTGGCACATTAATATGAAAAACTGTAATAAGGCAATTATCTCTAAAGAACCTTATTCTACCCTTTGTTGATCTTCATTGCCTGTTTGTTTATGGGGTTTTTTTGGGGGTTGGGTTTTTTGGTTTATTTTGTTTTATTTTTTGTTTTTGTGTTTGTTTTTTTAAGGGAACTTCATTCAGGAGAAAGGAGTTCTGGTGGAGTACTCAGTAAAAAGTTCCACTGTTAACCTAAATGTCGAGTTCATCTGCCAACTCAAATCTACCAAGCTCTTTGTAGGAGAAAGATTGTTCATCCCATGCCATTTACAGCCTCTGAAATCCACTGTCTGGCTTGACAACAATGAGTTGAGTTTTATGCAGGAGCAATATAGCTTCTAATTATTATGAGTTTATAAAAAGTGCATATATCTTCTTATTCACTTTTGGGATATGAAGATAATAAAGTCTCAACTTCTTTAATCTTGAAATGGGTACACCCAGACCCAGAAACTTCTTTGACTTACTGTAAATGATAGAGACAACATCAACAAACGGCATGTATTGTACCAGGGATGATAATACTATCAAAGATGTAGGGAAGGCTCCAGAGAGTAACCATAAAGCCTCTGTTTAGTTTCTACCTATTTGGGAAGGTATTTGGAAAAGGGAAGGTACACAAACCTGTAGCAAGAGTTTAAGATAAAAGAATCATATTCACAGAACTCAAACTACAAGAGGGTGAAGGGTAAAGGTGGGAATACATGACTAAGTTAATGAGTGGAAAGAAGTGATGTGAAGAGAATAATGTCAGCCCCGTGGAGAATGTCAGATCCTAGTGGCAGAGTGCTGCGAACCTAACATGCTGCCTCTCTGAAGGTTTGAATCCACCAACTTCCCCACCAGAGGAAGATGAGCAATCTCTTTTCATAGGAATTACAGCCTCCAAAAATCCACTGGAGGGTCAACTATGAGTTGGTCCTGACTCAGTAGTAATGAGAGACTGAGTGAAATTGAAATACCTGCGAATCCTGTCCAAAGTCCAAGATAGTGTTGCTTTCATTATTAGATTTAAGATAGTTTAAAATCTTATCTCAGTCATTGTCACAATGTTGAATGGTTTAAGTTGGCACAATATCTAATGCTTGAATCTCTAGTTTCCTGTGTTTTACCTAAGTATCCTTTGTAACCAGCCAGATCAAGGAGTCAATGTGCCAGAGATAATACACTTTTGGTAATAAACTCCAACTCATATCACAATCTATCACTCTTTCCCTCTGTAGCATTCCATATTGTAGGACTAGGATTCTGAGTCTCATTTTGATGATTACTTGTCCTTGCTCTAATGGTAAAATACACTGGAGTGTAACTGATAACACCTGCCTCTTGGCACAGGTTCTGCTATGTGTGGCACACCTCTCTGCTTCTAAAAATTTTTACTCCGAGTGGCATATTTATAGAGCCACCAACAGGAATATCTCTTCGAGAATAACAGAGGAACATACTTCTCAGAGTTTCTGGGAAATAACCACAGGCAGGGTGAACTTTGTAGATGTCCCTTCAGTCAGTTATAAATTCCCCAGTTCTCTGTTAAAAGTCCATACATTTTACTATTAAAAACATTTTTATACTTATAGGTGGAAATAATTCTAAAAAGAAAAGTCAACTATCAGAATTTAGACAAATTCTTAAAAGGAGGACCTTGTTTATGAAATTTTCTATAACAATGTGCCAATGGTCAGAACTCTAGAGCATGAAAGAGTAAAAGTCAGCTTGGACTTCATGAGATCAGAACCATGGAAGGTTCCTCCTGTCTTTAGCAATTTCTGGGAGATTTACAGATCTACTCTTTTCCCTGGAGATAACCATTGTAATCAAACCCTCTAAGAAGAATTCTCTAGAATAACCTGTTACCCAAGTATGCTTTTATATCTGGCTAAAGTTGCGTTCTTTCATAGTGGTTGTACCATTTTACACTTCCACCAACAGTAAATGAGAGTTCCAATCTTTTCACATCATACTAACATTTGATGTTTTGCTGTTGCTGTGGGGTTGAGATGATATCTCATGAGGAACAATGATGTTAGTTTGAGTACTAAGATGTGCCTGATTCAGACTTTGGTGTTTTCAATTAATTACTGTGCTGCTGAGAGCTTGACGAATAAGGGTGACAGAAGGAAAACTGGTGCTTTTGAACTGTTGTGTTGGAGAAAAGTACTAAATATTCCATGGACTGCCAAAAGAACAAATGGAGATGCCTTTGAGAAGGTGCAGCCAGAGTGCTTCTTAGAGGCAAGGATGGCCAAGCTTCATCTTACATATATTAGGTATGTTGTTAGGAAAGGTTATTCTTTGGAGAAGGATATCATGCTTGGATTGGAAAGGTGGGTAAATAGAAGGCCCTTAACCAGGTGAATTGACACAGTGACTGTAGCAATGGGCTCAAGTGTGTCAGCGATTTTGAGGATGGCACAGGATATGACAGAGTTCAGATCGCTGACACACTTGAGGTTGCTATGAGTTAAAGCTACAACAGTAGTTTGGGACTTTTGAACATTTCTTCATGTGTTTTTAGGCCATATGAATTTCTTCTTTGACGAAGTGTGTATTCTTATTTTCTGACCATTTAGTGATTGCCATTTTCTTGTAGATGTGCTGGAATACTCTATAAATTTTAAATATGAGTTCCTTGTAAGATATGTCATTGCCAATTTTTTTTTTCAGTCTGGGGGCTTTCTAACTTGTTGAAGAAGTTTTATGATGTGCACAAGGATTTCATTTTTAGAAGGTCTCATTCATCTATTTTATCCTCTCCTAGTTGTTTTAAGTTACACTTGGAAGTCTAGAGCTTCTAGAGTTCCTAGTTTGTCACTGATGAACTTTATAGTATTTGATTTTATCTCTAGGTCCTTAAACCACCTTGAGTTGATTTTTGTGTATAGTGTGAGGTGTGGATCTTGCTTCATTTTTCTGAAGATGGTTTTCCAATTTTGGCAGCAATATTTGTTGAAGAGGCTGTTGTTTCCCCATTTAATAAATTTCATCTCCTGCTCAAAGATCAGGTAAAATAAGTAGGTATGTGGGTTGATTTCTGGGGTTTCTATTCTATTCTATTCATCAATATGTCTGTTGCTGTATCAACACAACAATGATTCAATTACTATGGCTATGTAGTAGGATTTGACATCAGAGAATGTAATTGCCTCCTATCTTTTCTTTTTCAGTAGTTTTTTGCTTATTTGGGGCCTCTTTTCTTTCTAGACAAAATTGAAAATTGCTTTTTCTATTTCATTAAAAATGGAATCAGTATCTGTATTAGGATTGCATTGAACTTATATATTGATTTTGGTAGAATTGTCATCTTCACAATATTGAGTCTTTGTGTCCATGAACATGTTATAGTCTTCCATTTCTCTAAATCTCTTTTTGTTTCTTGCAGTAGTGTTTTGTAATTTTCTTTGTATAGGTCTTTTGTGTCTCTAGTTAGATTTGTTCCTAAGTATTTCATCTTGTGGTTAGTTATTGTAATTGGTATTTTTCTTAGCTCTTATTCTATGTTATCTTTGTTACTGTAGAGAAAATTAACTGATTTTTGTATGTTGATCTTGTATCCTGCTACTTTGTGGAATTAGTCGATGATGTACAAAAATTTTCTTGCTGACCCTTCAGGGATTTCTAAGTATACCATCATACCATTTGCATTAGAGATAGTTTTACCTCCCCTTTGCCAATTTGGATGTCTGTTCTTTCCTTTGCTTAGGTTATTGCTCTCACTAAGGCATCTGATACAATAAGTTGAAAATAGAGATACCATTTGGGCCATCCATCCCATTACTAGGACTATAATCCAAAGGAACTATAGCTGTGACATAAAAAGATGTATGAACACCCATGTTTATTGCAGCATTATTCACAATAGGGAAGATATGGAAGCAGCTCAAGTTCCCATCAACAAGTGAATGGATAGGAAAACTATGGCACATTCACACAATGGAATATTTCACAGCACTGAAAGGCCATGAAATTGTAAAGCACTACACAACATGGATGAATCTTTAAGACAATATGCTGACTGAAATATATCAGTTACAAAAGAACAAGTACTGCATAAAACCACTTCTAAAAATAGATTTGACATGGGGGGAAAGAACAGGAATAAAATTAATAATGAACTGTTGTTATTGTTGTTGTTATGTGTTGTCAAGTCAATTGAAACTCATACTGACCCTATGTACAGCAGCTCTGAACCCCGCTCTATCCTGAACCAGCCTTACTGTCCACTGACTTGACTATGACTCATATGTTGATATGAACAACATATCAAAATTTCACTCTATCCTGCACCATCCTCATCATCTTTGGCATGTTTAATCCATTGTTTCTCATTGAAGATCTTTTTCTTTTTCACTGACTTTCTAACTTTCCAAGCACAATGTCTTAGACCTTCTGGACAATACGCCCAAAGTATATGAGATGAAGTTAGAACATCTTTGCCTCTAAAGAGTACCCTATTTCTTCCAAGATTTGTTTGTTCTTTTAGCAGTCAATGATATTCAAAATTTCTCATTAATGTTGTTGTTGTTATGTGCCATTGAGTCACTATAGCAACTCTATGTACAAGAACCCTAAACCATGCTCTGTCCTGTGCCAACCTTATTGTCTCTGACATACCTACTCCCATAACCCTAGTCACTGAATTGATCCATCTCATCGATGGTCTTCCTCTTTTGCACTGTCCCTTCACCCTCCCAAATATGATGTCTCTCTCTAAGGACCGGTCGGTCTCTCCTTGCAACATGCCCAAAGTATGTCAGACAAAGCTTCACATTCCTTGCCTGCAAGGAGCAGCTTGGTTTCATCCACACCAGGATGGACTGTTTGTTCTCCCAGCAGTTCATGGTATACTCAACACTCTTCTCCAGCACCACAGCTCAAAGACATCAATTCTCTTTCTATAATCCTTAGACATTGTCCAGCTCTCTGCCACATAGCATGCAATTGTGAAGACTATGGCCTAGATTAGGTGCACCTTAGTCTCTAGCCTGACTTCGTTACTCTTCAGTACTCTGGAGAGATCCCTGAAAGTCGACTTTTCCAATGTAATTAGTCTCTTGATTTCCTGGTTGCTGGTACCAACAGTATTGATTGTGGAGCTAAGCTAACTAAAACTGTTAACAATCTTTATCTCTTCACAGTCCATAATGATGCTGCCAATGGGCCCAGTGGTGAGAATTTTTGTTTTCTAGATGTTTAACTTCAATCTATATTGAAGATGACTGTCCTTTACCTCCTGCAGCAAGCACTTCAGGTTCTCCTCAGTTTCAGCAAGCAGGGCTGTGTCATCTGCATAACACAGGCTGTTGATTAATCTTCCTCCAATCCTGATGCCACATTTTCCTCCTACAGTCCAGCATCCTGGATGATCTGTTCTGCATATTGATTGAAAAGATAAGGACATAGAATAGATCCCTGACGGATACCCTCTCTGATTTTGAACTATGCAGTGTCTCCTTCCTCTGTTCTGATTACTGCCTCCTGGTTCAAGTATAGGTTTCACATAAGCACAATGAAATGTTCTGGGAATTCCATTCTTCCCAGAGTCAGCCACAGTTTGTTGTGATTCACACAGTCAAAAGCCTTTGCATAGTCAATGCAACACAGATTTCCTCTGGTACTCTGTGCTTTCAGTCAAGATCCATCTAACATTAGCTATATTATTTCTAGTACCATAGCCTCTTCTAAACCCAGCCTGCACATCTGGCAGTTCTCTGTTGACGTGTTGTTCCAGTCATTTTTTGATCATTTTCAGCAGAATCTTGCTTGCATGTGATATTAATGATATTGTTTGATAATTTCTGCTTTCTGTTGGGACACCTTTCTTTGGAATAGAAACAAATATTGATCTCTTCCAGTCAGTTGGCCAGGTGGTTGTCTTCCAGAATTCTTGGCACAACTTAGTGAGCCCATTTAGGGCAGCATTTGTTTGTTGAAATTTCAACTCTTGGAGCCTTGCTTTTTGCCAATTCTTTCAGAGAAGCTTGAACTTCTTCTTTCATCATGACAGGTTCTTGCTCAGACATTGTTTCATTAAATTCTTCTGTATCAGCCAATTCCTTTTGGTACAGTGACTCTATACTCTCCTCTATCTTCTTTTATACTACACCTTAAAAGCTTCAATTCCTCTTCATTCTTCCTTATCCTTTGCTTCACATGCATAAGAAGCAACTGAAAACACCATGGCTTGGGTCAGGTGCATCTTAGACAATCATAGCTGACATTATTGCTCTTTAGCACTTTGAAGAGGTTCTTGACAGAATATTTAGCCAATGAAACATGTCTTTTGATTTCTTGACTGCTGCTAACATGAGTATTGATTGTGGATCAAGGTAAAATGAAATCTTTGACAACTTCAATCTTTTTACTATATATCATCATGTTGCCTATTGGTCCAGTGGTAAAGATTTTTGTTTTCTTGGTGTTGGGATGTAGTCTGCATTGAAACCTGTGATCTTTTGATGTTCTTTCATGAGTGTTGATTGTGTATCCAAGTAAAAAGAAATCTTAGACAACTTCAATAATAAGACTATGAGGAAGGGATTATTATCCTCAATTTGTTGTTATTGTTAAGTGCCATTGAGTCATAGACTACTCATAGTGACCCTATGAATAAAAGATCTGAACACTTGTATAACTTTTATCCTTTCTCCAGGTTCATAGGATTCCCAGAGGCAAGCTATTTCAGAAGTGGATGCCACTCCTGCTTCCAAGTTTGTTTTAATCAGGGAGATCCACAAAATGCTGTCAATCACAGGTAACCATTATTGCATTTTACACAGTAGTGTGATGGTGTTCAGCATCACAGCAACCACAAGTTACCTCTGTTCAGCAAGTGGACAGACCAGGTCTGTACGACCTAGAAGAATGTTTGACCAAAAACAATAAAAAAATCAATAGCACATGGAAGCTGATATTCCCTTTGTCACTGCACCACACAGACCATGCAAGAGGTTCTTGTCATTCTCACTCTAGTCTATGTGAGTGGTACCCCTTAGTGTTATTGAAGTAAAGAGTTCTCAAGTTATACAAATAGTTGAATGGTTGGTTGACAGTTCAAATACAGGTAGAGATGTTTCATAAAACACATAAGGTACTTCCGTGAGTTCATAGTCATTAAAATCTATATAGCACATTTCCACTCAAAACAATAGGGTGTCATGAGTCATAAATCTACTTAGGAGCAGCTAACAACAACAGCTGGTGGAGCATCACCTGTTTAACTAGTCTGTAGACTGATTAAGTGACTTAGCCAAGTTACGAGAATAACTAGAAGTAGACTTGGAATCCAGGTAATGTGGGTCTAGGGTCCATATTCTAAAGAGCCTTAGTCTATATAATTCTTTTTATCAAGCTTTTTCTCTTCAATGAAGTGTAGTGTGATAGGTCAGATGGTGACTTCAAAATTAATTTTTATTTTTTATTTCTTGTTTCAAACATAATATGTGCTTTAAAGGGAAATTAAAATATTATGAAAATGCAGAGTCAAAGTTATTCTCCCATAATGTTTTCTCATGTGTCTCTACCTCAATCAATTCTGCCTTCCCCTACTGACAAGAAATAGGAAGGGAGGGAATGCTAGATTAATTTGATGATTATTGTCTGGTTGGAATTAATAAAGGAAGAGAAGACAAAAAAGTTCTAATTTTGTGACAACTTTCTCACACTTGTGCAGATTCTTGTCTTCCTATCTTATGAATAAAAGAATGAATTAAAGATTTGTAATATATGCCACTTCCAGTGATATATTCAAAATAGTTCTTCAGAATGGAGTTTTAAGAGCTGTTGTATCTTACTACCTGTTAGGCTCCCGTTAGGAGGATAAAGCAATAATTTGTGTATGAAACTTTCTTCAGCTGATTTTTGGTTTTTGTTCTATGAACACGAGCAATTCCTTGGCCTTAACTACGGTAGCAATTGCTGGAACATCTTTAACTGAGGTCATTCAATCCACAATAATTTATAAACATATGTAAATTTCTCCCTATGTTCTTCTGTCAAAATGCTTAGCTCACTATGACATACAATAGATGCCTTCTCAAATCAGTACAAAAGTATACCACTTCTGGCTACTGGGCTCTAGTGATTGTGTGCCACACTACAATTTTTCTGTCAACTTCTTCTTGATGGGTATTTAGATTATTTTCATTTTTTTCCACTGTTACAAGAATGCAATTATAAATGTTCTTACATATCTCCTTTCACCTCACACTAATATTTTCATATAAAAGGAAATGCTATGTCAAAGAATATGCAATTGGTCAGTTTTAATGACAGAGCCAGATGGTCTGACAAACAAAAGAGATGCATTTTAATATGAGTGTGGAGGCTTAATGGCTTAGAAGTGGTCATGAAGAGTGAAGAGAATGCTGACCTGAAAATGTGTGCCTTGACAGAATGAGCAGCCTTGCCCTGAGAAGACAGCAGAGGCAGCGCGTCCTCTGGAGAGAGCTCATTCTCAGTTAAGGTGGGAGGTCGAAGGAGTGTTCTGGGAAGAGGTGAAGCATGTGAGGAAGTCCGTTTGCAACAGGATGGAAAGGTGGAAGTTTAGGAGATGAAAAGTCGGATCTGAGCTAGGGAAGCAGAGAGCTATGTGGAGAGAGAAAGCAGGAGATGATAGAGACTGGGTGGTGAGGAGCATTTGTATGTGAAGTGACCAGTAATGGATAACAAGGACATGAGACTAGGGATATGTCTGTCTGGAAGGTTCAAATGGATCTCAAGTGAAAGTCCGTGAATGATACTCAAAGGCTAATGACACTTTCAAGGTGTGGTCTAAGTGCAGGGTTTGTCTAAGATCTGATTCTCTAGAAACAGTTGGGGGATTTGTCAGTGATTCACTGAGGGTTAGCTCCTTAGGATAACTTGTAAGGGAGGAAGGGAAAGCACAGTTGCTATTGGTTTTACTGGGTGCTGTTGAGTTAGTTCCAATTCATGGGATCTCATGTGTGTCAGAGCAGAATTGCCACATAAAGTTTTCTTCACTGTGATTCTATGGAAGTAGATTGCTCTGTCTTCCTTTTCCAGTGCTGCTGGGTAAAGCTGAACTTCCAACCTTTCATTTAGCAGCCAAGTACTTAACCATTGAACTAGGACTTCTTAGCAAGGTGATTGCTTTGTGTAATGCCTGGCCTTGCTTGAACCCAGCGAGTGCTCTGAAATGTAAGTAACACTACAAAAAGTTGGATTTTTAAAAATGAAAGCAAAGTGTATTTCTATTTTCATGTAATGAGTCACTGGTTGTGCCTAGGGATAGGGAGACTTTTGCTGGCTAAGAAGTTCTCATCAACCAAAGGCAGATCTACAGAGAAAGTAACAATCATAAAGCATTAGCCACAGCCTTTGCAGCAACTCAGAGACATGAATAGGTAAAAAGATAAGGGAAAGCTCTAAACAGTGTCTACACAAGATTCAAAGAGAAATTTGGAGCAATTTAATTAGGGTGCCAAACTGCAATCCCGAAGGCTTGCGGTTCGAGGCCACCAGATCCCCCATGGGAGGATGAGAAATCGCATCCTCTGTAATTAACTGCCTCTGAAAACCCACAAGAGGGTTATCTAAGGATTGGTTCTGACTCTATGGTACACAACAGCAACAACAGAAATATTTAGAAGAGGCCATGGCATCAGAGATAGCATTGCTGATGTCAGATGGATCCTGGCTGAAAGTAAGGAATGCCAGAAGAATGTCTATTTGTGATTTATTGACTATGCAAAGGCATTTGACTGTGTGGATCATGACAAGTTGTGGCTTACACTGAGAAGAATGGGAATCCCAGAATACTTAATTGTGCTCCTGCGAAACCTAGTCCTGGACTGTTGTGTGAACATAGCAAGGGAGCATTGCATAGTTTGGAATGGGGAAAGAAGTGCACCAAGGTGGTATTCTCTCTCCATACCTGTTCAATCTATGTTGTTGTTGTTCTTATGTGCCGTCGAGTCATTTGCTACTCATAGAGACCATATGCACAACAGTCATAAACCCTGCTGTATCCTGCGCCAAACGCACTACCTCTGACACACCCATCCTGATTACCCCAGTCACCAAGTCAATCCATCTCATAGAGGGTCTTCCCCTAATGCGCCGTCCCTCCACCCTCCCAAGCATGATGTCCCTCTCCAAGGACCCGTCCCTCCGGGCAACATGTCCAAAGTATGTCAGACGAAGCCCCAGAATCCTTGCCTCCAAGGAG
>NW_006399799.1:2702766-2703356 GCF_000299155.1 Elephantulus edwardii | reverse complement strand
AGGATTCGAGGGAAACTCATTATGTAGATAATCAACCTTGCTTGTGGAAAGTGAAGAGGACTTGAAGCTCTTGTTACAGAAGATCAAGGAGTGTAGTCTTCAGTATGGATCGCATCTCAATGTCAAGAAAACAATGATTTTTAAAAAAAATAATTTTGATGAACATTTACAGAGATTTTGGATTTCCATTCATTCATTTCTGCACTCCCCCCGCCCCCCAGTTCGCTCTTCAACGATTCTTACTACTAGACCAAAGGCAGTGTCATGATGGATGGAGAGAAGATTGAAACTGTCAACAGCTTCTTCTTGCTTGGAACCACAATTAACACCGTTGATTCCAGCAGTGAGAAAATAAGGAGATGCAGTGCACTGGAAAAATCTGTAGATAAGAGACCTCTCCAAATTATTGAGGCGAAAGGATGTCAGTTTGAATACTAAGGTGCATCTGATTCAGGCCATGTTGTTGTTGTTGTTATGTGCCGTCGAGTCGTTTCCGACTCATAGCGACCCTATGCACAACAGCTCTAAACCCAGCTCTATCCTGCGCCAACCGCACCGCCTCTGACACACCCATCCCGATTACCCCAGTC
>NW_006399799.1:2673673-2701966 GCF_000299155.1 Elephantulus edwardii | reverse complement strand
CATACACCCTTCCCTATTTTGAACCATGCAGTGTTACCCTGCTCTGTTCTGACTACTGCCTCTTGGTCCAAGTATAGGTTTCGTATTAGCACAATTCAGACCATAGTCTTTCAAATTACTTGCCATATGTATTGGAGAGCTGGACAATGAATAAGGACGATGGGGGAGGGGATTGACATCTTTGAGCTGTAGTGTTAGAGAAGAACACTGAACATCCCATGGATGGCTAAAGGAATGAACAGATATCTTTTAGAGAGGGTGTAGCCAGAGTGCTCCTTGGAGGCAAAAATGATGAGACTTCGCCTCACATATTTTGGGCCTGTTGCTCAGAGGCACTATTCCTTGTATAAGTACATGATGCTTGGATGGGTGGGAGGTCTACAAGGAAGAGGAAGAACCTCAACCAGGTGGGTCGACATGGTGACTGCTGCAATGGGCTCTTGTGTGTAAGGAAGTGTGAGTATGGTACAGGATAGAACATAGTTCATATATTTTGTTTATAGAGTTGCTAAAGGTTGTATTCAACTCAGTGGCACCTAACAACAACAGAAACATCCAAGTTAGACACAGTGGTAGCAGAAAACACTGGTTCCAAGAAATTTTGCCCCACCAAGGAATTGCAAAAATGCTAGTGGGTTGGAAGATTTGGCCTTCTGTAGATGGATATTTTGCCAAGGAACAATTTTTTGGTGGAAGAGGGGCTATTCTAAGAATCAAGACAAAAAGTTGATGTTAATACAGAGCTTCAAGAATTAGATGCTGCTTCGTGGACCTATGAAAATATATCAAGGACTCTATGTACCTGGAACATGTGCAAGGGAAATTGCAAACAAGAGTATGATTTTTATACTCTTCTTCCCTTACCCACATTATCCTCACCAGGACAGCTCCATATCTGCTGAGGTCCTGAGGTAAAATCAATAGACACTAGAGTCAGACAGGCTAGGCTTGTCTTTAAGCACTGCCACTTTCTAATTGAATGACCTTATGTGACTCACTTCACCTTTCTGAGGCTCAGTTTTTGTCATCTAACACATGGATATAAGAGCAATCATGTCACTGTGTAGTTGTGAAACTGAGGGAGATCATTAACATGCAAATATACATGTAACTTTGCTTACAGAAAATGAAGAAGACATAAAGTTCTTACTGATGAAGTTCAAATACTTTATTATGTTGTTGTTTTTACACGCCATCGAGTTGGCTGCAACTCATAGCGACCCTATGCACAACAGTATTAAATCCTGTTCTATCCCTTGCCAATCTTATTGTCTTCGACATGCCCATCCCCATTACCCCAGTCACAGAATCAATCCATCTCATCGAGGGTCTCCCTCTCCTGTGCTGTCCCTCCACCCTCCCAAGCATGATGTCCTCTCCAGGGACTGATCCCACCTTGCAACATGTTCAAAGTATGTCAGATGGTGCTTCAGAAATCCTTGCCTCTAAAGACCAGCCTGGCTTCACCCTCTCTAGGATGAACTTGTTTGTTGTATTAGCAGTCCATGGTATATTCAATACTCTTCTCCATCACCAAAGCTCAAAGACACCAACTCTCCATGGCCTTGTATACTTATAATACCTCAACATAGATGAAAAATTACCTCACTGTAATGGAAAAAAATATCATTACAACTGGACTAATAAAAAAACCAGCATGATGAGTGGAAAAAAAGATTGAAATTGCCAGAGATTTTATTTTCCTTGGATCACACAATCAACATGAAATCAGCAGTCAAGAAATAAAATAGTATATTGCAACGATCAAATCTGCTCTTTAAAATGCTGAAGAGTAAGAAAATAAATGACATTAAAAACTAAGATGTGCCTGGTCCAAACTTTAGTATTTTCAATTGCTTCATATGAACATTAAAGTTAGGAAATAAATAAGGAATGCTGAAGAAGACTTGATGCATTTAACTGGTGATAGTGGTGAAGAATATTAAATATACTGTGGACAGCTGAAAGAACAAACAAATCTGTCTTGGACAAAGTGCAGTCAAAGTACGCCTTTGAAGCATAAATGGTGAGACTTCATCTTATGTACTTTGGGCATAGTATCAGGAGGATGTCATCCTTGGAGAAGTGTAGGGTTGGGAAAAAAAGAAGACTCCTCTCAACTAGATGGATTGACACCGTGACAACAACAATGGGCACACAGAGAAGACTCCTACTCAGGTCTGATTGGTCCAAAAAGGCTCCATATCACGATCCTACTTTTCAAGAAGGAAGATGCTGGTATGGTCATGTTTGGAGTAGAGATTGATCATGGTTCATCTTCAAGACTGGGAATATTATCCATTTGCACATTGCTATGCTAATAAGCATTTGTTAATGAGCAAGGAAGAGAGAATGGATATTGGACAGGCTATCATCAAAACCTTCTTCCTTCATACCAGGGAAGATATCCACAGGGAGTATAGATCACAGTGAGGGTGTCATGACAAATAAAACAGACTGACTCAAGGAGCTCTGTCTTCACTCTTCAAATCTGAGACTTTTTTGTACATGAAATTATCAGTGTCTTGCATGCTCACTCCAGCACCTTCATCTCTTTGTGCAAGGTCTGCCGTCGAAAGTAGAAACTGGCCCTTACTTGTGCATATAATAAGCAAGTATGGTGTCAATACTTCAGCTCCCTTTTCTCTAATGGATAACTCTGAGATGTGACTCTCATGAGGGAGATTGTGAGGATGGCACAAGACTGGGCAGAGTTTCATTCAGTTGTCCCTGTGGGTTGGAGTCTTTACAGTATTTAACAACAATAAAAGGAATATGAAGGCGTTAGTATCTAGTGAATGCTCGATAAATGGCAGTTGTATTTAAAGCCGTTGCTAGTTTTAATCAGTATCATTGTCATAACTCAAGTGTTAATGTTGGCTTTTTCTTCAGCTATAGACTTAAAACCAAACAGCCCAATAAAGGAATTTTTCACATTCTTTTTCTCTGGGAATGTTTCCAAACACAGTACCACGATCCTGCTTGTCTACAGTCCCTGTTACTCATTTAGTAATGATCACAAATATTTGCATTTGTGATCCACTGAGAATAAGAAGGAGGCAGGACCAGATGTGACCAGATTTGAGCTGGTAGCTCTGCTCTGGCCTCTTAGATAGGTTGCCAGTTATTCTTTTTTCAGTGTTCAAAGCAGCATGGGGAGTTTGGGTTGGACTCCTATGGGCTTCTGTACTGCTTAGAATGCATTCAGCTGCAAGTAACAGAAAAATTATTTTAAAACAATTTAAACAAATAAGGGTTTGATTTACTCACACTACAAGGAATCAGGAGATAGAAGGTTTCAGATTGTCTCAGCAGCTGGATAATATTAGAGGTAGTATCTCTGAGACTTTCTTGAACTGTCCTATATTTTGCATCACAGCCACAAGCTTATTATTACAGCTCTAGACATTAGCACCTATGCTCAAGTCAACAAGAAAGAGAGGAATAGGGAGAAGGAAGGAGAGAGACTAATTTTTCTTTTCTTTTAATTGAGATTTTAACAAAAGTTTATAAAGAACTTGGGTTTCCAATCTTTCATTGTTGCACATTTTTCTTCCTGCCACCCCTCTTTCCCCCAGATCACTTTTTCTTTGAGAAAAATGTTCTTTCATTGTTATATAGTCCCCCACCCCCACCCCAGACCACTTTACTATGCAGCTCTTAGTCTAGACTCTTGTCATGCCAATAATACCTAATCATATATTCCTTTTATACAGTTCTCTCCCTCATCTGTTTCAATGTCATGTAGATTATTTATCCCTTCTTTTCTTAGTTTCCCTGCAGCCCCCATGTCAGTCCTGTGTTATACTATTATAACTCAATTATTTCCTTTCTACTCAGAAAATAGAGATCTTCCCAGAACCACATAGAAGACTTCAGGTCTGACTGGCGCAAAAAGGCTCCATAACCCAATCTTGATTTCCAAGAAGGAAGGTGCTGCTATAGCCATATTTGGAGTAGATATGGCCATATTTGGAGAAGATATTGATCATGGTTCATCTTTTCTTTTTTTAGAGGTTTTTTTGCTTGTTTGTTTTGCTTTTTCTTGTTGTGTACTGTCGAGTCATATTCAACTGGCACAGGAAAATATTGCCCTTCTTCTCCAGCAGAGAATCTGGTAGATTCGAACCGTGTGCCTTCGGGATTACAGAGCAGTTTCTTGCCACTAGGCCACCAGAGTTCCCCGATCGTGGTTCATCTTCATGACTGGGAACATTATCAACTTAAGCATTGCTAATGAACATTTGCTAATGAGCAAGGAAAGGGGAATGGACACTGAACAGGCAATCATCAAAGTCTTCTCCCTTGATAACCAAGTAAGATAGCCACGGGGAGTGTAGATCATCGCAAGGGTGTTACGACAAATAAAAGAGATTGACTCAAGGAGCTCTGTCTTCACTCTTCAAATTCCTGAGACTTTTTCTGTACACGGAATTATCAGTGTCTTGCATTCTCACTTCAGCACCTTCATCTCTTTGTGCAAGGTCTGCTCTAGAAAGTAGAAACTCACCCTACTTGTGCATGTAATAAGTAAGAATGGTGTGAAGACTTCAGCTCCCTTGTTTCTACTTGGGATAACTCTGAGATGTGAGTTTCATGCTCTCCAGAGTTCATTTGTGAAATTGAGCCAACATTACTACGCATGGGGCTTTATTTGATATCACACCCTCTTTTAACTTCTTAATTTACTTGTCTGAATATCCTACCCCCTATAGAGTATTCATAGAAATACTTCATAACAAGTCTCTTTCACATATATCCAGAGTTAGGTTCTGGAGGCTCTAACGTCAAATTTTGTGACCTTGTGATATGTTTCAAACACCAATTCAGTTCAGAGCAATAGATGAAATGACAGCACAGTCTGTTAGAAAGGCCTGAGCAGTACATTAGGGCCCAGTTAAGCAGAGCAAAATACAGGAAAGGGCTCCTAAGTCGGTGGTAGTTGTGAAGGAAAGAAAGAAATTCAGGTAGAAATGTGAGTAGACAGATATAGACAGCATCAGGCATATGAACGTTATATCCGTTGTGCTAGAAACAACCAGGACTCACACAGGATCTCTATTACTACAGAAAAAAAGAAAGAAAGAAAGAAAGAAAAAGATTCATTCTAGGCCTCCTGGAGACTGAATGTCCAATGAGCTTGAGGTCCAGGCCACGATTAGTGAATGCTGGCTAGTGCGAACTCCATGGGTATCAGCCCCCAGAGCCTTGCATGGAAGGAGAGTGCTGACATTCCACACCTCTGCTCACCTGACTTCATAGAGCATCACACTCAGCAGGATCTCAACTGTCTTTTAGATAAGTGATTTCAAGCTGTGATCCTCAGAGCCCCACTTCAGCCAGGGCCACAGTGCTTTCATCTGTTTTACATATTGAGCTTCCATAAAAGATTGCATTTGAACAAAACAGTTCTGGTGGTTAAGAATGATGGTTGAGAATCATTGATGCAGTTCAACCTCTCATTTGAATTTTCAAACCCTTTCTCTTCATACTCTGCAATCCCATCTGTACTTGTGATCCCTGTATTTGATAATCTGATAAATGAAAATCAAGACAAAAATAAAACTTCAAGCAAAGGTTCAAAGAGCTCTACATTCAGGCTTGTGGACTGTTCTGTAGAAGAGAAATGTTGGATCATTGAGGCTGAATAACTAAATAGTAAAGAATGTGGGCTCTGAAATCAAACAGATGTGAATTTAAATCCTAAATCCACCACTTGCTGGTCATTTATCAAGAGAAAGCAAGTCAATTTCTCTGAACTACCATTCCCCAACTAGGAAATGAGCATCTCCAAAAGTCATGAAAATACATATATAATAAGCATTTCTTTGACAAAGTCTAGGATGATCAGATGAGATGATGTCTCATATATAGCAAATACAGCTGATATTCAGAACATATCACAATTGATACGGCTTGAATGCCAACCAGTCACTATGACATCCTGACCAAGCAAAACAGGCACATTGATCAATAAGAGGAGATGCTGGTCTGAGACAGCTAACAAGGTTATACCTCTGAGTTATCTCTGTAATCTTTACAGTGTTGTTGTTGCTGTTAAGTGTCATTCAGTCAAGTATGACTCATAGTGACCCGATGGACAACAGATTTGAATCCTGCCCTATCCTGTGCCATCCTCACAGTCTCTGACACACTCAAGCTCATTGTGTCAATCCACCTGGCTAAGGTTCTTCTCCTTTGCCACCCTTCCACATTCCCAAGCCTGATGTCCCTCTCCAGGGAATAGCCTCTCACATGCCAGTAGTATGTGAGACGAAGTTTCACCATCCTTGCCTTCAAGGAGTACTCTGGCTATACTTTCTCCAAGACTTATCTGCTTGTTCTTTTGACAGTTCTGTACTCTTTTCGAATTCTATAGTTCAAAGGCATAAATTCTGTCAGTCTTATTTATTGTCCAACTCTCAGATGCACACAAGTGACTGAAAAGATCATGGCCTGAATTAGGTGTACCTTAGTCCTCAAACTGACATCATTGCTCTTTAATGCTTTGGAGAGGTCCTCTGCTCTCTCCCTCCTCCCTCCTTGGATCCTCATATGCATTGTACAATAATGGTGTTCTATTTATATAGTATTTGTCCTTATTGAACTGAGGTAGTTCACTTAGCATGATTCTCTCCAGCCCCTCCTTAGTTAGGCAGGGATTTACAAAATCATTACTTCTGCATACTGCATAGCATTCCATTGTGTGAATGTACCATAATTTCTCAAACCATTTGATTGTGATTGGATATCTGGGCTGTTTCCACGTTTTTGCAATCAAGAATAATGCTGCTATGAATATTGGTGTCCAGTTGTGCCTCAGTTCTCATTTCTTGGTGCATATTCTAATTAGTGGAATAGCTGGGTCATCCCTGACTACAGAATTCCCACAATAATGCATCTGCTCTCTGGACTTCTGGTACCTAGTACATTGATTAGGTATCCACATAAGATGAATTAATTGACAGTTTCAAGCTTTTTCTCCATCTATTATGATCTGTCTATCAAGGAAGGGATCTTACAGAATGTGTATGCTATCAAACAATATCATTAATATCACATGCAAGAAGAATGTACTGAAGATCATTCATAGACATATAGAACTTCCAGATATTCAAGCTGGATTTAGATGAGGGCATAGCACCAGGGATATCATTGCTGGTCAGATGGATCCTAAATTTATAGTAATTTTATAAGTGATGGCTAGATATAATGGGTCTCCAAGTGATTTTGCTTTACCCCAAACTATTAAAATCTCAAAATTTTCTCGTCCATTTCATGGACCTACTCAATAAAGATAGATAATTTCTTTGCTGAAAGAGGGATCCCTCTCTATCTTTCCCTGTTCTCTTTTATCAGGTTTCAATGAAGAAAGAAGAAAATTTGGTTTGCTGGGCACTCAACAACAAGCTGAAATGCTGATACACCTTTGACTAACCAAGGAAATGAGAGGAAATTCAGCCATAGGGACATCTCCTAAGATCTCCTTCAGCTTCTATACTGGAGCAAGCAGACATTTAGACTCAACACCTACCTTACCATATAGTCTATACATATACTCTTGATCATGGTTCAACTTCATGGAGACTGAGTCTGAGGAGATGATCTAAAATGGATTTACTTTGGGCTCTATTAAGGCATTGTGCAGAAATATTCACTAGAAGTTAATAATTTGGAAAAAAAAATGAAGACATTGTTAAGATGAGCATATGAATTCTGGGCACCCCCAACGAGTTTAGTGTCAAGTACATTAGGAGATTTCTGATTCACTCTTTAATGTTCCTCTTCTATGTTATGCAAAATTTCAATTTGTCAACTTATTAGAAATCTTTTTTGTGTATATCATACTCTGTTTGACTCTATTCATTGGTGAGCAGAAGACAGATGTCTGCGGCTACCAGTCCCAAAAGTATATAGGTCTTGCCACTATCCAGTTTTCTTTTCTTCTTTTTTAATTTCCTTTTTAATTTTATGATCCTTTTCAAGTTTTCCAGCGAAAGCTTTTTTTGCCTAAGTTAGCCAACAAAACTTATCTGAAATAATGGTAAATAATAAATAGTACTCAGGCATACAAAATACTACATAGTTACTATATATTCAGTTTAAGTATGATGTATGGAGATTGAATAAATAACAGAACCCCAGATCTATTGCTTTGCCATAATGACACCAGGTATTCTTTTGCCTCAATGCTCTAATGCATCTGCCCATATTGCTCTCCTCAACAAAAAAAAGTGCACTATCTTTGCAGCAGCCATCCCTTGGAGTGCCTTCAGGCAGCAACTCTTCTTTTACGGGAATTGATCTAGATTCAATGACCAAGTCTGAACTACCTAGCCCAGGTCTTCAGTCCAGAAGTGAACCCTTGTCGCAAGCTGGGCCAGCCTACTTTTTCCAAGAATTTAAAATTCTGTACTGAGGTGCTCAGAGGCTGGCAGTTGCTGGAGGTGTTTATGTCAATGCAATCTCCCTGGAGAGAAAAATCTCAGATGCTGCTGATATCCCCTAAACTGTGACATTCAACCATCCCTCATATTTACGTGCTCCTTTCTTTCTTGGATACTTGAAATAATCAGGATCCTTTCAATTTCTCTTTGATTTCAAGCCCTGAGTCACATTCTGCTACGTGCAACCCAAAGAATCTTACTCAGCATTCTCCTTCTTATTCAGTACTGCCCTGTCATTTTTTTTCTGTGAACCCTTCTAATTTACAATTCATTTGCAAGTGAAGTATTTTTTTCTTCAATTTTCTTTCTTGAAAGAATCCCTAGGTCTCACAGTTGGTAAATAGCCAACTATTAACTTAAGAGTTGGTGGTTCAAATCCAATCAGAGACACTTTGGAAGAGAGATTCCATGGAGCTCAATTTCATCCTGGAATCACTAATTACTACATTCAGTTTGGTTTGAGTTTGGTTTTGTGGATCTTTTTTCCCTTTTCTGTGCTGTAATATTAATGCTCACCCCTCCTGCAGCATAATTTACATTGTTTTAGGGATGATTTCCTCAAGAAAATGTATTATTTTGTGCTGTTGAATTGTAACTTACTTATAGCTGACCCTCCAGTGAGTTTTCAGAGGCTATACTTCATGATTGCTCACCTTTCTTTCTCAGAGCAGTTGGTGGATTTGAACAGCCTGCCTTTGGGTTGTCTGTGAAATTCACTAGACACCAGAGTTCCCACTGGAGCAAGAAAATGAGCAATCTTATTTCTACTACAGTCTTGAAGATGGATTACATCTCAATGTCAAGAAATGTCCAAAAAGAATATATAATTAAGCATTATATGCATTACAACAATCTGGAATAAGGGGTGCACTGCAGTGAAGGATGGGGTAGGGTGAGGAAAAGAGGGGAGAAAATGTACAACAATGAAAAAAATTAAAATAAAACATTTTATATGTTAAAAGAAAAAACACCCAAAAATCCTCGTCACTGGACTGATAAGCAACATCATTCTAGATAGAGAAAAGATTGAATAGTCAATAATTTAATCTTACTTAGATCCACAATTAACACTCTTGGTACCATCAGTCTGGAGTTCAGGAGCTGTATTGCATTGGGAAAGTCTCCTGTCAGTGATATCTCCAAATTACTTAAGAGCAATGATGTTAATTTGAAGACTAAGATATGCCTGATTCACTCATGGTCTTTTAAATCATTTGCTATGAATCTGAGAGCTGGAAAATGAATCAAGATGACAGGAGAAGAATCGATGCCTTTGAATTGTGGTTTTGGAGAAGAGAACTGAATAGCTCAGGGATGGCCAAAAGAACAAGCAGTTATGTCTTAGAGAAAATGCAGCCAGAGTGCTTCTTAGAGGGGAGGACGGTGAAGTTTAGTTTCACATACTTTGGGCACATTGTTAATAGGAGCAACTCCTTGGAAAGGGGTGGACATCAGACTTTGAAAAGTGGAGTGAAAGTGAGGTAGACAGATGTCAATGAAATAGATTGACACAATGACTGTAGCAATGAGCTCAAGAATGTCTGAAATGATGAGGATGGCACAGATTAGGACAGGGACCAGAAATGCTGTTCACAGGGCAACCACGAGTCATACTTGACAGCACCTAACAACAGAACAATTTATACTGGTATGTACAATTGTTAGCTTAGTGCTTACAACCTAATAAATAATCATTATGTGATTAAATGAATTAATGATTCCTCAATTAGAGCTAAGTTGGTTACAGGCTCTGTGAAGAGTTAAAACATATTCACTTCTGGTGAGCAGTTGAACACTGAGGAGGGAAGCCTCAGCAAGCCAACTCTGCTCGGTTCACATCTCCACCACAGAGAACTGCACAATCTGTCAGAGCTCTTTTGTCCTGTTTGCTGCATGTTGCTCAGAATGAAAGGCCATCAGATAAGGGACTAGAGTTTCCCTTAGTTGTAGAGATTTCTTGTTTCCAGTGAAGCTGACCTAAAGCACCTCCTGGTCATTCCATTGACCCCTGGCTGTCTGGAGCAGGTCACTGAGGAGCAAGGCAGAAAGCTGCCTCTCTATTTGGGGGAGGACAGTTAACGGGAAGCTTCTGAAAGCCAGGCTGCACTGTCCTCTTTTACAAAGGCTCACTTCTGGCTCTGAGCTGAAATTTAAAGACAATCACAGCATGGGCAAATATGAAAACTGCTGGCAAAGAGAGGATTTCCAGAATGAACACTATGTATGTAATTCTGACCCGAGCCACACAAAACAAGTGCAATTATGGAAATATAGGGCAAGAGTAGATAGATGTATTTGATGTTGATCAAACTTCAAACACTCAAAACACAAGTCATCTGGAAAGTTAGATCACGAGGCCAATGCTTAGATTTCAATTGAACTGCTGCACCTATAAGGTGAAGAGAATATGGCCACAATGATCTGTAAATATACCACTTGGCATTGGATTAGAAAGGTGAAAACTTCTTCCCAGAAGGAAAAATACTTAAAAACAAGGATTCAGACCAAGGATGGCTGATAATAATAATAATAACAACTAACACACCATTCTGAGTACTTCAGATACATTATTTCTTTCAATCCTCACACTACACATGTGAGATCTATTAGCTTTATTTCACAAAATGAAAATGGGCCTTAAAAATTATGTAACTTCTCTAAGTTCACATAACTGACCAGTAGGGAACCTGGGATGTTGATTGAGGTATTCTGACACCAGAGCCCTTATAGCAAGTTCTCCATACCCAGATACTCTCTGTCCCCCAGGAATGCTCATTTTCCAGGCCCTTTCCTGTCACAGGGCTTTCCCATACACTGTTACTTCTTCCCAGGACACTGCGGTAACTAATAATACCAGTGTAACAGGATGGAAGTTTCCTCTGAAACTTCTGCTGTTGTAAAGCAACAGCTATCAGATGTCGGCATGGGCTTTGAGACAGACTAGACCACAGAACCTGGAGAAATGACCAAGCAGCCAAATAAAAATGTAAGCTTTTACCCTCCTCAAGATAATCATGGGATCAGGAGCAAAGGAGATAGAGGAAAATGATTTTTAGAGAGAGAACTGAGGCCACAGTGATTTTAACTCATACAAAGTTCTCTGTAAGAGGTATGGTGGTGAAACCATGAGAATGAGAGTCAATTGAGTTGGTTCTAGGAAAATGAGAGAAGAGGAAATGAAAACAGCAAGTAAAGAAAATGCTTGTCAAAGGTTTTACTGTTAACGAGTAATGAGAACTAGTACAGTGGGTTAAACAGGAGATACGTGATCAAGAAGAGTGTTTTGGGTTTTTTTGCTGTTGTTTAGCCATTTTTGGATGTGTCTGGGAATGGTCCCACAGAGAAGGAAAATGGGATTTCTTTATCTGTCATATGTCAGTCGCACATGTGTCAGAGTAGAACTATGCTCCAAAGGACCTCCAATGGCTAATATTCCAGAGGTAGATCACCAGGCCACTGGGCAGAATCGACTTGCCAATCATTCCACGAGCTTCCAAGAAAAGAAATGTCATAGTTGATGAAATCCTTAAAAATAAGAGGGATGAAATCCAGTGCATAGGAAGGGTAGTTCTTTTTTAATTCCTTCTTTTCCTGATTTTCTTTTTTTTTTTAAATAACATTCAGTTTATTACAATATTTAGTATCGGCTTTCTATGTTTCCCCCCTTTTGTTTTTATCATAATAATGTTATCATCTAGATGATAATCCTTTATACACAAACAAATGAATAAAACAAATTAAACATAATAAACTCAAAGAAATACTTTCAAAAATCTCCATATTGTCAGAAGGATTCAGGTTGAATATTCCTTGAAAGTCTGTTTTAATTGTCCCATTGTCACAGTGCTTGTCAAAGCCAGTTCTGATTAATCTTCTTTGTCAGTGTGTCCTTTGCCATTCCCTATCACTCCTCCCTGAGAGAGACTTCACCCTGATTCATAAGGAAAAGGTGACGGCATATTCTCTTAGCTACTTCCTGCTGGAAAGGGATGCTGTAGTTTTCAGGGTGAAGATCTCTCACTACTCTAAAGGGCCCCTTTGGCAATAGGAAACACATAGACCATTGTGGAGAGTGATTTTGGAATTTAGATGCATTGTTATCAATTGTGCTTAGTCATACATGTTCGTAGTTCTTCTGGACAGAAATGTAGATACCCGGATATTAGCCAGATAGGCTATGACAGTTGCACTTTTGTGTTTCCATTTTCTCAAGGAACTAGAAGCAAAGTTATAGCAACGAGTGAAGAGGAGGAGAAGGAATGAAGTGTGAAATGATTATCTACTTCACATGGAGTATGGACATATAGGATAGCTGGCAGGTTCCACTCCAGGTCTGCTTGAGTGTTTGAGGTTGGTGGACACAAAGTGAAAGGAAGAACAAGTTACATGGCCTTTAGTTTGCCTCTGTGTACGTACATTCATCTCTCAGGCCGCAGGAATGAAGCTGGTCAGGGAGCTGGACTTAATCAGAGCATAATCACGAAGCAGACCATTATAACAGTAGAGCTTAACTTGCCTGAAGAGATAGCTCATAGACATCGCATAGGCCTCGTGTTCCTCCAATAGGTCTCTGGTACTAGGAAGCTTTATGGTCTTGGAGTTCTATGACCTTTAGTGGTCGTGGTTGTTTTCTTGTTAACATCCATAGAGTCAACTTCCACTTCATGGTGATCCCATCACGGTGGCACAACTTCCTGGCCTGGTGCTAACCCATAGTCAGTGTGAATTGTACTGTTGTGTTCAAAGTTTCGTTCACTGTAGGTGGTGTGTGAGATGGCAATCAAGGAGGTGGTAAGAGTGATGATGATGGAGGAAGTAGAAGATGGCTGATTTCTAGACAGAATTTCTTTTCTATAACCAAAGGGACTTCAGTCAATTTCACGCTGAATTTTTTGCAGTCTTTAACTGACATCCCTCATTCCTCCTGCCATGGGTGTAGCCAATCAAACAAATCATTGTGACAGAAAAGACAAATTGTAGGGGCAGACATAGTTAAAATTTACTGAGTTCATCTCTGCCAGATGGTGTTCTAAATGCTTTTCATGGATTCTCTTATTAAACTTCATGGTAACCTGATGAGAGAGTTTCTATTATCACTGCCATTTTTCTGGTGAAAATACTGAGACACAAAGAAGAGGTTAACAAACTTGTCTTGTGCTATATGGCTGATAACTGGCAGAATCAGAAGTGATATCTAATAAATACTGCCTCCCAGACTCCTAAATATCACAGAACCTGGGCTTTGCTGCTGATATCAGTGCTTCATATAAAGTTGTAGATTTCCTAAACGTAGATACCAGATGGGGAAACATATCTCAATTTATAGCCTAATTTATAAAGCTCTTTAACTTAGCTCAAGTTCTGGAGGCAGGCTTGTTTAACAGAGGTATTCTAAAATCAATTATGAGAATTGGAAAAGGAAAGAATGATGGCTGGGAATTCACAGCCAGTCATCTTAACTGTTAGAAAATGGGAGAAAATTCCCCTCGTTTTCCTAAATTTCCATATAATTAACAATATTGTGACTCAACATCACATTCATATACACCCACTGATGCTTCTGCATTTTGGCATTCCAGGGGTGGGTGCCATATCCGCTCTGTTTCCTTATGAGTTGCTGTTATTGTTGTTCGATGCTGTTGAATTGGTTCCTACTCATAATGAATTTACATACAATGGAATGAAACAATGCCTGGTCCCACACCATCCGCATAATTGTTGCTGTGTTGAGCTCATTGTTGCAGCCATTGTTTCAATCTGTCTTGTTAAGGATCTTTTTCTTTTTCACTGACTCACTACTTAATCAAACACAAAGTCCTTCTGACTAATTCTTCCTGATAACATGTCCAAAATATATAAGAAAAAGTGTCACCATACTCCCTTCTAAGAAGTATTTTCATTGAACATCTTCAAAGACAATTTTTTTCATTAATTTAGTAGTCTGTAAGACATTCAATACTTTTCACAAACACCATAATTCAAAGACATTGATTCACCTTTGGTCTTCCTTATTTATTCTCCAGCTTCCACAAAAATCTAAGGTCATGAAAAATATCAGAGCTTGGGTCAGGCGCACCTTAGTCCTAAAACCTTGGCTTAGGCATATCTTAGTAACATCTTTGTTTTTTTTAAAATTAGTAAATGAAGTCATTTATTTGTACATCTTTGCTTTTTAGCACCTTAGAGAGACATCTTTTGCAAAATATTTGTCCAGTGTAGAATGTGATTTAATTTCTTGACTATTGCTTCCATAAATGTTGATTGTAGATACAAGTAAAACAAAATTCTTGGCAATTTTTAACCTTTTCTCAGTTTATCATGATATTGCTTGTAAACCCAATTGTGAGTTGTTGTGAAGGATTAAAATTAAAATGGCTCCAAGAGCTCTAAAATGGCTCCTATAGTTCTCAGCTAAGTTAAACTCAGGAATTTTCCACTGCCCCGGGTGTGACCCCGTTTGTGTGCCCAAGAAACTACCCCACACCCAGTGTTCCAGGAAATAGCCTAACCGCAGGGTACCCGTATTCCAAGAACTGGCCGACCACAAGGGTTGGGCAAACAAGCTGATGTTTTAAGATTTGCTTGACTGTTAACTGTGCAAAAATATGATAACGTGTAAGTGTGCTGTGTAATCCATGTATGAAGCCAAACCAATGAATTTAAACTGTGCTTTTATTACCCAATGAGAAGCTGACACCCTGTTGTATCCCCCTAGAGTGTATAAAAAGAGCCAAAATTGTCTGCTCGGGGTCGACTCCTCTGTCTCCTGTGAGAGATACGTGTCGGCCTGGAGCTCCGCAATAAACCTCTTGCCTTTGCATCAAGCCGGTGTCTTGGAGTCTTGGGTCTTCGCTGTCCGCTCGGAGCAGGACCACCAGTTCGGGGGTCTTTCAGTTGTTGTTGTTGTTGTTATGTGCTGTTGAGTCACCTGTGACTCATAGGGACACTGCGTACAACAGCCCTAAAACTTGCTCTATCCTGTGTCAATCTCACTGTCTCTGGCACACCTACCCCCATTATGCTATTCACTGAATCAATCCATCTCATTGAAGGCCTTCCTCTTTTGCACTGTCCATCAACCCTCCCAAGCATGATGTTCTTCTCCAAGTAGTTATCTCACCTTGAAACATGTCCAAAGTATGTGAGACGAAGCTTCAGAATCCTTGCCTCCAAGGAGTATCCTAGTTTAACCCTCTCAGGATGAACCTGTTCATTTTCTTAGCAGTCTATGGTATATTCAATACTCTTCTCCAACACCACAGCTCAAAGGCATCATTTCTCCTTCTATCATCTCTAATCACACCTTAGTCTCCAGAGTGACATCATTGCTCTTCAGTACTTACAAGAGGTCTCTATCAGCAGACTTTCCCATCGCAATACATCTTTTAATTTTCTGGATACTGGTGTCAAGAGTGTTGATTGTGGAGCCAAGCAAACTAAAGCTGTTCAAAATCTCTATCTCTCCACCATCTATCATGATGTTGCCAATTGGCCCAGTGGTAGGAATTGAAAAGATTGAAATTAAAATAGTCCCTATAGTTCTCAGCTGAATTAAACTCAGGTTTCTATAGTTCTCAGCTAAGTTAAACTCAGGAATTTTTAAAGCCCCACACCCAGGTATCCAGGGCAACAGTATTTCAAGAATAGCTAGCAGAAGGGCAGAGCAAACAAGCAGAGATTGTTTCTCAACTGATAACCCATGTGCCTTTGTTTCCCGACTGATAACCAATGTATCTTGTGCTTTTCCACTGCCCTGGAGTTTGAACTCATTGTATACTTAAGAATTTGTGACACCACCATATAGTTAAAGATCTATCTAACTGCTACATGTGCTACGTGACTGCCACAAGTGCTACGTGCAAAAATGCTGTGTAAACCCTGAGCGAACACTGAGCCAATGAATTCAAACTGTGCTTTCATCACCCAATGAGAAGCTGATACTCAGTTGTATCCCCCTAAAGTGTATAAAAAAACCCAACTTTGTCTGCTCATGGTGGGCTCCTCTATCTCTTGCCAGAGATAAGAGTCGGCCTGGAGCTCCGCAATAAACCTCTTATCTCTTGCTGTTGCATCAAGCCGGTGTCTTGGAGTCTTGGGTCTTCGCTGTCCACTCGGGACAGAACAGGACCAGCGGTTCAGGGGTCCTTCAGGAATCTTTATGAGAGTTGTTGTTAAAGACCTGTTCATTTCCTGAGACCAGCTTCTTTCTTGCTCTTGCCCTCAACTCTTTTTTTTCTCTTCTAACACATGGTTCTCACAAGCAACTGACCAAGGATATGTGAAAATCATGCTTCTCCTTCAGACTTTACAGGAAACCAAAACCAGTTCTCCAATGTTGCCTCAATTCAGCAGGAAGTAGCTAGAGATAACTTCGCCCCAAGCACTATATTCCTTTTGGGTCTGGAAGGGAGGAAGAATGTGGCAGTTGCCCCCAGGTTTGATAACTTCTTGAGAAATCTGATGACATCTAAGGCAGCCAATTCAAATACCAGACCAGACATTGGATTCTGGTAAGGCTCTGAGCCTGATCACAAAAGTCCAGACCCAAACTGATCACAGCCCCAAATTCTAAGAAAAATACTGTCTTCCCTGTTGTTGTTGTTGCTGATTGCCTTCGAGTTAAGCACGACTCAGAGTGACCCTGTGAACAAAAAGCCTGAAGCCCCTCTACAATTATCAACATTTATCAAAGTTCATAGTTTCTGGAGGCATATAGTTTGGGAAGCGGATGCCAGTCCTGCTTCTTCTAGTCCTTAATCCCCTATAAAAAGAGTCTGCCCTTGACTGCTTGCATCCCATTTTGACATTCTCTGCTCATGGTCACTTGGCGTCCCTCTCAGATCATGCAATAAAAGTGTTTTCATTTATTGGGATCAGCTACTTTCTTTCTCTCTCTTGCCTTCAACTCTTTTTTCTATCTAACAGTTGTTTTCTTTACATGAAGTATGATCCATACCAAATGACATAGGGTGGGGTTTTTTTCCTCTCTTTTCATATAATGTTTCAAGTTCTATTTGCTTTCACCAAGCAAGATCACATCATCAATATTAATAAAGATTTTTCTTTCAACCTGATGTCACATTCTTCTTCATATAGTCCAGCTTCTCAGATTCTTTGCACAGCATAGAAACTGAATAAACACGGTGAACGAATACAACCCTGATGCACATTTTGCCTGATTTTAAACCCTGAACATCCTCTTATTCTGTTCAAATGACTGAACTTTGGACTATGTATAAGTTTTAAATGGGCACAATAGGCATGTGATGGTCAAAACCCCACAAATAGACATCTTGATGTTATGCTCTGCTTCCAGTGAAAGTCCATCTAATACCAGCAATGTTATTCTTTATTCCACACTGTCTTCTGAATCCTGCTGGAATTTCTGACAGTCCTTTGTTAATGTACCGCTGAAACGCTTTTAAATATTACATTCAGCAAAATTATACTTCATTGTTATATTAATGATATTATTTGGTAATTTCTGTATTCTGTAACATCACATTTCTTTAAAGTGGACACAGACACGGATCTCTTTATAAGTGACTAGTGATGATTTCACTCATCTACCCAAAGAGATGTTGGGGAAATAATGCCTCAACTCATGTGACCTAGTTGTAAGAAGCTGTGCTGCTATCCCAGAGGCACATAGTTTAAATCCACCAACTGCTTTGTGGGAGAAAGATAGACAATCTTCTCTGTGTAATCTACTGCCTCTGAAAACCTTCTAGAGGGTCAGCTGTGCATCAGTTCCAATTCGGTGGTGGTGGTGGTGGTTGTTATGTGCCGTCAAGTTGTCTGCAACTCGTAGCGACCCTATGTACAATAGCCCTAAACCCTGATCTATCCTGTGTCAATCTTATTGTCTCTGACACACTCACCGCCATTACCCTAGTCACTGAATCAATCCATCTCATTGAAGGCCTTCCTCTTTTGCACTGTCCATCAACCCTCCCAAGCATGATGTTCTTCTCCAAGTAGTTATCTCACCTTGAAACATGTCCAAAGTATGTTAGCTGAAGCTTCAGAATCCTTGCCTCCGTGGAGCAGCTTGGTCTCACTCTCTCTAGGATGAACCTGTTTGTTCTCCTAGCAGTCCATGGTATGTTAAATACTCTTCTCCAGCACCACAATTCAAAAGCATCAATGCTCCTTCTATCATCCCTAGTCATTGTCCAGCTTTCTGATGCACAGCAAGTAATTGCAAAGACTATGGCCTGGATCAGGTGCACCTTAGTCGTCAGATTGACACTGTTGCTCTTCAATACTTTAGAGAGGTCTCTGACAGCAGACTTTCCTAACACAATTAATCTTTTAATTCCCTGGCTGCTTGTGCCAAGAGTGTTGACTCTGGAGCCAAGCAAACCAAAGCAGCTAACAAACTCAATCTCTTCACCATCCATCACGATGCTGTCAATTGGCCCAGTGGTGAGAATCTTTGTTTTCTTGATGTTGAGCATCAATCCATATAGAAGGCTATAGTCCTTGACCTTCTGCAGCAAGCGCTTCAGAGCTTCCTCTCTTTCAGCAAGGAGTGTTGTGTCATCTGCACAACATAGATTGTTGATGAGTCTTCCTCCAATCCTGATGCCACATTTCTCCTCATAGACCCCAGTCTCCCAGATAATCTGTTCTGCATACAGATTGAAAAGGTATGGAGATAGGACACATCTTTGGCACACACTCTTCCCAATTTTGAAACATGAAGTGTTTCCTTGTTCTGTTCTGATGACTGTCTCCTGGTCCAAGTATAGGTTTCTGGGATTCCCCCCCCCATTTTGTTTTCCAGAGTTAGACACAGTTAGTTGTGATCCACACAGTCAAATGCATTCACACAGTCAACGAAACACAGATAGACATTCCTCTGGTACTCCCTGCACAACAATAAATTGCTCAAAGCTGAATGTATTAATTATCCCTCTATCCCTTTTTGATTTGGCTACTTTATCTCTAGACTTTCATGTTCTTTTTGAAATCTCATCCAATCTACAACCTCAACAGCCATCTTTCAGTGCAGGTTTACCTGTTGTTATGAGGCTGTCTTAGTTATCTAGTGTTGCTGTAACAGAAATACTACACATTGAGGTTTTAACAAATTGATAGTCCCACAGTTACGGCAATGCATTAATTAACTTGCTCTAAAGTTGTTAACTGCCTTTGAAAACCCACTGGAGGGTCACCTATGGGTCAGCTATGACTCAATTGCATACAATAACAACAATACAACAGTTAGGAGGCTTGCAGCCTGAGTTCAGCGCATTAGCTCAGGGGGAAGGCTTCCTCTCTTATGAAAGAATCTTTTTGGGTCCTTTTAGTATCAGTAGAATTGGAAATTATCCACAGGTTTGTCATTCTTAGAGGTAAAGAGCTTTCCAGATGCGGGTCTAAATGACACATTCACTTCCCAGCTGTTCTTTCTTGGTGCTAGTAGGTCCTTCTCTGCTTCATTCATTCTCCTGTATAAGAGAAGCTATTTCTTTCTTTCTTTTTTCTTTTTTTTTTCAGTCACACCCTAGGGAAATCCTTTATATTGAATAAGGGCTGTGACAGGATTAAGGGTGTTGTGTCCCACCCTTATGCTTCTTACTGGTTGATCAGAACATGAAGACACATGACATAACATTATACTCACATCTATTTATTAGAGACACAAACCAAATCATGATACAGGTTGAACAGGTTTCTACAACTTCCAGACTAAGTCCAGCTACAAAGAAAGCCTAGTAATTTGTTCCCCAAAATAAACTGCTGAAAATCCAATGGACCACAGTGGCCTAATATACAATAGACCATGAGGACAGCATAAGGTAAGACTGTTTTGTTGTATTCTGTATGGGATCATCAGGAGTCAGTTTTCCATGAGTTGGGGTCTCGGAGGCAGTTAACACAAAACAAAAAAAAAAACAGTGACAGCAATTAACATTAGTAATCAACAATGCTGCTCATGCATTACTGTCAAACCCCTATAAAAGTCCCCCCTCCTCCACTCATGTGGCTTTATGGTAAATGCATTGAGGCTAATGGGCACTTGAGTTTTCAAAAGCTCAGCCCTCCAAGGTAGCAAGAGTGTCATCTCCTTTCCTAAATATCTGTCATGTCACTGAGTCTCTAGTGTTACTGTTCTTGATCCACACGTCCTCCCATCAGCCCAGTCAATCAGGGCACAATGCTGCAAATTCTACAAATCTTGTATGTTGTACACGTTCCATTTCCCATCTACTGCCCTGTCCTGAGCACTAAGCTTGGACACCAAGGCTGTTCTTCCCCTCAAAGTTAAGTCTTTCTCTTTACCATTTCTATCCCTACTTAGATGAGACTGAGGAGATTCCTGGGCTCAAGCCGCTCTACTTATCCCCACAACACTAACCTCAAGAGAATTATTGAGATAGAATGAGGCATAGAAGGATGGAAAAATAGCTCTATGTAACCTTAGGAAGATCAAGAATGAACTGTTACAACTGTTGAGAAAGTTCTTTCCAGAGTCTTGTGTAAGGTCCACTTCAATCCTATAGAATGCACCAAGCACAGAGCCTGGTGTTAATAGGTTCATTTAGTGCTAAGTGCAAGGTCTGGCATATAGCAGCGATTCTAATGCTTGACTTCATGGTGATTTCAAATGATTTTTTCATTGCTTTTTGCCCAATTTAGTTATATGATACATCTCATTACAGAGAAATTGGAAAACTAGGATAAAAGCTCAGTACATGAAAATAGCTACATTAATATTTTATATCTTTCTACCAAGACACACACACACACACACACAGAGAGAGAGAGAGAGAGAGAGAGAGAGAGAGAGAGAGAGAGAGAAATGTATTTTCTGTAGACTTCTCTACATGCATCTACACACAAATGTTTTTGGCACAGATGGCTTTGTGCAGTGTATACTATTTTGTAACCTTCTTTCCTGCTTGACAATACATCATGTTCAGCTTTCAATGTCAGCACACATAGTGCTACATCATTTTTAATGACTAGATTGCAATCCTTTGGGTCGATATAATAAAATTCATTTAACCAATCCCCTATTGTTAGATATTTACGCTACTTTCAATTTTTTCCTATTAAAAACAAAGCTGTATAGTATTTTTTGCACATTACTGTTAAGGAATTCTCAGCTATAGGAATTTGGAAATAATATTCCACTTCTTGTGTTGCGGCAGTTAAAATAATTACTCTTTTTTAATAATAATAATAAAACTCACTGTCTCTCAAGCGTTACATTCCACATTAACTTTAAAACTTTAACTGTGTCTCAAAGAAGCAGGCATGGTGCTAAGTTCTTCATATCTGTATGTCATTTAATCCTTGCAATAATTCTGAAAGGTTGTTATAATTAGGATCTCAATCTGACTAATAGATTTGGATCTGACTATGGAGGAAATCGAAATTTAAAAGCTAGAAATTACTTGTCCAAGGTCACAAAATAAATAAGTGGTAGAAACAGAATTCAAACCTAAATTTGAGTATTCTGAAGTCCAAGCTGTAAGTTAGAAACCCACTTTATTGTTACTTAGAACTTGTGTTACTGCATTTTAGCTTCAGACTTGATATTTATCAGGTAAATGGTGATGTAATAAAATATCCAAAACAGAGCACAAGTGGTAGGTGGAGAGTCAAAAAGTCAATGCATCTGAAGACTAATGAAAAGACAGAAAGTTCAAGTTCACTTGGAAGTACTTGGAAGAAAGCTCTATTAAACTAGTCCAGAAAAACTATAGAATGTAATTTTACTGTGACAAATGTAGAGTCACCATGAGTCAGAGTCTCCTTGATGGCAACTGATTTGAGGGGGAGGTAGATGCAAAATATTCACAAACTTTTTTTCCATCCCAATTTGCACAAGTCTTGGGGTTGTTGTCATGTGCCATCGAGTTGCTTGCGACTAATAGCAACCCTATGCACAACAGCCTTAAACTTTGCTCTATCCTGAGCCACCTTCATTGTCATCGACACACTCATCCCCATTACCCCAGTCACCAAGTCAATCCATCTATCTCATCATGGGTCTTCCTCTCTTGCTCTGTCCCTTCACCGTTCCAAGCATGTTGTCCCTCTCCAAGGACTTTAAAGTCTGCTACACAAAGCTTCAGAATTCTTGCCTCCAAGGAACAGCCTGGCTTTACCATCTTTAGGATGAACCTTTTTGTTCTCCTAGCAGTTCATGGTATATTCAATTCTCTTCTCCAGCACCACAGCTCAAGGACATCAATTCTTCTAAGCATCCCTAGTCATTGCCCAGCTTTCTGATGCATAGCAAGTATCAGGTACACCTTAGTCTCCTTAAGCAACTGCCATCGTTGTTCTTCAGTTCTCTGGAGAAGTATCTGACAGCAGAATTTTCCAGTGCAATTCAACTTTTAATTTTCTGGCTACTGATACCAAGAGTATTGATTGTGGAACCAAGCAAATTGAAGCTGTTAACAAGCTCAATATCTTCACCATCTATCATGATGCTGCCAATCAGCCCAGCAGTGAGAATCTTTGTTTTCTTGATGTTGAAATTCAGTCAAAATTTAAGTCTGCATTCCCTAACCTGCAGCAACCTCTTCAAGTCCTCCTTGGTTTCAGCAAGCAGGGTTGTGTCATCTGCATAACCCAGGTGGTGATAAGTCTTCCTCCAATCCTGATGCCACATTCCTCCTCATACAGCCAAGCCTCCTGGATGATCTGTTCTGCATATAGATTGAAAAGATCCTTATAGGAGCAGAGCTTATTTCCCCAAACCTGGAATCAGGGATGGCCTTTGTGATGTGCTTGAACCAATAAAAATATGTTGCATTTGTTCAAACTTTAGGAGGTCCCATCCCTTCTTCTCTTATCCTGCAAACCTAACACTACCATGTAAACAAGGAAAAGCTAGCCTGCAGAAGAATGAGAGGTATGAGCCTCTATGGTCCCATTGCCTCCAGCCATAGTTTAGCTAACTAGCAGGTGTCTGAAAATTCATAAAGGAACTCGACTGAAGCCAGCAGCACCTCCCACTGACTTGGGAGCTCATATATGAATTTTTTTTAAGTCCACATGTTGGGGGATGTTTGCAATGTAACAAAAACAAATGGATGCACTGCTACATAGTTAGGTATGTGGGCATTATAATCCGGGAGAGAAGGGGTCTGGTAGTGGGGGGTTGGGAGCTGCTTGTCTGGGAAGGCTTCACAGAAGAGGTGACAGCCCGTGTATCTCAGGGAGAGCAATAAATAGCAAATCCTTCTGAAGCAGAACAGGGAGGTGGGCCTGCATGAACAATGAGATGAATCTCACTGCTGTTGCTGCAGACGCCAGAGAAGATGCTCCTCTGGAGCCTGAATTAAACAGAATCCTCCCTCTGGCCAGAAAGCCTGCTAGATGTCATTTACACACCAAGGTGAAAAATAAAACACCTGGAAGATTCCCTGGCAACCTTCAGCGGGTCTACCCTGAGGGCCAGAGCAGAGAGAAGTTGGATGCTGGTCTGCTTTTCAAGTAGAGAATTGGAATTCTGGTCAGGACTCCGGGAAAATGTTACTCTTTCTCTGGCTTTTCCTTTCTCTGACTGGGGTGATCCTTGAGGTGTCCTTTACCCTGCAAGGTCCTGAGGGATCAACCTATCCCTAAATTCTTTGAAAAAGTAGGTGGCATGAAGTTTAGTCTTTTTTTTTTTTTAATTTAGTAACCTTACTACAGCTGGGATGCTCTCAATGTCCTTAGAATATAATTGAGCCACATAATATAATAGCATCAGTTACTCAACAAGGAGTCACCCATTCATTCATCCATTCAAGTCTCAAAAGTCCACAATCTAAGTACTCTCTTTAATGGCTAAGAGGCCCATGAGGAGCTCATAGCTTAATAGGAAAAAAAGACAGAGGCATTAATAAATCAGGGATACTTTTTACAGTTTATGTATATTTTACATCCCGTCTTCATTAACAATCTCTCTCTTCTTCACTTACTCTGATGATCCACTAAATGTGTCTTTTGAAAATTCGATATCTGTCTCACGGTTCCTAGATATATAAAAAAAGTTGTTTCAAAGGTGAACCAAGAAAGATGTCCTGTCCAGCATCTGAGGAAGCCTGAGGGGCTAGAGTAGAGGGAAGGGAATAACTGACCGAGTGACTGTTTATTCTAGAAGCCAAAATTCATTGACTCTAAGTTTTTGTATCTTCCAGAAGGAGAGGAGGAACTCAGGCAAAGGATTTCTACCTTATTTCTTTTTTGTTATTGTGTAAATATTGATAACTTAGTATTTACCCTTTAACTTTTTTACATGTACAATTCAGTTCTAAAAATTACATCAATCATGCTATGCAACTATTATCAATACTTATTGTCAAATTTTCCACCATGAAATTTTCCTCTTTTAAGAATCCATAGTGATAGGTTCTAATCTTGATGGAACCTTTTATATTAATAAAAATAATAATTTTAACACCTAAAAGTAGTTTTTAGCACTTGTTTACCAATATCCAATTGTCTCAGAATGGTTCTGGAGAGCTAAATAATATTTAACTTCTAGAAATGCATGATACATTAAGGAGAAATCAGATATACAGACATAGTGATGCAATTATTGGAGCTGGATGAATAAAGGAGGAGATTTCCAGAAAGAACAAAGGACTGGATATGCAAAGATGAAGGAGCATAAAAAAGCAGAGAACATTCTAGACTCTCTTAATGAAAAATGAACAGAGAACAGTGGGAAGCTGGATGAAGACGCGGGCAAGGGCAACACCATGCAGAGATTATAGACCAGTGAGAGAAACCTAGCCTTCATCCTGTGAAATTTTATGGACCCTTAAAAGTCTTTGATCACTGGGTTCCATTATCAGGTCTGCTCTTGGAAAGGGTTCTCTGGAAGCTCTAGGGAGGATAGTTTATAAACCTGTAAGTCTAGAGCTGACACATAAGGTTGTGAATGCATCATGAATGACTCAGAAATGGCAACAAGAAGAGTAAAGGGCAGAGGCCGGTATTACAGCCATTGTTGTTGTTGTTGTTAGGTGTTGTTGAGTCAGGTACAACCCATAGAGACCCTATGAACAACAGATAAGAACCTTGTCTTATCCTGTGCCATCCTCACAACCTCTGTCACACACATGCCATTTCAGTCGCTTTGTCAATACATCTGCTTCAGTCTTTTTTCTCTTTCACTGACCTCTACTTTTCCACACATGATATCCATCTCCAAGGAATTGCCTCTCCTAGAAACATGCTCAAAGTGAGATGAAGCTTTTTTATCTTGCCTCCAAGAAGTACTCTGGCTGCCTCTTCACCAAGACATACCTGTTTGTTTTATTGGCACTTCATGGGATATTCAGTTCTTGTCTCCAACACTACAGCTACAAGGCATCAATTCTTCTTCTGCCATCCTTATTGATGGATAGTGAAGAGATTGAGCCCGTTAACAGCTTTAGTTTGCTTGGCTCCAGAGTCAACACTCTTAGCACCATCAGCCATGAAACTAAAAGACATATTGTGATGGGAAAGTCTGCCATTAGGGACCTCTCCAAAGTACTGAAGAGCAATGGTGTCAAGCTGGAGACTAAGGTGTGCCTGATACATGCCATGGTCTTTGTAATCACTTGCTATGTGTCAGAGAGCTGGACTACGGAGAATATGACTAGGGAGAATAGAAGACTTGATGCCTTTGAGCTGTGTTGGAGAAGAGTATTGAATATACTGTGGACTGCTAAGAAAATGAACAGGTTCACCCTAGAGAGGGTTATCCTAGGCTGCTCCTTGGAGACAAGGATTCTGAAGCTTCATCTGACATACTTTCGACATGTTGCAAGAAGGGACCAATTCTTGGAGAATAACAGCCATAACACAAATTTGCCAAGATTTTTTAAAACTTGATAATAAGCTTGTAATATTGTTTCACAAGTATATTACCACCCCACTTTTATTTTATTTCACTTTTTATTGCGATTTGAGTGAAAGTTTTCAAAGCACATTGGCTATGACTCCGTTTTTAGATGAAGAAACTAAGGCTTAATTATTTGCCAAAGAAAGATGAAGAACAGTGAAAGAAACCTGACAAGAACAAGGTTTCTGTCCCACAAATTCAGTTCTCTTGAGATAACCTCAAGTTGCTACCATCACTTATTTCCTTCATGGGCTTCTCAAATGCTACGACTGCATGGGACTTTGTTGAAACGGCTCAATCTGATCTCCTAACAGAGATGGAAGAGGATTTGAGTCCCACAAGAAGAGTGGAGTGGAATGGAGTCCCACTGCTGATCCAAGATGTGATTGGGACACTTGTTGGGAGAAATTCACCTTCTTGAAGGCTTTGCCACAAGTCCAGAGATAATTTCCACAGTGAGAGTAGCAAGAGACAATATTTCCAAGCATCCTTCAGAGAGAGTGGTCCAAAGAGAAAGTGACCTCCTCTTCTCTAAGCACCTTGTTCTAGATAATCATACAATCATCATCTCAATTTGTGTTCACATTGATTCTGACAGCATGAACAGAATTTCCATTCTTCATACAGGAGACTGAAAGAAAGAAGGTTTATACCTCAGTCTGTGTGACTCCAAAATCTAAACTGTTAATTATTCTGTTATAACAATTTTTCCTTGTGGTGAAGATATGAAGAGATGAGACAAAGTGATTCCCTGTGTATGTTTTCACTAAATGAGGAAGATATTGTTTCACCTTTAATTGATGCTGTTGTGAAGACAATAGGATGAATTAAACACAACTAAAGAATCTCTACGGAGTATTAAAAGTGAAGAAGAAGCCCATGTTTTCACTGGATGCAGCCTGTATCTGTCTCTAGTCTGCAATAACAAGAATAATTAGTGAAGAAGGAACATTTAAATGGGAATATACTGAGTGTCAGGAAAATAGATAAGTACTTTACATACATTATTTCATTTATTGCCAAAACACCCCTCTGAAATAGATTCTATCATTCTTCTATTTCCCAGCTGATAAAACTGAGGCTCACAAAACTGTAGTAAACCTCTTGCTCTAAGGTCGTGCAAGTATTAAACAGAAGGGTTGGTCCATATTCTTAGCTATTATTTTATATGGCCTTCTCTGACTGGCATAAATAACTTACTATCAACTAGAGTAAAGAAAGGAAGACTTCTGGGTATATGATGACATAGAGACTGCAAAACCAAGCTTCAGCACGGCAGAGATTGTGAGGATGGTAGTAGATGGGCAAGGTTTCAGTCTGTTACATGTAGGGTAGCTATGAGTCAAAATCTATTCAATGGAATCTAATAGCAATAATAACAGCTAACATAAAAGTTGATGATTTGAATTTACTCAGCAGCCTCACAGAATAAAGGTCTAGCAATCTGCTTCTCAAAAGGGTATGACCAAAAACACTCTTCAGAGTACTTTTACTCTGAAACACATGGGTACCATGAGTCAACTTTACAGCATCAGATTTCTGTTTAGTTTGTTGTGTTGTCTTGTTTTGTTTTGGGTTTTTTTTTCTCTAAAGGAGAAGACCATTCTTTCACTAATTACAGGGAAGGATATTTGTGCTACATAGATCATCCGGAGCTCATGGGGCTCTCTTGGAGATGAGAGTACTGCTCCTAGGATTCAATAACAGTGTACATCCAGAACAGGATTTTTCATCCTTGAAAGTGCTAAGGTATCCGTATCACCTCTAACCAGGTTGTATAGATCATTGGTTAATGGATGGGCAGGAATAACATCAACATTAACAGTACAGATGTTGAGGTATGAAAGGCCTAATATTTCAACATGACCCCATCACTTATTAACTCCATGACTTTATATAAGAGGTTTACTTTTTTGTATTTTAATTTACTCATGGAAAAAGAGAGTCAATAACAATAGCTATTGTTCTGATTATTATTGTTTTATAACAAATAAG
>NW_006399799.1:2671798-2672412 GCF_000299155.1 Elephantulus edwardii | reverse complement strand
CACATAACAACAGCAACAGCAAACAAATAATATTTTCTTTAAGGTCATGATTAAAAAAGCAGGACTAATAGATTTACAGGAGCTCTGGTGGCCTAGTGGTTAAGAGTTGGTGCTGCAAACCTGAAGGCATGCTTTTCAAACCCACCAGCTGCACGTTGGGAGAAGGATGGTCAATCTCCTCCCAGTCTGAAAACCCACTGGACATTTATGGTTGGAAATTTAGGAATTTCTTTGTTTGGAACTTTCATATGATTGCAGTCAGATATTAGCTGTGGCTACTATCATCTGAAGACGTCTCCATTGATCTGTTTATCCAAGATGGCTAGTATCATTTATAGTAGTTAGGTTGTTGTCCTTTGGACATATGGCCTCTCTCCACCTCAGCAGTCTCAAGGTTGAACTTCTTACAAATGGCAACTTAAATTCCAGAAGTGAGAGTCCTGGATAACACAAGGAATTTATGTTGCTTTTTATTACCTAGACTCAGAAGTCACTTCTGTTGTTGTATTGATTACAAGAAGATCACAGGACCATCAGCTTCAAGGAAAAGAAAATTATGCCTGATCTCTTGTGAGTGTGAAAGTTCTGGATGAATAGTAAGAAGTAGGTGATAT
>NW_006399799.1:2650851-2668688 GCF_000299155.1 Elephantulus edwardii | reverse complement strand
TGTGTATATCAGAACAAATTATAGCTAACAGTGAGAAGAATGGGAATTATGGAAGACTTAATGATACTCATAGTCCAAGGAGCATTTATTCAAAAAGAACAAGGAAGCACTGCATTATTTAAAATTAGGAAAGATATGTGTCAGGGTTGTGTTCTTTCTATACACCTAATCAATCTGTTTGGAAGCAGGAGTGGCATCCACTTCCTAAACAACATGCCTCTGGAAACTCTATGAACTTTGATATTGTTGATAGTTATAGAAAGGCTAAGACCTTTTGTTCACAGGGTCACTATGAATTGTGCTCAACTCGAAGACAATCAACAACAACAACAATCAATATGTATGCTAAGTAAAATATTAAAGAAAATGAACTATTTGACAAAGAATGTGGCATCAAGATTGGAGAAAGACTCATTAACATGCTGAGTAATATAGATGGCACAACCTTACTAGCAGGAAGCTAAGAGAACTTGGTGAAAACATCAGACTACAGCCTTCAATATGGATTATATCTCAACATCAAGAAAACAAAAATTCTTACCACTGAATTCAATAGGCATCATCATGACAGATGGAGAAAAGTTTGAAGTTATCAGTGATTTCATTTTACTTAGCTTCATATACAACACCAAGCAATGGTAGCAGCAGTCAAGAAAGCAAGACATGTTGCATTGGTGAAATCTGCTGTCAAGGACCTTCCTAAAGTGCTAAAGAGTAACGGTGTTGGTTTAAAGGCTAAGGTGCACCATAATCTTTTCAATTGTTTCCTGTGAATCTGTAATTGGGACAATAAGTAAGGGTGGAACAAGAAGATTCGAGGCTTTTGGGTTGTGGAGTTGGAGACAGAGAGGACTGTAAGAAGAGAGTACTCCTTATAGAGATAAAGATGGTGAAACTTAGTCTCACATACTTTGGGCATGTTGTTAGGGAAAAAATCAGTCTTTGGAAAACATATGTTGCTGTAAAAGATGTAGATTCAGAGCAAGAGGTAGATGCTCGGCAAGGTGGATGGGCAGGGTGGCTCTAACAGTGGTTCAAGCGATTGTGAGGATGGTGCAGGTAAGGTTTAAATCTGTTGTTCATGGGATCGTTATGAGTCACAGCTGATAGGATGCCACCCGATGACAACAATAACAACGAAATTCTGCAGTTCTTAAATTACTCAAGCATACAATCAAAATGCATTAACAAAAATTGGTGACTGGTATACAAAAGTTAGATCAAAGGGGAAGGATTAGTAATTGGAAAATATGGTCTGGGTGACAAAGACGACATAATTTTATACAGTCAATAATTTCATTGCAAATACCTATTTTAAAAACATAAAGTGTAATCTTTCACATGGACTTTGCCTGATGGAATACACAGGAATCAGAATCAAATTGACCACCTTTGTGGAAAGAGACAGTAGAAAAGCCCAGTACCATCAATCAAAACAAGATCAGGGACCAACTGTGGAACACTCCATCAGTTTCTCATATGCAAGTTCAAACTGAGGCTGAAAGAAATGAAAACATATTCAAGAGAGAGAAAATATAACCTAGAATACATTCCTAGAATTTCAAAATCATCTCAAGAATAGATTTGATGCATAAACACTAATAACAAAGAATAGACTAACTGTGGGATGACATACATGAAGAAAGCAAATGGTCATTAAAAAGGCAGGGGGAAAGGGAAGATTAAAGTGAATGAAAAAAAGTTCTAAAATGTTTCTTGAAAATAAAGATACTAAATAAACAGCAGAAAGAATGAAATTAGAGAGCTGAACAGTGAATTTCAAGAGGCAGCTAAAGAAAATGATCAAAATATTATAATGAAATGTGCAAAATCCTGGAATTAGAAAGTTAAAAAAAGGAAGAATAAGCTCAGCATGTCTCCAGCTAAATTAACTGAAGGGGGAAAAAATTCTAGTCTCAATTTTCAATATTGGGCATTTAATTTTCATTCTATGTGTAAAATAGTGAATGATATAAGAAGTATCAAAAGGAAATGGATGGCATAGAGTCACTGTACCAAAAACAATTGGTACATACTGAATCATTTCAAGAAGTACTTTGTGATTAAGATTGAAATATAGTAAAGGAAGAAGTTCAAATATTGAAGGCACTGGCCAAAAAAAAAAATAGAACTCCAGGAATTGATAGAATATCAATTGAGGTGTGCCAGCAAACGAATGCAGCCATGGACATGTTCACTTATCTGTGCCAAGAAATTTGGAAGACAGTTACCTGGCGAAATGAATAAAAGAGATACATATTTGTGCCTATTCCAAAATAAGGTCCACCAGCAGACTTAAAAAACTATAGAACAAAAGCATTACTACCACATGCTAGTAAAATCTTCCCTAAGATTATTTTAAAATTACTGGAGGGTTACATTGCCTGTGAATTTGTAGAAATTCAAGTTTAGAACAGGTTTTGGATCAAGCATTATCATTGTTGATGTCATATGGATCTAGACTGAAAGCAAGTAACAGAAAGATAGTTACTTGCATTTTATTGACTATGCAAAGACATTTGACTTTGTGGATTTTAATAAGTTATAGCTAACATTGAGAAGATAGGGATTACAGAAAACTTATTTTTGTTAACAGGAAGCAGTAATTTAAACAGAACAAGGAGCTACTGTATTATTTAGAATCAGGATATATGTTCATCAGGATTGTAGTCTTTGCCATACCTATTTAGTCTGTATGCTGAGAAAATAATCTGAGAAACTAGACTATTTTGTATTATAAGGATTGGAGAGAATATCACCAACAACGTGCACTATGCACAAGACACAACCTTGTTTAACAAAAAATGAAGACTTGAAACAATTACTGATGAAACGCAAAGGCTACAGCCTTCAATATGAATTGTTGTTGTTATGTTGCCTATAACTCATAGAGTCTCAATGTACAACAGTTCTGAAGCTTGCCCTGTCCTGAGCAAGTCTCACTGACTCCAACCCACCTAATGCTATTGCCTAGTAATTGTATCAATCCATCTTATCTAGGATCTTCCTCTCCTGTGCTGTTCCTCCACCCTTCTGAGCCTGATGTCCTTCTCCAAGGACCTCATGGCCATGTGTCCAAATTATGTGAGACGGAGCTTCAAATCCTAGCCTCCAAGGAGAAACTTGGTTTCACCCTCTCCAAGACAGATCTATTTGTTTTCTTGGTGGTCCGTGGTATGTTCAAGACTCTTCTCCAGCGCCACAACTCAAAGGCATAATTTTTTCTTCTGTCATTCTTAGTCATTGTCCAGCTTTCTGATGCATAGCAAGTAATTATTGCCTGAATCAGGTGCACCTTAGATTCTAGACTGAGATTGTTGCTTCTTAATAGTCTAGAGATGTTCCTGACAGCTGATTTTCCCATGTAATTTGCCTTTTGATTTCCTAACTGCTAGTGCAAAGAGTGTTGATTGTGGAGCTGAAGTAAATGGATTATAATTCAATATAAAGAAAACAAAAATGATCACAACTGGGCCATTAGGCAACATGATGATAGATGGAGAAAAGATTGAAATGGTGAAGGAATTTAATTTTATTTGACTTCATAATGAACACTTATAAAAGCAGCTATCAAAAAATCAAAAGGCCTTTTGCAAACCCATCGCCAAGGACCTCTGTAAAGTGCTACAAAGAAAAGATGTCAGTTTAAAGGTTATGGTGTGCCTGACTAAAACCATGATATTTTCAATTTCCTCTCATGCATCTGAAAGTTTGATAATAAAAAAGAAATTGTTGTGTTGTTGTTATGTGTCATCGAGTCACTTGCGACTCATAGCGACCCTATGTACAACAGCCCTAAACTCTGCTCTGTCCTGTGCCAATCTCACTGTCTCTGACACACCCAACCTGATTACCCCAGTCACTGAATCAATCCACTTCATAGAGGGTCTTCCCCTCCTGCGCTGTCCCTCCACCCTCCCAAGCATGATGTCCCTCTCCAAGGACCTCCTTACAACATGTCCAAAGTATGTTAGACGGAGCCTCAGAATCCTTGTCTCCAAGGAACCACCCGGTTTAACCCTTTCCAGGATGAATCTGTTTGTTTTCCTAGCAGTTCATGGTACCCTCAGTACTCTTCTCCAGAACCACAGCTCAAAAGCATCAATTCACCTTCTATCCTCCTTAATCATTATCCAAATCTCTGATGCATAACAAGTGATAGCAAACACCATGGTCAGTATCAGTTGCACCTTAGTCTCCAGAGAGACACCATTGCTCTTCAGTATTTTAGAGAGATCCCTAACAGCAGACTTTTCCATCACAATGCATCTTTTAATTTCCTGGCTACTGGTGCCAAGAGTGTTGACTGTGGAGCCAAGCAGACTAAAGTTGTGAACAATCTCAATCTCTGCACCATCCATCCTGATGCTGCCAATTGGTCCAGTGGTGAGAATCTATGTCTTCTTGATATTAAGCCTCAATCCATAGTGTAGGCTGCAGTCCTTGACCCTCTGCAGCAAACGCTTCAGGCCCTCCTCAGTTTCAGCAAGCAGGGTTGTGTCAATCTGCATAACACATATTGTTGGTAGATCTTTCACCAATCCTGAACCCACATTTTTCCTCATTGAGGCCAGACTCCCGGATATTCTGCTCTGCATATAGGTAGGAAAGGTATGGAGATAGGACACATACCTGGTATACGCCCTTTTCAGTTTTGAACCATGCAGTGTTTCCTTGCTCTGTTCTGATGACTGCCTCTTGGTCCAAGTATAGGTTTCTCATTAGCAAGATCAAATGTTCTGGGATTCTCATTCTTCTCAGAGTCAGACACAATTTGTTATGATCTATACAGCCAAATGCCTTTGCATAGTCATGAAACACAAATAGGCATTCCTCTGGTATTCCCTGCTTCCAACTAAGATCCATCTAACATTAGCTACAATATCCCTAGTACCACGACCCCTTCTAAATAACTAAGAATAATTTAGAGTTGAGCAATGAATAAGCATGACAGAAGAATTGGTGCCTTTGATTTGTTGTACTGGAGAAAAGTACTGAATATTCTATGGCCTTCCAAAAAAATCAGACATGTCTTGGAAAAGGTTCAGCCAGAGTGCTCCTTCGAGAGAAAGATGACAAAGCTTCATTTCCTCATCCTATGGTCATGTTGCTTGGAGAGGTTATTCGTTGAAAAGAAACTCCATTCTTGGAAAGATGGACGGTCATCAAAAGAGAGAAATACACCCAGCAAGATGGATAAAGTAACTGTAGCAATGGGCTCAAGTGCATCAGAGATGGCAAGGATGGTATAGAATAGGACGAGGTTCAAATCTGTTGTTCATAGGGTCACTACAAGTTGTACTCAGCTCCTCAAAGGTACCTAACAGAAATGACAAGAAGAATCAATGCTTTTGACTTGTGGTGTGGAATGCCGTGGACTGTCAAAAGAACAACTCTATGTTGGAAGAATTACAACCAGGTACTCTCTAAACTTAAGGTTGGTGAAATTTCATCTCATATTCTTTGGCAATGTTATTATGAGGGGTAAGTCCTTGTAAGTGATGGGGGGAATAATACTTTCAAAAGTTAAAGGTGGAGAGAAATCCCTCAATGAGATGGTTTGGTACAGTGACTGCAACAATAGCCTTAAGGACAGTGAAGATTGTGAAGATGGTGTAGAATATAGCAAGGTTTTAATGTGCTGGACATATGGGGGCTATGAGTCAAGTCTACTCTATGGCTACCAATAAGAACCTGGATTATGAGAACAGTTAAAAGTATTTGGATGCTAACTGAAGTTTAGAGATTCAAACCTACCCAGAGGTTTCTAGTGAACAATTCCTGAAAAATTAGCCATTAATTCTTATGGAGCATAGTTCTACTCTGATCTGTGTAGGGTGCCAATGATTCAGAGTTGATTATATGACAGCCAGTATATTTTTTTAATAATATGCTTATTTTATACTAGTTTACTTATAAAGTTCATATACATTGTTTTTCATACCAAACCTTTCCTATTTTCCTTACCTCACCCATCAAACTGTGTGACTCTATGATTAACACCACCCTCCCACCCCGTCCACCCTCGCCCCTCTGTCCCAACAGTCCTGTGCTTGGATGCTCAAACAAGTTCTACAATAAAGGTCTTATGCAGTATTTCTCTTTGTGGGACTGAGTTAGTTCACTTAGCATAATGCTCTCTGGTCCCTTCCAAGTTAGATAGCAATTTACAGAATCATTACTCCTGCATGCTGTGTAGTATTACATCATGTGAATGACTCATAATTTCTCAATCCATTTGATTGTGGTTGGACATTGGGGCTTTTTCCATGTTCTTGCTATGATAAATAATGCTCCCATGAACATTGGTGTACAAGTCTCCACTTGTGCCTCAGTTCTCATTTTCTTTGGGGTATATTCCAAACAGTGAAATAGCTGGCTCATATGGAGTTTCTATGTTCAGCTTTTTGAGGAAATGCCAAACTGACTTCCAGAGTGGTTGTACCATTTTACAGTAATACCAACAATGTATAAGAGTTCCTATTTCTCCACATCCTCTCCAACATCTATTACTTGCTTTCCTGTTAAACTTTGTCACTGCTACCGGAGTGAGATAGTATCTTATTGTGGCTTTGATTTGCATCTCTTATTGTCAGTGATTTTGAACATTTCTTTTTGTGTCTGTTGGCCATCTCCGAATATCATCCTCAGTGAAAAGTCTTTCCATGTCTTTTGCCCATTTTGTAATCAGGTTATCAATCTTTATCTTTTGGAGGCCCTGTAGGATTCTGTAAATCTTTTTATATGAGACACTTGTCTGAAATAGTATTGCCAAATGCTTTTTCCCCAGTCCGTAGGCTTTCTTGTCATAAATATTTTAACTAAACATGACATGCTTGAGAGATTTCTTTCAACATATGGAGACTGTAGTAAAGGATGAAGAAAATAAAAGGAATTTTTGTTGATTGAATCTTGCCAGCCAAAGATTCACAGCAATGGTCAAGAAGAATCCCCCGAAAAGCATAATTACTTGACCATTTAGCTAGTGCAAAAGAGAGAAATAGGGAAGAACTAGGAGTGAGAGGTCCATTGCGAGAGTAAAGAAGCTAATTATGACACTTGTGCTGGCTTAGGGCTTGACTTCTTGGGCAAGAATAATGTAATTCAAGAATAAGACAGACGTAAGGATTAAAGCAAGAATGGCTAATAAGGCTGAAATGGCTGACATCATTCATACGTATAAGAAGAGGAGATGAGTACTAAAATATACAAAGACCACCAGTTCTTTAGGGAAACTAAACTCAGTTCAAAGCAAAAGAGGCTAGATACAAATTAGCAAATGTTGAAATAAGTCTGTGTCTGCGCTGCTCACCTAAGACAAGGATATGTTCTGGGATAACCTGTTCTTTTGGGGAATGGAGGTTCTGAAATCCCCCACCCCTTAATTTTCTAATCTAGGAAATCTCAACAGACCCCTTAATTTTCTAATCTAAGAAATCTCAACAGACTGAAAGGGACAATAACCTCCTTTCTTGAGAAAGCACTTTACTGTTTTCCCAGTGTTGTCTTATAAAATCCATATGATCCATAAAATCTTGAATTACTTGTTCTCTGATAATTCTACATTCTCTTCTTAAATAATTCTCTTCAATTTATTCCATTCCAATTCCAGTTAGCTTCTTTCAGGCCTTTGAACAACAAACTCTCTCTTGCTTTAAAATCTTGCCACATGCTGTTTCCTCTGCTTAGATCTATTTCTCCCATTCTCCTCACTTTTGGAAAGACTTATTTATAGCCAACAGCATGCAAATGGCACAACCTCCCTTGGTGACAGCTAAGATTTGAGGGAAAAGACTTGAACAAAGACTAAAACCTTCATCTGAGTTACACCTCAACAAGAAAAGAAAAATCATCACAACTATAACAATAAGTAATATTATGACAAATGAAGAAAAGTTGAAAGGGTTCAAATATTTCCTTTTACTTGGATCTACTATTAATATCCATATAGGCGGCAGCCAATAAAATCAAAGGATATATTGCCTTGGGCAAACCTGCTTCAGAAGTCCTCTTTAAAATGTTCAAAACCAAAGATGACACTTTAAGAACTAAAGTGCTCCTCACACTAGTCATAGCATTTTCATTGTTTCATATGCATGTGAAATCTGGAAAATGTATAAGAAGGACCAAAGAAGAATTGAGAACTTTGAATCACAGTATTATCAAATTATATTGAGTATGCCACGGACTGTCAAAGGGTTAATAATTTTGCCTTGCAGAAATAAAACCTAAATACACTTTAGAAGTGAGGACAGGGTGTCTTCATCTTATGTACTTTGAGCATATTATCAAAAAGGGTCAGTCCCTGGTAAAGGATGTCTTTCTTGGTAAACTAGAGGGTTAGGAAAAAAAAGAAAGAAAACTTGCAGCGAAATGGATTGAGACAGTAGCTGCAATAATGACATAAGATAGCAATTATTGTGAAGATGTTACAGGACCAGTGAGCCATTCTTTTGTACATAGGATCAGAAGGAGTCAAAACCAAATCATTGAGATACTTGGGAGTGGCCCTAACTGTTGTTATTGTTGTTGTTGTTGTTATGTGCCATCGAGTCGCTTGTGACTCATAGTGACCCTAACTAAAGACACCAAAAAAACCCTATACAAATAAAACTACAGAACATTTCTCTGAAAAACAATAAAAGCCCTAAGTAAATGGGGAAAATATGCCTAGTTCAGAGATAGGAAGACTCAATATTGTGAAAATGACAATCCTACCAAAAGGAATCTATATGTTTGATGCAATCTTAGTCTGGATACCAAAAGACTCCAAATAAGCACTTCTGAAAAACAAAAATGAAGTGGTAGGCATACTGTTCCCTGACCTCAAAACCTATCACAAAGCTGTAGTAACCAAACCAGCATGGTACTGGTACAACGACAGGCACACAGACCAATGGAACAGAATTGAGAACTCAGATATGGACCCGGCTATCTATAGTCAACTGATGTTTGACAAAGGAAATAAAACATATCAGATAGGGAAATGACAACCTCTTCAATAAACGGTGTTTGTAAAACAGAACTGCTACCTGCAGAAAGCTGAAACAGGATCCACATCTCATACCATACAGAAAAATCAATTCAAGGTAGATTAGAGACCTGGGAGTAAAGCATGCAACCCTAAAATTCATCAGAGACAAATTGAGATCAAGTTTAGATGGCCTAGACTTTGGTATAAAGATACTGCCAAATGCAGCCAGAAATGCACAATTTGAAGAAGATAAAATTGATGAATAGGACCTTCTAAGGATTATGCCCCTGTGTGTATCAAAAACTTTTTCAAATAGAGTGAAAAGGAAACCTACTGATTGGACAAAACATTTGGCAATACCATCTTAGACATGAATATTGTAATGAAGGTTTATATAATATTCTTTGACCTCTACAAGGAAAAGACTCATAACCCAACTACAAAATGGACAAAAGTCATGTAAAGAATTTTCACAGAGGGAGATATTCAAATGGCCAACAGACACAAGAAGAAATGCTCCAAGTCACTAACAATTATAGAGATGCAAATCAAAAGCACAATGAGATACCATCTAATTCCAGTAGCAGTGGCAAAGTACAGGACAGCAAGTAATCAATGTTGGAGAGGATGAGGTGAGACTGGTACTCCTGTACACTGTTGGTAGGATTATAAAATGGTACAATTACTCAGGAAGGCAGAGTCTTTCCTCAAAAAGTTTAACATAGAAACTCCATATAAGCCAGCTATTCCACTGCTTAGAATATACTCCCAAGAAAGTGAGAACTGAAGCACAAATGGAGACTTGTACACCAATGTTCATAGCAGTGTTATTCACTATCACAAGAACATGGAAACAGCCAAATGTTCAGCCACAATCAAATAAATTGAGAAATTACGGTACATTCACACAATGAAATACTATACAGCACACAAGAGCAATGATTTTTTTAAATCACTGCCTAACTTGGGTGGGACTGGAGAGCATTATTCTAAGTGAACTAAGTCAGTCCCACAAGGGCAAATAGAGTATAAGACAATTCTTGTAGAATGTGTATGAGGATCCAAGGTGGAGAGGAGTAGGGGAGCAGAGAGGTGAGGATGTGTGGGGAGTGGGAGGTTGTTAATCATAGGGTTGCACAATTTGATGCATGGAGGGAGATATGGCCAAAATAAATGGGAAAGATCTGCTATGAAAACCAATGTATAAGAGCTTTGTAAGTAAACCAGTATAAAATAAAAATTTTATTTAAAAAAGCCAAGAAAACCTGAATCTTTGTCAATTAGCAACAACAATATAGTTGGTTATTACTTGTTTATTATATCATTTACTTACTAGACTCTGGGTTAGATTAGGCTTATCACTTAGACAATGTATAAGTAGTGCTATTGAATCAGAACCAACTGATAGCTGAGCTACCACTGGGTTTTAAGAGACAGTGAATTGCATGGGAAGAGATTGTCATCCCTCTTCCCTGGAGCAGCTGGAGGATTCCAACTGTGTCCCTTTGGGATTGCAACATGGGATTGCTTCTAACCAATAACACTTATTGTCCATCACTAAGGAATTTTCAAAAATATTATTTGAATTTGAGAAAATAATAAAGTCTAAATTAAAAGAAATTGACAAAGTCTATAACCTCAGAATAGTTAAGGTAAGATATAGGAAGAAACTTTGATTATATGAGGTTACCAAGCTCAAAAGGATGTTGGACATGAAGGCGGTTATGGATCCTCAAAAAAAGAAATGGGAATTGAGATTGAAGAAATTTTGCTCCTGAAGATCAAGTCCTCTCACAAGTGGATGTGTCTGATTCTATTTCTTCCTCTAGAGTGGTCTTTCTGAGATTACTTTGCAGGAAACATTTTTCTGTGAAGATGATTTTGTGTGTAATCAAAATAAATGCTCGCTCAGCATCTCTTAAGCTAAAGGAACGAAAAAAACAAATTTAAGCCATGAGTTGCAATGTTTAAGGATGCTATGGGCAAAATATTAAATGATTCAGGAAGGATTAAAAGAAGGTGGAGAGAGTATACAGAGTCATTGTACCAATATGAATTGGCTGACACAGAAGAATTTCAAGAAACAATATATGATCAAGAGAGAATTGTGATAAAGGAGGAAGATCAGGCTGCTCTAAAAGACTGGGCAAAAAAAAAAAAAATAAAGACCCAGGAATTGATGGCATACCAACTGACGTATTTCAGCAAACAGATGCTGCCCTGGATGTACTCACTAAGTTGTGTCAAGAAATCTGGAAGACAACTACTTTGACCAACTGACTGGAAGAGATCCATATTTATTTCCATTCCAAAAAATGGTGACCTGACAGAGTGTGGAAATTATCGGACAAGATCACTAATATCACACACTAGCAAAATCCTGCTGAAGATTATCCAGAAATGAGTGGAACAGTTCATTGACAGAGAACTATCAGAAATACAACCTAGATTTAGAAGAGGTTGTGGTACTAGAGACCTTATTGCCAAAGACAGGTGGATCTTGTCAGAAAGCAGAGTACCAGAACAATGTCTATCTGTGTCTCATTGACTATGCAAAGACATTTGGCTATGTAGATCACAATCAATTGTGGCTAACCTTGAGGAAAATGAGAATCCCAGAATACTTGGTTGTGCTTATGCCAAACCTATACTTGGGCCAAGAATTAATCCTCAGAATAGAGCAAAACAAAAAAAACCAAAAGAAAACCACAAAAAACCCCAAAACACTGCATGGTTCAAAATCAGGAAAGGAGTGTGTCAGACATGCATCCTGTCCCCATACCTTTTCAATCTGTATGCAGAACAGATCAGTCAGGAAGCAGGGCTTTATGAGGAGGAGTGTCACATCAAGATTGCAGGAAGAGTCATCAACAACCTAAGTTATGCAGATGACACAGCATTGCTCACTGAAACTGAAGAAGGCATGAAGTGCTTGCTGCAGGTCAAGGATGGTAGTCTTCAATATGGATTGAAGCTCAACATCAAGGAGACAAATATTCTCACCACTGGACCAATTAGCAGCACCATGATAGAGGGGGAAGAGATTGAGGGTGATAACAATTACAGCTTGCTCAGCTCTGCAATCAACACTCTTAATACCAGCAGTGAGAAAATCAAAAGAGGAATTCCACTGGGAAAAATCTGCTGTTGTGGACCTCTCCAGAGTACTATAAAGCAACAATGTCAGTCTAGAGCCTAACATGTGCCTAATCCAGGCCATGGTCTTCTCAATTGCTTGTTATATGTCAGAGAGCTGGACAATGACTAAGGATGACAGAAGAAGAATAGATGCCTTCAGTTGTGGTGCTGGAGAAGAGTCTTGAACATACCATGGACTGCCAAGAAAACAAACAATTCTGTCTTGGATAGGGTGAAACCAAGTCTCTCCTTGAAGGATAGGATTTAGAAGCTCCATCTCACATAGTTTGTCCTTGGAGGACATCATACTCAGAAGGGTACAGGGACAGTGTAGGAAAGGAAGACCCTGGACAAGATGGATTGATACAGTAACTGAGACAATGGGGGTTGGTGTGTCAGAATTAGTGAGACTGGCTCAGGACAGGGAATGGTTCAGAGCTGCTGTACATAGGGTCACTAACTATACGTTGCAGGTGATTTAACAGCACATTAACAAAACAACATACTGTATTGGTTGTTTTTTATTTAAGCCTCTGTTTAGAGTGAACAAGACCTCAGGAAGGGCCTTTGTCATTTGTTATTATTTTGGAGGAACATTCTTCTAAGTGGTACAGCACTCTTCTGTCAGTTGCTGTGCTGAGGTAAACTGGGGTTGCTGTGATGCTGAACCTTGTGCGATTGGGCGGGTTCAAATGCCATTATAGTTACCCATTACAGACAGTGTTTGGTGGAGCTCCCAGTTTAAGAAGGTTTGAAAGTAGGAGTGGCATCCATTTCCTAAACTACATGCCTCTGGAAACTCTATTTACTTTGATAAGTGATGATAGTTATAGAAAGGCGTCAGGGCTTTTGTACATAGAGTTGCTATGATTCATGCTTGACTTGATGACATTCAACATTTTGTTAAAAAAATGACAATTTTGTTACCTAATGTTCTATTGCTAACAGGAAGTAAGTCTAACTATATGGCCTTCCACAATAGGACAGTGTTACTTTTTGTTGTAGAAAAGGTCACTATGAGTTGTAACAAACTTGAGAGCATCTAACAATAATATCTTTAGACTTGCTCTATATCCTCAAATCTTACTGCTTCTCTGCGACCTGTACTGTTCCATCTTACAACATATCCTCACAGAAGCACATTTCCAAAGACTTAGAAGCATATACATGTATGTATTCATCTTCACAAATACTTATACAGAATTATAAATGCATCCATACAAATCTGCTACATTGTAAAATAATAAAACTTACCTGATACATATACATTAATCTACTAATTTAAGTTGTGAAGAATTTCATTTTACTTGGATCTACAGTCAACTCAAGGAAGTAGGAGTCAAGAACAAATTAAACAACAGTGGTATTATGCAGCATTTTCCTTTTGTAACTGAGATATTTTGCTCATCATAATATCTTCCAGGCTTATTCATGTTGTGCAATGTTTTACAACTCCATTGTTTTTCAATACTGCATAATATTCTATTGTGTGAATGCAATGTGGTTTTTCTATCTATTTGTTTGTTGATGGTCTGTTGGGTTACTTCCATCTTTTCGCTTTTGTGAATAACAGTAATAAACATGGATATACATACATTTGTTTGTGTTACAGCTCTATTTTCTTTTGGTATATTCCCAGTAGTGGAATTATTGGCTCAAATGGTATTTTAACTTTCTGAGAAAGTGACAGAACACTTTACGTAGTGGTTGTGCCATTTTACATTCCTACCAGCCATGAATAAGAGTTCCAATATCTCCCCAGCATCACCAGCATTTGTTGTTTGCCACCCTGTTGAACTTTTCTATTGTTGCTTGGGTGAGATGATATCTCATATTTGTTTTGATTTGAATCTATCTCTAATAGCTAGGGATGTTAAACATTTATTCAGGTGTTTCTTTGTCATCTGAATGTGGACTTAGGAAAATAGTAGGTAGATTATGAATACTGCATTAGAAAAGATGAGGGGGAAAGTGTTTGAAAGGAATATATGATTAAGCACTGTAGGTATGCTGACAATCTGAAACAAGAGGTATACCGCAAAGTGGATCAGAAGATGGGAAGGAAAGAAGAGAGAGGAAAATGTGCAATGAATGAGTTAATAAATTAATTGAATTGAATAAAAATCAATGAATGGATAAAAACTAACTAAATAAAAAACCACCAGAGGGTCAGCTATGGAGCAGGTCCAGTTAAAAGGTACATAACAACAATAATTGAGTCTCAAGCCCTGTATAAGGCATGGTGTTGTTGTAAGTCTCTGACCTATTGGAACTTCCCATCTAGCACTGAAAATTTATATATGAATAATTTGATACATAGTGTATTGACTAAATTTATTGTTAAGTGAAAAAATATATTGAGTGTGTATAAATCAAATGATGTGTTGCATTGAACAAATTGGCTATCAACAACTGAAAAAAAAAACTATCAAAGTGCTAAAGAGCAAGGATGTCAATTTAAAGAAGAAAGTGTGCCTAACCGATTATCTTCAATATCTTCATAGATGTGTTAAGCGTTCCTCCTCCTTATCACTATCAGCTTCACTTCCCTCTCTGACATTCAGACTGGTGAGGAAAACGGTATGTACAACCTACAGAAACTTAATGGCTAAAAATGTTTTAGATATCCTGACATTCCACATCTCCTAAGGATAATGAAATTATTTTCCCCTGAAGCAGTGAGTTCCCCAGCCAAGGTCTCTAAACCATGGACCTGCAAGGACCTCACACAAGAAAAACTCTATCACAGTTTTGATAAAGAAGAAGTAGATTATCTCAAGTCCAACACAAAACCAAAGCAAAATAGCACTCTAAAAAAGTGATTAGAAAGGAGAATCAATGAATCTCCTAGAAGTGAGAAGTTCGATGGAACTTCCTGACACAGAACTAAAAAGAACAATGGATGAAAGAAAAAGTCAAAGAATTGCAGACATTTACAAGCAAAATCTAAGAGGAACTTAAAAAAGCAGTACAAAACAAAGCTGATAAAACCAGTGAGACATTAGAAACCCTGGAAAAATAAGAAATAGCAATGCAGAATATTAAGACCAAGATCTCAGGATCAGTCAGCATGTTGGATGAACAGATGACCAGGATTGGAGAGAGAGAGATCACAGAATTGGAGGAACAAAAGATACAACTCTTAGCATTAAGCTGCTGGAGCAAAAAGCAAAATAAAAAATGAAGGAAAAATAAGAAAGCCTAAGAATAATGTGGGACAGCATCAATAAGAATAACATACACATAATTGGAATTCCAGACAGGAAGAAGAAGAAAAATGTCCCACCTTCTGGAGACCACCCCTCTGTCATCCCAATGGTGTGAGCAGATTGTATTTGACCTTGTATCTAAAAAGACTTTTGGCTGCCAGTCTGGAACTATTTCCAGGATGGGAATATGAGTGGAATGGCCAGATTATGCAAAGGTGTGTTTTCTGGTTTGGGGTTGAGACTAGGGTGTGGCTTTTGCTCACAACAATATTTAAAAGGGTTTTTGGGCCCTCAGGTCTGTGGCCCTCAGGCCTGGTTTTTGTAGGTTTTTCAGAAAAAACAGGCTTGAAAACAGTCGTGGCATCCACTTTTAAAAAACTTGCCTCCCGAAACTCTATGAACTTGGAGAAAGGATTAAGGTTTTGTGTTTTAAGACTCTCATTCATAGGGTCACTATGGATTGCCTATGACTCTACAGCCCTTAACAACAACAACAACAACATATACAAAAAGATGAGTGAACTCCATATAGAATTGATCCTAAAAAGAGAAACACCAAGGCATACCATCATCAAATTAGTGAGAAGCTGATATAAGGAGGAAATTCTGAAAGCATCTAGGGAGAAAAGAGGAGTAAAGATAAAGTGCTGATTTTTCTACAGAAACTATGTGTGCAAGAAGACAGTGGAATGACATATATCATACACTCAAAGAATATAAATGTCAACCAAGAATATTGTACCCAGAAAAACTGTCCATCAAATATAATGGAGAGATCAAGATATTCTCAGAAAAGCAGAAACTAATGGAGTTTGTAAAAATAAGACCAGCACTGCAAGAAATCTTTCTTACAGTGATGCCACAGAGAGAATGATGGATCAAAGTAACCAGCAACAATGCTAAAAAGAACTCAACAAAATGATAGCAATAAAACCTTGCCTCACAATAATTAGGCTGAATGTGAATTATTTAAATGCACCAGTGAAGGGGGGGGGAAGTAGCAGATTGTATAAAAACACAAAACCAATCAATATGCTGTCTACAAGAGACTCACCTAAAAAGTGAAGATAAAGAAAGAATAAAAATAAAATGGTGGGAAAAATATGCCAAGCGAATGGCAACCAGAAAAAAAGCAGGAGTAGCAATATTAATCTCTGATAAATAGAGTTCAGCATAAAAACCAAAAGGACAAGGAACGTTACTATATAATGCTTAATGAGTCAATAGAACAAGAGGACATAATCATATAAATACCTATGCAACAAAAGATAGAGCTGCAAAATATACAAAGCAAATGTTAATAGAACTGCAAAAAGAAATAGAAAACATCATAACAGTAATAGTTGTTGTCTAGCATCGACTTGGAACTACCCTTAGCAGACCCTCTGGTGGGTTTTCAGAGGCAATTAATCACATGGGAAGAGATTGCCCATCCTTCTCCCACAAAGCAGTTAGTGGTCTCAAATCACATGACTTTGAGATTACAGATATCTTCTTGCCACTAGAGCACCAGAGCTACAACACAATAGTTGTAGGAGACTTCAATACACTACTCTCAAGAAAAGATAGAACTACCAGAAAGAAACTCAAAAAAGATTCTGAAGAATTAAAGCACACAGTAAAACATCTTGATCTCATAGATATATACAGATTAATGTACCTCAAAAAACCACAATATATCTTCTTCTCCAATGTGTATGGAACATTTTCCAGAATAGGTCTTATTTTAGGTCGCAAAGCATGCGTCAATAAGTTAAAAAAATAAAACAAAACAAAACAAAAAAACCCACACACATCTTCTCAGACCACAATGCTACAAAATTTGAAATTAATAACAAGAAGATAAAGGATAACAGACTATAAATTTTGAAGCTGAACAACACCCTGTTTGCACATGAGTGGGTAATAGAAGAAATAAAACATGAAATAAAAATGTTTCTTGAAACAACGACAATGAAAATACAACTAACCAAAACCTCTGGGAAAGAACCAAAGCAATAATCAGAGGTCAATTTATAGCAATAAGTAACACATCAAAAGGCAAGAAAAAAAGATAATTGATTGTTTAAGTCAACATCTCCAAAAAGATTTAAAAGACTGGGAAGAAAGCCAAACACCCTCTAAAAAAATGAAATAACAAAATTTAGGGCAGAAAAATAATTGGGGAAAAAATGAAATAGAAAATAAAACAAATTGAAACCATAAGCAAGACTAGGAGTTGGTTCTTTGGAAAAGGTCAGAAAAGTTGACAACCACTAGTAAAACTAACAAAGGAAAAAAAAGAAAAGACACAAATAATCTAAATAAGAAATGAAAGGGGCAATGTCAAACAGAACCAACTAGAATGAAAAGGTAGACAATTCAATATTATAAAAAAATTATGTTATTGTTGTTGTTATGTGCCGTCGAGTCACCTGCCACTCATAGCGACCCTATGTACAACAGCCCTAAACTCCGCTCTGTCCTGTGCCAATCGCACTGTCTCTGACACTCCCATCCCAATTATCCCAGTCACT
>NW_006399799.1:2640960-2648179 GCF_000299155.1 Elephantulus edwardii | reverse complement strand
AATGTGTTCTGTTGTACATAGGGTTTTCAGAGGCCTGCTATTACAGAAGTGGATGGCCAATCCTTCTTCCTAGTCTGTCTCAATGTGAATGTTCAGATTAAGAGAAGTATTAGACAGACCAGTAAGTTGAAGGTATATCCCTTCTTGCGGAGTTAACTTTAGTGTCAGTGTTGTCCCTGCCTTTCTCACATGCACCTTTACGCACTTGTTTCCTGCTTCACCATCCCACAGGATATCCATCCACTTCTACCCCCTCCCTTCACATCTCTCTCCCTTTCACCAGCCCTCCATCTAATAACTTATATATGACGCTTCCATGGCTTCTGTGATTTCAAACACATCAGCTGATGGTAGTTCCTTATGTTGGGATCAGTGTCTCTGAAGTTTAGTCACAATATTTATCGGTCAAAGGTGGTGCATCCTGTAGAATTGCTGTGTAGATAGGTTTTTCTTGGCCCTCGGGCCGAACGAATGTCATGTGCTTCTGGCGTCTCTGATTACCTGGGAAGATAGGAAAAATTATACTCAAACAAATATGAAAATCTAGAGGAAATGGACAAATACTTAGAAACTCACAACCTACCTAAACTGACACAGACCAAATTAAAACACCTGAACAGATCCATTACAAAAGAAGAAATTGAGGATGTTATAAAACAACTTCCAACTAAAAAAAGCCTTAATCAGATAGTTTTATTAGTGACTTTTATTAAACATCCAGAGAAGAATTGTCACCAACACTACACAAAGTATATCAGAAAATAGAAATAGATGGAATTCTTCCAGACACATTCCATGAAGCAAACATATCCTTGATACCAAGGTCATGTAAAGCACCCTCAAAATAGAAAACTGTAGGCTGATCCCTTCATGATCATGGATAAAAAAATCCTCAATAAATTCCTGGCCAATAGAATCCAATTAGACATTAAAAAAAAATCAGCACGACCAAGTGGGATTCATAACAGGTATGTAATGATGGTTCAACATAACAAAAACAGTGTAAATCATCACATTAATAAAGCAAAGAACAAGAACCACCTGATCCTATTAATTGATGTAGAGAAGGCCTTTGACAAATTCAACACACTTTCCTGTCTAAAACACTAAACAAAATAGGAATAGAGGGAAATTTCCTTAACATAGTAAAAAGTATATAGGCAAAACCAAAGCCAACATCATTCTCAATGAAGTGAGATTAGGGCTTTCTCCTTGAGAACAGGACAAAGGCAAGGATGCCCATTATCACCCCTCCTATTCAATATTATATTTAAAGTCTTAGCAAAAACAATAGGACAAGAGAGGGAAATAAGGGATATCCAAATTGGCAAAGAGAAAGTAATGACAGTATGCTTAGACTCAGTGAGAAAACTACTGGACATAGTGAAGCAATTCAGCAAAGCGGCAATATATAAGATCAACATACAAAAATCAATTGGATTTCTCTACAGTGACAAAAAGAATGCAGAAGTGGAGCTATGAAAAAGAATACCCATTACAATAGCTAACCACAAGATTAAATACTTGGGAGTAAATCTAACTAGAAAACAGCAAAGATCTATTCAAAGAAAATTAGAAAACTTTAGTACAAGAAACCAAAATAGACCTGAATAAATGGGAAAATATACCATGCTTTTAGATAGGAAAACACAGTATCATGAAAATGACAAGTCTTCCAAGGCAATCTACAAGTTTAATACAGTCCCAATACAGATACCAATTCCATTCTTCAGCTAGATGGAAAAAGCAATTTTCAATTTGATCTGGGATGGAAAGAGACTCTGAATAAATAAAGCACTCCAGAAGAAGAGAAACAAGGTAGAAAGAAGCTCACTCCCTAATCTCAAATTCTACTACACAGCCATGGTGGTTAAGACAATGGGGTACTGGTACAGTGAAAGACGCATAGATCAATGGAATAGAATTGAGAACCCAGAATAGAATTGAGAAATCAGCTCATCTACCTATGATAGACTAATTTTTGACAAGGTGAAACCAGTTAAATGGGGACATGAAAGTCTCTTTTAAAAATGTTGTTTGCAAAATAAAAACTATTTATAGAAAACTTAAGCAAGACCCATGCCTCACCCTATACAAAAAAACAACTAAAGGTGGATCAAGGACCTAGGAGTAAAACCAAGGCCTAGAAACTTAATAAGAGAAAAGTTTAGAAGAACTCTAGAATCTCTAATCCACAATATACATTCTTCCAAGAATCTTGAGAAACCTACAACCTGGAGAGAATAAAATAGATGAATGGAATCTAAAGAATTCAAATCCCTATGTACATCAAAAAACTTCTCCAATAGAGTAAAAAGAAAACCTATAGACTGGGTTTTGGCAATGATTTCTCTGATCAGGGACTCATATAAAAAAATGTATAGAATACTCTAGCACTGTGGAAGCAGGACTGGCACCCACTTCCTAAATAACATGCCTCCAGAAACTCTATGACCTTTATAAATGTCGATAGTTGTAGAGGTGCTTCAGGTCTTCTGTTCTTAGGGTCACTATAAGTCATGCTTGACTCGAAGGCAATCAACAACAACAGCAAGCACCTTAACAAGAAAAAGATAAAGAACTCTATCACAAAATGAGCACAGGATATAAATAGACACTTCACCAAAGAAGACTTTCAGATAGCAAACAAACACACGAAGAAATGTTCAAAATTACTAGCTCTCAGAAAGATGCAAATAAAAAGAACTATAAGATATCATCTTGCCACAATAACAATGACAAAGTTCAACAGAGCAGCAAATAACAAAATCTGGTGAGGTTGTGGAGAGATTGTAATCCTTAATCACTGGTGGTGAGCAATGTAAAATGGTGCAACCAATATGGAAAGCAGTATGAGACTTTCTCAAAAATTTGGAAATAAAAATTCCATTTGACCTAGCAGTTCCACTACTAGGAATATACTCTAAATAAACCAGAGGTACCACCTAAACAGATACATCCACACCCATGTTATTGCTGTATTATCTATCACAAAGAGATGGAAGCAATCCAAGTGCCCATCAACAAATGAATGGATAGGAAAACTATGATATATTAACACAATGGAATATTATGCAAGACTAAATAAAAGGGAACTCATAAAATATTACACAATATGGATGTCCCTGGAGGACATTATGCTAAGCGAATTATCTCAGTCACAAAAGGACAAATACTGCATAACCACTTTTATAAAACAGAACATGGGGGTTGGGGATAAATAATAAATACTGCATTGGGACAGATGAAGGAAAGAAATGTTTTAACAGAAGATATAATTAGGTATTATTTGTATGACAATAGTACAGCATAAGAGGTCTATGGCAAAGTCAACCTGGGGAGGGGTGGGTGAGGGAAGGAGAAAATTATGCAACAGTGAATGAATATTTTCATTTTTTAAAGTGAACTGAGGGTTGGTTAGGGAGGAAAATGTGCAATAATGAATGAATGAAAATTTTAAAAATGTATTTGTCATAAAAAAATCATTGATTTAATTTTTTTAAAAAAAGGAAGAAGCAAAAAAGATTGCACTGAAAAAAATCTTGGAAGAGTTACTACAATTAAACTTGCAGGTATCATGAAAAATTAGCAAATATACATCCAAGAAGCTGAGAAAACCAGTTATAGAATAGATTCTAAAAGAAAAACATCAAGGCATATATATATTCTAGTCATATTTGTCAGATTCAAAGACAAGAAGAAAATTCTGAAATCAGAGAAAAACAGAGTAACCTATAAAGGAAAGAAAACATGACTAAACTCTGATCTCAGCAGAAAGTATGAGAGCAAAAAGATAGTGGAATGACATATGTTAAACACTCTAAGTACACAACTATCAACTGAAGACTACTGTATTAAGGAAAACTGTCCATGAAATGACAGAGATACAGACATTCTCAGAAAAACAGAAACTAAAGGTGTTTGTGAAAACACAACCAATGTTTTAAGAAATACTAAAGGAAGTTCTTCCCACAGAGATTTCACAGAAAAGTGCATGGATGAAAGTGACCACACAAAAGAGAATAACACACACAAAAAAAAGAACCCAAACCGACAGCAATAATACTTGGTCTCTCGATAATTATATTGAATATGAATGGTTTAAATGTACCAGTGAAGAGGAAATAGAGTAGTAGATTGGATTGGATTTAAAAAAAAAGAAAGAAAAGAAAACTCATCAACATGCTGTCTATAAGAAACACACCTGAAAAGGGTAAAGACAGGCTAAAAATCAAAGGGTGAAAAAAAAATCAACCAAGTAAATGGAAGCCAGAAAAAAAGCTTCTTGAATAATTTGCTTAGTAAGATCTGGTAGGGAGAAAGAATATAACCCTGACACACATATTTCCTGATGTTTCCGTTAAGATAACTGCTTCTTGGTATATGTAGAGGTTTCACATGAGAACAGTTAATGGTTTCAGATTCCCATTCTTCTCAATGTTAGCCATAATTTGTGATGGTCTACAAACTCAATGCCTTTGCATATCAATAAAACACAAGTAAACACATTCAGAGAGGATCTATCACCCATTCAACTTAAATTATTTAAAAATACTAAAAAAAAAGAAGGAACACTCATGGAGTCATTCTATGAAGCAAGTATAACCGTAATACCAAAACCAGGTTGGTTTTGTTTGTTTGTTTGTTTGTTTGTTTGTTTGTTTTCTTAAGAAAGAAAACTACAGACCAATATCTCTCGTGAATATAGATGCAAAAATCCTTAACAGAATCACAACTAATAGAATCCAAAAGCACATAAAAAAATAATTCATCATGACCAAATGGGATTCATGACAGTTTATGCAAGGATGATTCAAAATAAGAAAAGCAATCAACACAAATCACCATATTAACAAAGTAAATAATAAGAACCATATAATCTTAGCAATTGGTACAGAAAAGGCATTTGATAAAATCCAACACCTCTTCCTAATTAAGACTCAGCAAAATTAGAACAGAAGGGAATTTTCTCAACATAGTGAGAAGTATATATGCAAAACCATGAGCCAACATCATCTCAATGGAGAAAGACTAAAAACATTTCCCTTGTGAAAAGGGACAAGACAAGATGCCCACTGTCACCAATTCTATTCAATATTGTATTGGAAGTGCTTGCTGGGGCAATACAACAAGAAAAGGAAATAAAAGACAACCAGATCAGCAAAGAGACAGCTAAACTATTGCTATATGCAGATGATATAATAGTGCACACCGAAAACCCCAAAGACTCAACAAAAAAAAACTATTAGAGCTAGTAGACCAACTTAGTAGAGTGGCAAGATACAAGATCAATATCTAAAAATCACTGGGATTCCTCTACGGTAAAAAAGATAACTCAAAGAAGGAAACCAAGAAAGCAATACCATTTGCCAATCACAAATTGAGATACTTGAGAGTGAACCTAACTAGAGATACAAAAGACCTATACAAAGAAAACTACAGAAAATTTCTGCAAGACACAAGAAAAGACCTAAAATATGGGGAAAAAAAATATGTCCTGTTCATGGATAAAAAGACTCAATATTCTGAAAATGACAGTCCTACCAAAAGCAATCTACATGTTCAACATAATTCCAATACAGATATCAAATTCATTTTTCAAGGAAATTGTCAAGTTTATCTGGAGAAGAAAAAGATCTCAAATAAGCACTTCTGAAAAACGGAAATAAACTGGGAGGCATAGCATTCCCTGGCCACAAAACCTACTACACAGCAGTAGTAATCAAACCAGTATGGTACTGATAGAATGACAGGCACATAGACAAATGGAACAGAATTGAGAACCTAGAAATAGACCTGGCTGTCTATGGTCAACTGATATTAGACAAGGAAATAAAACCTATCAAATGGGGAAATGACAACTTCTTCAACAAATGGTGCTGGCAAAACTAGACTGCTACCTGCAGAAAACTCTAACAAGTTCCACATCTCATACCATACACAAAAATCAACTCAAGGTTAGATTAGAGACCTGGGAGTAAAACCCCAAACCAAATTGGGATCAAGCTTAGAAGGCCTAGTCTACTGTAGAAAGAAACTGCTAAATACAATCAGAAATGCACAATCTGAAAAGGATAAAATTGATGAATGTGACCTTCTACAGATCAAATCTCTGTATGCATCAAAAACTTTTCCCAACAGAGTGAAAAGAAAATCTACCAACTGGCAACAAACATCTGGCAATACCATCTTAGACAAGAGTCTCATAACGAAAATTTATAGAATACTCCTGGGCTTCCACAAGATAAAGACTGATAACCCAATTACAAAATGGGCAAAATACATGGAAAGAATTTTCACAGAGGAAGATACTCAAACGACCAACAGACACATGAAGAAATACTCCAAGTCACTGGCAATAAGAGAGATGCAAATCAAAACTACAATGAAATACCATCTCATTCTAGTAGCAGCGGCAAAGTCTAACAGGACAGGAAGTAGTAAATGTTGAAAAGGATGTGGAGAGATAGGAATCCTTATACATTGTTGGTGGGATTGCAATATAGTTCAACCACTCTGGAATGCCGTTTAGTTATTCCCCAAAAAGCTGAACATAGAAATTCCATATGACCCAGTGATTCTGTTTCTTAGAATATACCCCAAGAAAATGAGAACTGAGGAACAAACGGAGTCTTGTATGCCATTGTTCATAGCAGCGTTATTCACCATCCTAAGAATATGGAAACCGCCGGATGTGCAACCACAAAGAAGTGGATTGAGAAGATGTGGTACTTTCATACAACACCATGGTGGTGGTGTGGAAGCAGATGGGTGAGGATGGGCAGAGGATGGGAGGATAGTTTTGGGGTATTAATCATAGAGTTCCACAATTCGATTGGTGGGGGAAGAAAATGGGAAGGATCTTGTGTGAAAAATGATGTACTAAAATTTTGTCAAGAAATCAATATATAAAAAAAACACACAAGTAAACATCTTTATGTTATTGTTTGTTATAATCCAAGATCCATTTGATATCAACAATGACATCCCTCGTGCTATTACCTCATCTGAATCCAGCTTGGATTTCTGGCAATTCCCTGCTGATGTATTTGTTTGGGTTGTTTTGTTTTTGTTCTTGTTGTTGTTGATGATGATGTATTTATTCCAGATACTTTTAAATAATTAACAGCAATATTTTACTTGAATGTACTATTAGTGCTATTGTTTGATGATTCCACTTTGTATTAGATCATCATTTTTGTGTATAGGGAATAAATAT
>NW_006399799.1:2609489-2634510 GCF_000299155.1 Elephantulus edwardii | reverse complement strand
TTCTAATTTTCCTACATTCATGGTTCTCACATTCCATGTTCCAATCACTAGTGTCTGCTTACAACTGTTCTCTTCCTTTGTATTTCCATACTTGAAAGTTCTACCTAGGTTGCCCTTTCTGTTAGTCTACATGTGTTCTGTTGTACATAGGGTTTTCAGAGGCCTGCTATTTCAGAAGTGAATGGCCAGTCCTTCTTCCTAGTCTGTCTTAATTTGAATGTTTAGATTTAGAAGAGTATCTGACAGACAAGCAATATGTGGAGCAGTGAAAGATAAATCCCTCATTGTGGAGTGTCCCTGCCCTTAGCCCAATGTCTTGATCCACTTATTTCCCAGCTGCACCCTCCACCCGGATACCCATTCACTCCTACCAAATCCCTTCAGAATTTATCTTCCATTGTCCAACCCATGGTCTGACAGCTTGTATATGAAGCTTTCTTGGCTTCTGTGATTCTGAACACATCGACTGCTGAATTTTTTTTTTTTATGCTTTGTCCAATGTCTCTTTAGTTGTACTGTCTACAAAAGGTAGGTGATGTGTCCTGTAGAACTCGTGTATAGATTGTATTTTTCTTCTGTAGGCGTGTGAGAAGCTATTGCCATGAGTCACCGCTCTATTGCCTGGTCTTGACTTCTGCCCTTGCGGCTTCCAGGCTCCCCGGCGGCGTGTCCTGCAGTCTCCTCTCTGAGCCTCCGGACCGATTTTGGCTCCATCTTGTGGCTTTGTACCTTCCATGTGTATAGTCACTATTTATATTTTGGAGTTATTTTAAAGTATTTGCAATAGCTAAGTCATTCATTGTACCAAATTCCATAATTTAATCTCCAATCTCATTTCTATCTCCAAATCCATATTTTCCAATGACCAGTCTTCTATTTTCTTTGTTTCCAACTTTTGCATTCCAGTCACCAAATATTTTTAACACACTATGATTGCGTGCTTGTTCTAGTTCAGGCTGAAAAATCTAGTATAACTCTCAATTTCTTCATCTTTTACTTTATTAATTGGGGTGTCCTTAAGTCCAAATTCCAGGTACTAAGTTTAGGGAAGGATTTCTCTCAGACAGTTCTGAGGAAGTCTTTTGCCCCTGAGTTTCTGCTTTGAGACTGACTTTTTGTAACTTAGGGTCTCTTAAATTTCACTTGCAGCATGTTGCTGTCACAGTAGGATAATTTCTGAGGAGAGGATGATGTTCCCTCTATATCTGGTATGTAAGTGATTTGTGGTGCTGGAGAAGAAGAATCTTCAACATACCATGGACTGCCAAGAAACAAATGAGTCTGTCTTGGAGAGGGTGAAACCATGTCTCTCCTTGGAGGCTAGGATTTTGAAGCTCCATCTCACATACTTTGGGCCTGTGGCCAGGGGACACCAGTCCATTGAGAAGAAAATCATGTTTGTAAGTTTGGAGGGGCAGCACAGGAGAGTGCAACCCCAGATGAGATGAATAGACATAGCTGGTACAAAGGAACTAAGCGTGTTGGAGTCAGACTGGTTCTGGATAGGGCAGGATTCAGAGGTATTATATATAGGGTCACTATGAGTCTCAGGTGACTCGATGGTACAAAACAACAACAGTTGGTATGTATATTTAAATAAAGGCTGTTAATAAAACTATTATTCCACTTATGGGTGTGTTTAGTATCCTATCATTCATAGCGCTATAGCATAGACTTTGAAATGCTTTTGGGGAGGGGAGATGAATGCTGCATCATTTCTCTTAAATTTGTCATTTCTGGCATAATTGTGGTTGTTGTTGATGTGGAGAGTCATCACATCAGAACAGATCCAAAGCTGACCATCCACTGGGTTTTCAGAGGCAGTAAATCACACAGGAGGAGATCACCCATATTTCTCTCACCGAGCCATTAGTGTATTTGATTCATGCCCCCTTGTGTTGGCAGTGCAATTACTGACCACTAAACAGTACACTTGATCATACTAATGTGAAACCTATACTTGGACCAAGAAGCAGTCATCAGAACAGAGCAGGGAAACACTGCATGATTCAAAATTGGAAGACATGTATGCCAGGAATGTGTCCCTATCTCCATACCTTTTCAACCTGTGAAGCAGATAATCTGAGAGGCTGGGCTCTATGAGGAGAAGTGTAGCATCAGGATTGGTGGAAGATCTATTAACAATCTCCATTATGCAAACAACACAATCCTGCTTGCTGAAACTGAGGAGGACCTTATGCACCTGCTGCAGAGGGTCAAGGACTGCAGCCTTCAGTATAGACTGAGGTTCAATGTCAAGAAGACAAATATTCTCACCACTGGGTCAATTGGTAGCATCAGGATGGATGGCAAAGAGATTGAGATTGTTCACAGGATCAATTTGCTCAGCTCACAGTCAACACTCTCGGCACCAGCAGCCACGAAATCAAAAACATATTGCGATGGGAAAGTCAGCTGCTAGGGACCTCTCTAAAGTACTCAAGAGCAACGGTGTGTCTCTGGAGACTAAGGTGCATCTGATACAGGCCATGGTCTTTGCAATCACTTGTTATGCATCAGAGAATTGGACAGTGACTAGGGAGGATAGAAGGAGAATTAATGCCTTTGAGCTGTGGTGCTGGAGAAGAGTATTGAATGTACCATGGACTGCTAGGGAAACAAACAGATTCATCCTTGAGAGGGTTAAACCAAACTTCTCCTTGGAGGCATGGATTCTGGGGCTTCGTCTGACATACTTTGGACATTTTGTAAGGAGAGACAGGTCCTTGGAGAGGGGCATCATGTTTGGGAGAGTGAAGGGACAGTGCTGAAGGGGAAGACCCTCTATGAGGTGGATTGATTCAGTGACTGGGGTAATCTGGATGTGTGTGTCAGAGGCAGTGCGATTGACACAGGATAGAGCAGGGTTTAGGGCTGTTGTACATAGGGTTGCTGTGAGTCGCAAGTGACTCGACAGCACATAACAACAACAACAGCATGCAGAACAGATTTTCCAAGAGGCTGGACTCTATGAGGAGAAGTGTAGAGTCACGATTGGTGGAATATCTATTAACAATCTGCATTATGCAGATGACACAATCCTGATTTCTGAAACTGAGGAGGACCTGAAGCACTTGCTGCATAGGGTCAAGGGCTGAAGCCTTCGGTATGGATTGAAGCTCAATGTCAAGGAGACAAAGATTCTCACCACTGGACCAATTGGCAGCATCAAGATGGATGGTGAAGAGATTTAGATTGTTAACAACTTTAGTCAGTTTGGCTCCACAGTCAACACTGTTGGCACCAATAGCCAAGAAATTAAAAAACGTATTGCAATGGGAAAGTCTGCTGTTAGAGATGGTAAAGAGATTTAGATTGTTAACAACTTTAGTCAGCTTGGCTCCACAGTCGACACTGTTGGCACCAATAGCCAAGAAATTAAAAAACGTATTGCAATGGGAAAGTCTGCTGTTAGGGACCTCTCCAGGGTACTGAAGAGCAATGGTATCATTCTTGAGACTAAGGTGCATCTGATACAGGCTATGGTCTTTGCAATCACTTGTTATGCATCAGAGAGTTGGAAAATGACTAGAAAGAATAGAAGGAGAATTGATGTCTTTGAGCTATGGTGCTGGAGAAGAGTGTTGAATGCACCATGGACTGCCAAGAAAACAAACAGATTCATCCTGGAGAGGGTTAAACCAGGCTGCTCCTTGGAGACATGGATTCTGGGGCTTCGTCTAACATACTTTGGACATGTTTTAAGGAGGGACAGGTCCTTGGAGAGGGACATCATGCTTGGGAAGGTGGAGGGACAGCACAAGAAGGGAAGAACCTCTATGAGGTGGATTGATTCAGTGACTGGGGTAATCGGGATGGGTGTGTCAGAGGTAGTGCGATTGGCACAGGATAGAGCAGGGTTTAGGGCTGTTGTACTTAGGGTTGCTATGAGTCGAAAATGACTCAACGGCACATAACAACAACAAGCCACCAGAGTTCCCTGGAGTAGTCGACCATGGGATTTTCTAATTCAAAATGGCTTATACTAGTTTACCTCAGCTTACTAATGCTTAAGATGTCAATCTTTATGTGTTCTATTTTATTTTGACAAGCCGTTTTCCTGCATTCACACTTTTTACAGTCCATATTCCAATTATTGACGTTTGTAGTTTCTTCTCATTTTCAGTCTTGTCACACAAATAATGACAGTCCTTCCGTGGGTTTATAAGCATTAATCCATCCAAGCCATTATGGCAGACTCTACGTTGAGGAAGCAGCTTTTCCTCAATCAATTTTGAGTGCTTTCTAACCTGAGGGACTCTTCTTCTAGACTACGTACAATAACATTCTTCTGTTGTTTAGAGTGTTCAAAGGCCTGTTTGTACAGAAGTGGGTGGCTAGAACTGTTTCTTAATCTGTCTTAGCTTGGCAGCTCTGCTGAACCTGTCCGCCATGGGTGACTCTGCCGGTATTGGAAATGTCAGCTGTATCACTTCCAGCATCACAGCAGCACGCAAGCCATCACAATATGGAAAATTAACAGATGACTGCTGGAAAGAGGGACTACTCTCTGGAAAAGAACATGGCACTTGGAAGACTGGGAGTGTCAGGGAAGGATAGGAATGCCATCCTTGACATTAATTGGCACAGGGACTACAGCAATAGGCTCAAGTGCAGCAGAAATTGTGACGATGGCAGCGACTCATAAGAGGTCTTGATGTGTTACACATAGAATCACTAGGAGCAGGAGTTCACTCAATGCCATTTTTGTATTTATGTGCCTTCAAGTTGACTATTTCTCATAACAACCCTATGAACAATGGCTCGGAACCTTGCCTTATCCTGAGCAAACCTCATCATCTCTGACATGTTTGAACTCATTGACAGTCACTGAGTCCACACATTTATATGCCTTTGCATATTCCATAAAACACAGATAGATACACTGGTACTCTCTGTTTTCAGCCAAGATCCATCTGACAGCAGCAATGATAATTCTTCCTATTGCCACATCCTCAACCTCTTCTAAACTGACGCAATAGCACCTAACAAAAACATACTTATGCTAAGAACTGGATGGTGTAGAAGCTTTTAGAAAATAAAAGACTGTTATGTCTCATGAGGCCACAGTGTTTGTAAAAAATATCTGCAGTTACTTGTCTTTCTATATCCAAGCTTTTCGCAACAGAACTTTTACATCTCTTTCTATCTTAAGTAAAGTCTGTTTTCTAATTCTTCGAATCTTGGCTAATATTGTGACTTACTTGAACCCAAAAAAAGTATGAGATTGACATCATAGTTGACTTAATCCTAAGCCTCAAAAATGTACTTCTGATTTTTCTCTTGAAAACTTGTAGTGTGAACAGTCCCAGGCTAACCTGCTGAGGGGTAAGAAAATACATGAAGCAAGCATAAGCCATCAATGGTAAAGTCTTTCTAGACCAGTAAGCCCCCAACTTACCATAAAAACATGTGTGAGCTTTGCTAAAACAGCCCAGTCCTGAAGAAATGACTGGCCAATCAATGAAGTAATACTAAAAGATTGTTGCTTAAAGTAACTGCATTCATGTTGATCAGTTAAGAATAATAATTAACATACTTCTTTACATCAAAGACTTCATCTGAACCTTCCTTGCAAATTGTTGTTTTTTTAGGTACTGTCGAGTCGAGTACAACTCATAGTGACCATATGAACAACAGATCTGAACTGTGTCCTATCCTGTGCCCCTGACAAAATAGAGCCCACTGCAGTAGTCACCGTGTCAGTTCACCTGGTCGAGGGCCCTCCTCTCCTTAGCTGATCCTCTGCCTTTCTGAGCATCATGTCCTTCTCCAAGGAACAGACCCTCCTACCAACATGTCTGTATCATTAATATCACACACAAGCAAAATCTTGCTAAAGATTATGCAAAAATGACTGTAACAGTACACTGGCACAGAATTACCAGAAATACAAGCTAGGTTTGAAGAGGTTGTGGCACCAGAAACATTATTGCCAATGTCAGAGGGATCTTGGCAGGAAGCAAATAGTACCAAAGGAATATTTTTCTGTGTTTCATTGACTATGCAAAAGCATTTGACTGTGTAGATTGTGGCTAAACTTGAGAAGAATGGGAATCCCAGAACACTTGATTGTGCTTATGTAAAACCTATATTTGGATCAGGAATCAGTCCTCAGAAAAGAGCAAGGAAACATTGGATGGTTCAAAATCAAGAAAGGAGTGCGTCAGGAATGTGTCCTGTCTCCATAACTTTTCAACCCATAAGCAGAACAGATCATCTGGCAACCTCCATATTAGTATAAATATTGAGAGGAATACATTTCTTTCAGTAAAAAGCTATGAATGATGTGAAATCCCTAACAATCTGACCGAATTTATAAAAAAAACAAAAAAACAATCTATGGAGTATTATCTGAGAAACTGAAATATAGGGTTTGATTTAAGATACTGTTGAAGACCTAGAAGCCAACATTGTGAGGAGGTTGTGGGATCAGCATCAGACTTTCTCATAAGGAGGCACCAAAATTAATTCCAGTTTTTGTTATTGTTACGTGCTGTCTAGTTGTAATTCATAGTGACCCTATGAACAATAGCTCTGAAACCTGCTCTATCCTAAGCCAATCTCACTGTTGCCAACACACTGGCCCCTGGAGCCCAATCACTATGTCAATCCATCTCTCCAGAAGATGCTAAGGAAAACACAGTCAAAAGCAATGAAGCCCAGAATATGAAAAATGGTGAGGCAAGCAGGGAGCCTCCTGACTAACATGTGAAAGAACAATATGAATTATGATTAATCAAAAACACTTAATCCAAAATTATTTCATTAAAGAAAAACTTAGGAGACTACAAAATTGAGCAATATGGTGGTGGTGGTGTTGTTATGTGCCTTCGAGTCACCTATGACTCATAGAGACCCTTTGTACAATAGCTCTAGAGCCTGCCCTGTCCTGAGCCAGTTTAACTGTATCAATCCATTTTAGCTGGGTCTTCCTCTCTTGCCCTGTCCCTCCACTCTTCCGAGCATGGTGTCCTTCTCCAAAGACCTGTCCCTCTTGAACATGTGCCCACAGTATGTGAGATGAAGCTTCAAAATCCTATCCTCCAAGGAGAAACTTGCTTTCACCCTCTCTAAGACAGACCTATTTGCTTTCTTTGCAGTCCATGGTATGATCAAGACTCCTCTCCAGCACCACAGCTCAAAGGCATTAGTTCTTCTTCCATCGTCCTCAGTCATTGTCTAGCTCTCTGATACATAGCAAGTAATTGCAAAGACCATAGCCTGGATCAGGTGCACTTTACTCTCTAGACTGACATAGTTACTTCTCAGTAATTTGATGCATGATTGCTTTTTGTTACAGGTTTGAGACAATGCTGCCAAGACCGTTTTCTTTCTCTGTTCCTTGGTTTATTCTTGCTTATGTCAGATGAATCATGGCTAAAAGCAGAGAGTACCTGAAGCATGTATATTTGTGTTTTATCAACTCTGCAAAGATATTTTACTGTTTGAATCACAACAAATTGTGGCTAACATTGAGAAAAACGGAAATTACAGAACATATGATTGTGTTCATGTGAAACCTATAAATACACAGGAAAAGTGTTGTCTGAGCAGAACAAGGGAACAGTGCCTGGTTCAAAAATCAAGAAAGAAATGTTTCAGGATGTATCCTTTGCCCATACCTTTTCAATCTATATGCTGAACATATCATTTAAGAGGCTGAACTTTATGAAGAAGAATGTAGAATCAAGATTGGAAGAAGACCTATTAACAACCTGTGTTATGCAGATGACACAATGTTGCTGAAACTGAAGAGGTCTTGAAGTGCTTATTGAAGAAGATAAAAACTGAAACCTTCAATATGATTTCAATTTCATCTCAGGAAAACAAAAATTCTCCAAAAAACAAAAATGAAGTGGGAGCTCCCATAGCACTCCCTGACCTCAAAACCTACAACACAGCAGTAGTAACAAAAAGAGCATGATACTGGTACAATGACAGGCACATAGACCAATGGAACAGAATTGGGGACCCAGAAATAGACCTAGCTATTTATGGTCAACTGATATTTGACAAGGAAATAAAATCTATTAAATGGGGGAATGAAAACCTCTTCAATAAATGGTGCTGGCCAAATTGTACTGCTTTCTGTAGAAAGCTGAAACAGGATCTACATCTCACATCATATGCAAAAATCAAATCAAGATGGATAAGAGATCTGAGGCTAAAGTCCCAGACCATAAGGTATATCAAAGACAACCTGGGATCAAGATTAGATGGCCTAGTCTTTGGTACAAAGAAACTGACAAATACAGCCAGAAATGCTCAGTCTGTAGAAGATAAAATTGATGAATTGACCTTCTAAATATTAAATGCCTGTGCATATAAAAAACTTTTTCCAATAGAGTGAAAAGAAAACCTACTGACTGAGTAAAAACATTCGGCAATACCATTTCAGGCAAGGGTCTCTTAACAAATGTTTACAGAATCCTCAAAGGCCTCCATAAGAAAAAGATTGATAACCCAATTACAAAACGGGCAAAAAACATGGAAAGAATTTTCCAGAGGAAGATAATTGGATGGTCAAAGACGCATAAAGAAATGGTCAAAATTACTGGCATTAAGAAAGCTGCAAATCAAAACCACAATGTGATATCATCTCACTTTAGTAGCAGTGGCAAAGTTTAACAGGACAGCAAGTAATAAATGTTGGGGAGGATGTGGTGAGATAGGAACTCTTATGCAATGTTGGTGGGATTGTAAAATGGTACAACCACTCTGGAAGGCAGTTTGGCACTTCCTCAAAAAGCTGAACAAAGAAATTCCATATGAGCCAGCTATGCCACTGCTTGGAATATACTGTGAGAAAATGAGAACAGATATTTGTGCACCAATGTTCACAGAAGCACTATTCACCATCACAAGAACATGGCAACAGTCCAAATAGCCAACCACAATCAAATGGATTGAGAAACTATGATACACACAATGGAATACTGTGGAGCATGCAGGAGCAATGATTCTTTCTCCATACCTTTTCAATCTATATGCAGAACAGATAATTCAGAAAACAGGGCTTCCTGAGGAGGAATGTAGCATCAGAACTGTAGGTAGACTTATCAACACCTATGTTATGCAGATGACACATCCTTGCTTACTGAAATTGAAGAACACCGGAAGCATTTGCTGCAGAAGATCAAGGACTGTAGTCTTCAATATGGATTGAAGCTTAACATCAAGAAGACAAAGACTCTCACCACTATGCAAATTGGCAGCACCATGATAGATGGAGAATAGATTGAGATTGTTAACAAATACAGCTTGCTCAGCTCTGCAATCAACATTCTTAACACCAGCAGTTAGGAAATCAAAAGATTAATTGCATTTGGAAAATGCTGTCAGGGACCTCTCCAGAGTGCTGAAAAGCAATAATGTCAGTCTAGAGACTAAGGTGCACTTAATCCGGACAATGGTCTTTTTAATTACTGTCAGAGAGCTGGACAATGACTAAGGATGACAGAAGAAGAATTACTGTCTCTGAACTGTGGTGCTGGAGAAGAGTCTTGAACATACCATGGACTGATAAGAAAACAAATAGGTCTGTCTTGGAGAGGTTGAAACTAAGTTTCTCCTTGGAGGCTAAGATTTTGAAACTCTGTTTCACATATTTTGGGCACATGGCCACAATAGACCAGTCCATAGAAATGGATGTCATGCTTGGAAGGGGAGAGAAGGTGTGGAGGGACAGTGCAGGAGAGGCAGTCCTCAGATGAGATGGGTTGATACAGTGACTGGGTCAATGGGGGTTGGTGTGTTAGAATTAATAAGACCAGCTCAGGACAGTACAGGCTTCAGAGATGCTGTATATTAGGGTTGCTATGGGTCACAGAGAACCACTTGGCCAACTGACTGGAAGAGATCTATATTTGTTCCCATTCCAAAGAAGGGTGACCCAACTGAGTGAGGAAACTAAATAACAATATCATTGATTTCACATGCAAGCAAGATTCTACTGAAGATTATCCAAAAACGACTGAAATATCTGCACATCAGCAGAGAACTGCCGGAAGTCCAGGCTGGGTTTAGAACGGGTCGTGGTACAAGGGATATTGTAGCTGATGTTAGATGGAACTTGGCTGAAAGCAGGGAGTACCAGAAGAATGTCCATCTGTGTTTCATTGATTATGCAAAGGCATTTGACTGCATGGATCATAACAAACTGTGGCTGACTCTGAGAAGAATGGGAATCCCAGAACATTTAATTGTGCTAATGCGAAACCTGTACTTGGACCAAGAGGCAGTAGTCAGAACAGAGCAGGGTAACACTGCATGGTTCAAAATTGGGAAGGGCATACACCAGGGATGTGTCTTGTCTCCATACCTTTTCAGCCTGTATGCAGAACAGATCATCCGGGAGGCTGGGTTCTATGAGGAGGAGTGTGGCATCAGGATTGGTGGAAGATCTATTAACAATCTGTGTTATGCAGATGACATAACCCTGCTTGCTGAAACTGAGGAGGACCTCATGCACTTGCTGCAGAGGGTCAAGGACTGCAGCCTTCAGTATGGACTGAGGCTCAATGTCAAGAAGACAAAGATTCTCACCTCTGGACCAACTGGTAACATCAGGATGGATGGCAAAAAGATTGAGATTGTTCACAGCTTCAGTTTGCATGGCTCTACAGTCAAAACTCTTGGCACCAGTAGCCAGGAAATAAAAAAATGTATAACGATGGGAAAGTCAGCTGTTAGGGACCTCTCTAAAGTACTCAAGAGCAACGGTGTCTCTCTGGAGACTAAGGTGCGTCTGATACAAGCCATGGTCTTTGCAATCACTTGTTATGCATCAGAGAGTTGGACAATGACTAGGGAGGATAGAAGGAGAATTTATGTCTTTGAGCTGTGGTGCTGGAGAAGAGTATTGAATGTAGCCTGGACTGCCAAGGAAACAAACAGATTCATCCTGGAGAGAGTGAAACTAGGCTACTCCTTGGAGGCAAGGATTCTGGAGCTTCGTCTGACATACTTTGGGCATGTTGTAAGGACAGGTCCTTGGCGAGGGACAACATGCGTGGTAGGGTGGAGGGACAGTGCAGGAGGGGAAGACCCTCTGTAACGTGGATTGATTCAGTGACTGGGGTAATCGCAATGGGTGTGTCAGGGGCAATGCGATTGGCACAGGATAGAGCAGGGTTTAGGGCTGTTGTACGTAAGGTCGCTATGAGTCGCAAACGACTCGACCGCACATAACAACAACAACAACATAGGGATTTGAGTCTTAGACGGTCTCATTCATCTATTTTATTCTCTCCTGCTTATAGGTTTTCCAGGATGCTTAGTAGATGGTTCATGTTGTGGCTTAGGACTTTGAGAATTCCTCCAAGCTTTTCTCTGATGAAATTTTTAATCCTTGGTTTTACTCCTAGGTCCTTGATTCACTTTGAAATGCTTTTTTGTATGGTTTGCAGTGTGGATCTTGTTTGAGTTCTCTGCTAAGAGTTTTCCAGTTTTGCCAACACTATTTGTATGCAAGCAATTGAAAATCTGTTCCACAAACAGCTTATAGCCTTGTTCTGAGTAATGATATTGAACTTCTTCTCTCCATTGTCTCTTTCCATAAATGTAGTTTATCTGATTCTTGTATATTAAATCAAGTGAGAAGAATTGATGCCTTTGAAGTGCAGTTTTGGCAAAGAATATTTAGTATACATTGTGAACTACAAAAAGAACAAACAAATTTACCTCAGGAGTGTAGCCAGAATGCTCCTTGGAAACAAGGTGGTAAAATTCACATACTTTGCACATGTTGTCAGAAGAGGCCAATGTCTTCAAAGAATATAATGCGTGATAAAGTAGAGGGTCAGCAAAAAAGAGGAAGATCCGCAATGAGATGGGCTGCCGTAGTGGAAGCAATAATAGACTCAGATATAAGAGCAATTATGCAGATAGCACAGAATCAGGCAGTAGCACTGTTTCACTCTGTTTTACTTAGGTTACTGTGAGTCAGAAGCCACTTGATAGTACTCCAAAACAATAACACACATAGACACACACATGAGCTGTAATGGAATAAGTGGCTCGCAAGGAGCTACGAACCCAAAGATTAGCAGTTTGAACTCATCCATAGGCTGTATGAAAGAAAGGCTTGTTGAACTGCTTCCATAAACCCCAGTAACTGTTAATAAAATTCCATAGAGAACTTCTACTTTAACATTTGAGATCACGTTAATTTTGGAACTGATTCAACAGCAACTAACACTACAATTGTTGCTAACAACAAGAGTAATAACATATTAAAAATTACCTTATTCTTGTGAGGTATTATTGAGTCTACTACAAGCTATAGGACATGTTTGAACATATTAAACCCTTGCTCTATCCTTCACATTCTCAGTCTTTTCCATGATCAAGTCCACTGTTACTGTCACTGTATCCATACATCTTGCTAAGAGTCTTCCTCTCAACTGATGACAAGAATAAAACTGAAAACATGAGTTGAGAAGATTGGAGAAGAAATCATTTTGGAAATAGTATATAAAATAAGACCTGGAAGTAACCAGTTAAATTAAAATGACTTTTTTCTGAAAAGAATTAAAATCTGAGTACAATAGCTTTAAAAGCTATTCCAGACACTGTGAAACAACAGAATAAATATAAATATGAGAGGAGGACATCTTGAAAGACAGTACTGTAATGAGTGGTACATGTAAGTTTCTAGAGTATTACCTTGAGGACATTCCCGGTATGGTCCCAGTTCACAGCAACAGAAAGTGAAACCCTCACTGAAGGATAAACAGCAGCTGAAAGTATAAAACACTGGATGAAAATTTTAATTGCTTTGTGCTACAAAATAGAAAGAATTTAGAATTTGGAAACAGGTCAGCTTCCTGTGAGAACAAATATCAACCACTCTCCAGAGGAACATAAAAAAAATCCAAAGATTGGGCAACACATTATTTATGTAACATTCAGTTTATAATTAAAAAATCACAACTCATGTGAAGAAATAGGAAAATGTTGATGCAAGTTAACTCAGATATCAAAATTAGCTGATAATTTTTTAAAGTAGTCATTGTAAATATGTTTAAGGATTAAAGCAAATGTATTAATAATTAATAAACAGGAAATCTCACCATGGGGAAAAAATTCTAGAGTTGAAGAATACAATAACTGAGAGAAGAGTTCATTGTTTGTGGTTGTTATGTGCCATTGAGTTAAGCACAACTCACAGCAAACCTATGAACAAAATATCTAGATCCTGTTCTGTTCTGCACCATCCTCATACTTCCCAACACACAAGAGCCTATTGCAGCAGTGACCGTATCAATCCACCTGGTTGAGGGTCTTCCTCTCCTTTGCCAAACCTCCACCCTTCCCTGTGTCTTGTCCTTCTCCAAGGAATAGCACCTCCTACCAACATGTCCAAAGTATGTGAGGTTGAAACTTCAAGAATGCTTGCCTTCAAAGAGCAATCTAGATGCATTCTCTCCAAGACTTACCTATTCATTCTCTTGGCCATCCATGGGATGTTCAGTGTTCTCCAACACCACAACTCAAAGGCGTCAATTCTTGTTCTGTCATCTTTATTCATTGTTCAGGTTTTGGATGCATAGGTAGTAATCAGAAAGACTATAGCCTGAATCAGACGCACTTTAGTCCTCAAACTGACATCACTACTCCTCAATAATTTGGAAAGGTCCCTTAACTGCAGATTTCGCCAGTGCAGTGCATCGCCTCATTTCCTGACTGCTCATACCAAGGGTGTTATTTGTGGATCTAAGCAAGATGAAGCTGTTGACAGTTTCAATCTCCTCTCCATCCATCATGACACTGCTTATTTGAACCTTTGTTTTCTTGATATTGAGTCACAATCCATACTGAAGGCTACATTCCTTGATCTTCTGCAACAAGTGTTTCTAGTCCTCCTCACTTTCAGCAAGCGATGTTGATGTTCTTGATGAGTCTTCTCCCCATCCTGATGCCACATTCCTCTTTACAAAGTCCAGCTTGTTGGATAATTTGCTAAGCATATATATTGAACAGTTTTGGAGATAGAATACATCCCTGGTGCACTCTCTTCCCAATTCCAAACCATGCAGTGCTCCCCTGCTTCGTTTACACAGCAGCCTCCTGATCTAGGTACAGGTTCCACATGAACACCTTCAAGTGCTCTGGGATTCCCACTCTTCTCCGTGTCAGCCACAACTTGCCACAACTTGGCCCTGGTGCCACGGCCTCTTCTAAATCCCTCTTGAACTTCTGGCAATTCTCTATTTATGTACTGTTCCAGTAATTTTTTTAATGATTTTTCAGCAGTATTTTGCTTGCATGTGGTATCAGTGATATTGTCCGATAATTTCCACATTCATTTGTATCACCATTCTTGTGAATAGGAACAAATATAGAGGACTTGAAGCATTTGTTGCAGAAAACCAAGGAATAAAAACTCTTGATCTAAGTTTCTCATGAGCATAGTTAAGTCCTCTGTTATTTCCATTCTTCTCAAAGTCAGTCACAACTTTCCATGATCCACACAGTCAAATGCCTTTGCATAGTCAGTAAAGCACAAATAGACATTCATCTGGTATTCTTTACTTTCAGCCAGGATCCTTCTGACATCAGCAATGATATTTCTGGTGCCATGACCTCTTCTAAATCCGGCTTGAACTTCTGGAAGTTTCTTATCTATGTACTGTTCCAACTATTTTTGAATGATCTTCAGCAGTATTTTGATGCATGTAATATCAATATTGTTCAATAATTTTCCACATTTAGTTAGATCCCCTTTCTTGGGAAGGAGAACAAATATGGACTTTTTCCAATCTGTTGACTAGACAGCCATCCTCCAAAGGTTATTACAAAAAGAGACAATGAAAAAAATATAAATGGATGACAAAAGGGATTCTAAAGGATTGAACTTGAGCATTGAGAAGTCAAATATAAAGGAAAATATGCCAAAGTGAAAAAGCTGAACAGACGATTTCAAAGGGCAGCTCAGGAGGACAAAACAAAATATTATAATGAAATGTGCAGAGAGCTGCAGTTGGAGAATAAAAAGGGAAGAACTCTCTCTGCATTTTTCAAGCTGACAGAACTGAAAAATAAATTTATGCCTTGTGTCTCAGTATTGAAAGATGTAATTGGCAATAAATCAAATGACCCAGAAAGCATCTAAAGCAGATGGAGGGAATACACAGCGTCACTGTACTAGAAAGAATTGATTGACTCTGAAAAATTCCAGGAAGTACAATATGAACGGGAGCAAAAGGTAACGAAGAAGGAAGTGAAAACTGCATTAAAGGCATTGACAAAAAATAAGGCCCTAGTAATTGATGAAATACCAATTGACTTATCTTATTTAACAGATGCAGCCTAGGATGTACTCATCAGTATATACCAGAAAATATGGAGAGTTAATTAGATTGTATTAAAAGCTGATTAGTAGTGAAAGAATAGTGACTTGGAAAATAGATTAATATAGTATATGTTGTTCTTGTTAGGTGCCATTGAGGCAAATATCACCTATAGAAACCCTACAAACAATAAATCTGAACCCCATCCTATCCTGTGCCAACCTCACAATATCTCAAAAACTTGAGACAGTCCAATAACAAATGAATGGATTGAAAACTACATAGCACTTAGGAGCAACAATTTCTTCATGTGTCTCTGACCACCTGAATGTCTTCCTCTGTTAAAAGTCTTTCCATATTTTTTGCCCATTTTGTAATTGTGATACCAAGTTTTTGCTAGTGGAAGCCCTGTAGGTCGAGAACTTTTGTTATGAGACCCTTGTCTGAGATGGCATTGTCAAATGCTTGCTCTCAGTCTGTAGGCTTTCTTTTCACCCTGTTAGAAAAAGTTTTTGATGGACACAGATATTTAATCTGTAGAAATTTCCATTCATCAATTTTATCCTCTCTAGATTGTGCATTTCCGGCTGTATTTGGCGGTCTCTTTATAACATAGACTAGGCCTTCTAATCTTGATCCCAGTTTGTCTCTTAGGAACTTTACAGTTTTGGGCTTTACTTCCAGGTCTCTGATCCACCTTGAGTTAATTTTTTGGGTATGGTGTTAGATGTGGATTCTGTTTAAGCTTTCTGCAGTCCAGTTTAGCTAGCACCATTTGTTGAAGAGGTTTTCATTTCTCCGTTTGACAGGTTTTATTTCCTTGTTGAATATCAGTGGACCATAGACAGAGGAGTCCATTTCTGAGTTCTCATCTCTGTTCCATTGGTCAATGTGCCATCATTGTACCAGTACCAAACTGTTTTGCTTACTACCATTATGTCGTAGGTTTTGAGGTCAGTACTGTGCCTCCCACTTCATTTTTGTTTCTCAGAAGTGCTTTGCTTATTTGGAGTCTCTTTCCTTTCTAAATAAACTTGGAAATTTCCCTTTTGATCTTCTTGGAAAAGGAATTTGGTACTTGTATTGGGATTGCTTTGAACATCTAGATTGCCTTTGTTAGGATTGTCATTTTCACAATATTGAGTCTTCCTATCCATGAACAGGGAATATCTTCCCACTTATTTAGGTCTTTTATTGTGTCTCACAGAAATGCTCTGTAGTTTTCATTGTGCAGGTCTTCTGTGTTTTTAGTTAGGTTCACTCCCAATTATCTCAATGTTTTGTTGGCTGTTATAAATGATATTGCTTTCTTAGTTTTCCTCTCTGTTATCTTTGTTAATGTAGAAGAATCCTATTGATTTTTGCATGTTGTTCTTGTATCCTGCAACCCTACCAAACTTGTCCTCTGGTTCTAATAGGGTTTTTTGTTGAGTTCTTGGGGTTTTCTGTGTACACTGTCGTATCATCTGAATATAGCGATAGTTTAACCATCTCTTTGCCAATCTGGAAGTCTTTTATTTCCCTCTCTTGTTGTATTGTCCTAGCAAGTACTTCCAATACAATACTGAATAGACTTGGTGATCTTAAGCATCCTTGTATGGTCTCTGTTTTGCAAGGAAACTGCTTTTATTCTTTCTCCATTGAGAATGATGTTGGCTCTTGGTTTTGTATATACATTTTTCGCTATGTTGAGGAAATTATCTTCTATTCCAAATTTGCCGAGTCTCTTAATCAGGAAAGGGTGTTGAATTTTAGCAAATGCTTTTCTGCATCAACTGCTAAGATCACAACTGAGCCAGAATAATTAAATCTGTAGTATCAGAATATAATGAAAAGCTATATACTCTGATAAATTTGAAAACTTAGAGGAAATGGACAAATTCCTTTAAATTCATGCCCTACTCAGATTGACACAGCCAGATGCAGAATACTTGTCAGACCTATCACAAAAGAAGAATTTGAGAAGGTCATAAAAAGACTCCCCACCAAAAAAGTCCTGGACCAGATGGCTTCATGGCTGAATTCTACCAAACATTCAGAGATTTATCACAATTCTATTTAAATTATTTCAAAAATAGTAAAAGAAGGAACACTCCTAGAGATATTCTATGAAGGAAGCATAACCCTAATAACAAAACCAGTAAAAAATATTACCAAAAAAGAAAACTTGACTAATATTTCTTATAAGCATAGACACAAAAATACTTAAGAAAATCCTGGCCAATAGAATCCAAAAGCACGTAAAAAAATAATTCATCATGAGCAAGTGGGATTCTGGCTCAGTTGTGATGTCACCTCTATCATTAATTAATTAATTGAGTTACTAATGAAGTTTTTCTTATTAAAGATTAATATTGCCACTCCTGCTTTATTGTGGATGCCATTTGCCTGGTACATTTTACAGCCTTTGACTTTGATTCTTTCTCTTCATGTCTTAGATGTGTCTCTTGTAGATAACATATTGATGGGCTTTGCTTTTTTTATCCATTATTCTACTTTTTTCCTTTGATTGGTACATTGAGACCATAAGATTGATTATTGTCAGGCCGTGTTTCATCATTGTCATTTTGTTGTTTCTTCTTTTGTTGTTTCTTGTTACTATGTTCCAACTGCTTTCCTTTGGTTTCTATGAATAAAGAACTTCCCTTAAAAGTTCTTATAGATTTGGTCTTGTTTTCATAAATTCCTTAAGATTCTTTTTTGCTGCAAAGGATGTGATTTCTCCTTCATATTTGATGGAGAGCTTTGTTCAGGATCCTTGTTTGGCAATTGTTTTCTTTCAATTTCCTGCATATGTCATACATAGTCTTCTTGCTCACATGGTTTCTGCTGAAAAATCAGAACGTCATCTAATTGCTTTTCCTTTATACCTGACTCTGTTTCCCCATGCTGCTTTCAATATTTTATCTTTATCTTTTATTATGGATATTCTGGCTATGATATGCCTTGATTTTTTTTTCCTTTTTGGGTCTAGTCTATTTGATCTTTGCTGAACTTCCTGAATGTGGATTTTCTCATTCTTTATAATACTTGGGAAGGGTTTTTTCCTAGTATCTCTTCCCAAATTTTCTCAGTGATTTCCTTATCCCTCTCATATTTTGGAATTCTAATCACAAATGTGTTATTCCTTTTGATGCTATCCCACATGATTCTAATGTGTTGTTGGCTTCTTTTTTTTATTTTTGTTATTCCTTATCTCTGACTTTTCTTCTACTATGTTTCTGTCGAGGCTTTTGTCTTCCAGCTCACTTATTCTCTGCTCCATCTCTTTTGCTCTACTTTTTTGTCCTTCAATCATGTTGGATACTTGTGCCATATTGGTCTTAATGTTCTTGGTTGCATTTTTATGCATTTCTGTTATTTCCAATACTGTGTTGGCTGTACCCTCTCTATCCTTTGTTGATTTTTTAAAATTCGTGTACCTTTGTATCTACAGTTTCAATTCTGTCTTCCATCATTTGCATTTTCTTTCTTAGTTGTTCAAATTCCTCCTTATTGATACACTTCTTCTGGCTCTTTATCTCAAGAGTATTTGCTTTCTTTCCGTTATTTCTGCCATCATTTGCACCTTCTTCTGTAGCTATTCAAATAACTTCTTATCAATATATTCCTTCTGGTTCTCTACCTCTAGGTTATTTCATTTATTTGTGCCTTCCATTGTTTCTTCCATAATTTGTACTTGCATTTGTAGCCATTTCAATGTCTCCATATCAACATATATCATCTGCTTTCTTGGCTCTGGGGCATTTATGAAGTCTGCAATATTCTCTGCTTTTTTTGGAAGAGGCTTAGTTTGCTTTTTTTCCACAGTGTTTGAAGCTGGCCACTCCTTTCTCAACACTATGGGAAGTTTTCTTGATAAGTATTAGGCTGTTTCTATTGTGTCCAAGTAAATTGTTGGCAGTTCTTGTCTTTATGATGTTATTAATTAGTTGATAAGTCAAAATGTTCATTCTATGGGTGAGACAATCACTCTGCCAAAAGTCCTTTCTTGGAAAATTTCCCATTCCTAAAGTCCTTGAGGTTCTCTCTGTTCTGTCCTACAGGAATCTTGCCTTGATGTAGTCCCTTGTCACAAACTCTATGTACCCCTTTGTGTATGAAGTGGCTGAGTGGTGGGAGATCAGGTGCTTTACTTGAGCAGTTTCTCATGTTCCTTTTCTCTTGAAGGTTAATGTCTTTCTTTTCTCTGTAGTGGCACAAGATCAGAGATCAGGGCCACCAGATCAAGCAGCTTGTGTGCAGGGGTTTCTCAAGTTCAAGTCAGCCTTCTCCCTCACAGAGAGCTGAGAAAGCCTTTCCTCTGCTTGTAATTTTGTGTCCCAAAGTCTCTAGTCCTATTTGGCCCCTGGGATGGCACCGCAGGCATGGAGGCAAGAATCTCCAAATGGAAGGACCTTTATCACTAGGGAAACTTCAGTCTCATCTCCCCACAAACAATAGAGAGTGCTCAGTCTGGCATAAAGTCTCACCTCTCTCACATTTTCTCCTATAATTTAATGCCTTCCTTTGTCTCTGGGATGGGGTGAGAGCAGTGCTGCCAGCTCAAATTGACTGTGTTTGGAGGGGCGGATGAGTCCTCAATCAGCCCTTCCTCTCTCAGAGTCCTGAGAAAGTCTTTCCTCTGCTTGTAGCTCTGTGTTCTTAAGTCTCTTTTCCTGTTTGGGACTGGGGATGGCCCCACACTCATGGAGGCAAAGATCCTCAAGTGGAGAACTTATATCCCCAGTGAACCATTAGTTTCATCTCACCACAAGCAATAGAGAGTGAGAATACACGCTTGTTCTAAATGCAGATGAGACAACTTTGCTTCCTGAAAGTGAGGAGGACTTGAAACACTTGTAGAAGATTAAGGAGTGCAGCCTTTGGCATGGATTGCATCTCAATGTCAAGAAAATAAAAATTCTTACTACTGGACTAGTAGAGAACATCATGATGGATAGAGAAGAGATTAAGACTGCTTGGATCCACAGTTAACACCCTTGGTACCAGCAGTCATGAAGTAAGGAGACACATTGCACTGGGAGAAATCTACAGTTAGGGACTTCTCCAGATTATTAAGGAATAATGATGTCAGTTTGAGAATTTAGTTGTGTCTGATTCAGGCAATGCTCTTTCCAATTACTTGCTATGCATCTGAGAGCTGGTCAATGAATAAGGATAACAGAAAAACAACTGATGCTTTTGAACTATTGAGAAAAGCACTGAACATTCCATGAATGGTCAAGAGAATAAACAGATATGTCTTGGAGAGGGTGCAGCCAGAGTGCTCTTTGGAGACAAGAATGATGAAGCTTCATCTGACACACTTCGTTGGAAAGGAACATGATGCTAGGAAAGGTGGAGGGTTGATGAAGGAGACTAAGACTTTCAAACTGGTGAATTGACTTGGTGATTGCTGTAATGGGCTCTTGTGTATTGGGAAGTGTAAGGATGGGTAATACAGAACAGAGTTCAGATCTTGTTCACAGGGTCACTATGAGTCATACTTGACTTGATGGCACCTAACAACAACAACAACAACAACAACAACATTCTAAAATGTAAATTTAAATAATGGGTTCTAAAATGGTTAATTTTAATGATTAAATGGTTAATCATAATAAATATGAAAAATCTGAAGAAATTCTTTTACTTTATATTATGATTTATTATATAGTAATAGTAATCAAGACAGTGTAGTTGGCAGAGAGATAAAGACCTAAATCAATGGAAAAGAAAAAGGACCCACAAAAAAGCCCACCTAAATATGTTCAACAGATACTTAACATAGGAGGAAAGTTAACCTACTCAATATATTGTTCTGGAATTGAATATTCATAGGCAAAAAGAAACTATCTTTGACCAAATCTGACACCTTTTCTCAGGAGAGTAGTTTATAGCTCAGTCTTCTGAACATTATATTGACTGATTAATCAGATTCTTTGGTCCTATGACCCTTCTTTATAATAGAGGCAAAGGACTGAGTATTTTCAGTATTGTATTTTTCTTTAGAAGGGAAACCTATTCCTTGTTCTAGATACACAATATTTTTTTAAATTCTATTTTCAGTGAAAGTGTACGAAGCACAATGGGCTTTTCTTCAATACTTGACACATATTTTGTTTTATAACATGACTAATAATAATTTTCAAAATGTCTGACCACTCCCTAGTAAATGTTTTCTTTTACTAATTCCTGCTTTGAGTGTATACATGTTAACCCCCTGCTGTAACTATTTTCTGTGGAGAGGAAAGGAGTTCTTCATATGAAGCATGGAAAAGGACTGTGGAGAAGCTAGCCACACTGGTTGTGTGGGACTAATACTTAAATCTAGAACTGAGGATAACCTTCTTCTGCTTTGTCTGAGTAAAATATTATGCCAACCAATGTTTGTGTATGTCATATCATATGAGAAAACCATTAGGATCTAGAAATAGGCAAAGACTGCTTAGATTTGACATCAAAGAACAATCCAAAGTTAATAAACTTGATATATTGTTTTAATTAAAATTGTAAAATTTTATTCTATGAATGATCATGTAAAATAAAGATAATACATGACTTGGAGAAATATGCAAAAAACACGTATGTGGGGAGCTCTGGTGGCCTAGTGGCAAGGAGCTGCAACTACAATTCCAGAGGCACACGGTTCGAATCCACCAGATGCTCTGCCAGGGAAGGAGGGACAATCTCCTCCTGTACCAGTCAGACCTGACTTGACGGTGCACTCACACAAAAATAATTTAAAATAAAACCAACACATATGTAACAAAGAACTGTTGCTGTTGGTATGTGACATCAAGTGAACTCATAGATCCGAACCTTACCTTTTGCTCTTATGCTCAAGTCCATATACATAGCCAGTGAGTCAAACCATCTATTTTAGGGTCTTCCTCTCTTTAGCTGACACTGTACATTTCCCAGCATGATGTTTCTCTCCAAGGACTAGTTCCTCCTGAAAATATGCCAGAAGAAAGTGAGGAAAAGTTTAAACATCTTTGCTTCTGAGAAAAACTCTGATTGCACTTCCTTCAAGAAAGATGTGTTTATAATTTTGGAAGGCTATTGTATATTCAACATTCTTTGCCATAACCATAATTCAAATCACTGTTATTTTTTCTTCCTTTTCCCTTATTCATTGCTCAATTTTCAGATGCATAAGAAGCAACTGAAAATGCCAAAGCTCGGATCAAGCACACTTGAGTCTTTAACCTGACATCCTTGCTGTTTAGAACTTTATTTATTATAGGTAACAGAGAAGTAGTACCTAGAATATATGATAAATCATCAAGACTAAATAATATAATAACAAATATTTCAACTAGAAAACAAGTAAAAATGCATGAACAGATGTCTCAGTATAAAGAATAGTTGTTGTTTTTTATCATTGTGTGCCATCCAGTAGACTATTCCTGAGTGAGCCTATGAACAACAGAGACTTGACCTATCCAGCACAATCCTAACAACTGCAAACATACTTAAGGCCATTGCTAAGAGTTACTGTATCAATTCATTTTTAATAAAGAATCTGTATGGTACTTTTTAGTGAAAATTTACAAAACTTAGATTTTTCATTCATTTATTATTTCACATTTTCCTCATTCCACTCTGCTATGTACCTCTTATTCTGAACTTTTGTCATGCTAATAATTCCCACTCATATATTCCTTTTATACAGCAATTGCATTACTGGGAATATACTTCAACCGAGTGTTCATTATTTATCCACTCTTTTCTCAGTTTTCCCCCAACCACCATGTCCCATGTCAGTCCCACTCTACAACAGTGGCGTTATGTAGTATTTGTTCTTCTGTGACCAAGATATTTCACTCAGTATAATGTCCTCCATGGTCATCCATTTTGTATAATATCTTATGAGTTTCTTATTTTTCAGCACTACAAAGTATTCCATTGTGTGGCTATACCACAGCCTCTCTATTCATTCATTTGTTAATGGGCACTTGGGTTGCTTTTATCTCTTTGCTATTGTAAACAGTGCAGCAAAAGCATGGGTGTGCATATATCTGTTTCTTCAGGGTATATTCCAGTAGTACAATTGCTGAGTCAAATGGCATTTCTATTTCTAACATTTTGAGAAAGCGCCATAGTGCCTTCCATAGAGGTTGCACTATTTTACACTCCCACCAACAGTGAATTTCCAATTTCAGTGAATTGGAACAGTGAAGTTCCAATTTCTCCACAAGCTCGCAAGCATTTGTTATTTGTTGCTCTGTTGAACTTTGCTGTTAATATTTGGGTGAGATGATATCTCATAATTGCTTTTATTTGCATCTCTCTTTGAGATAGGGATTTTGAACATTTCCTCATGTGTTTGTTCACCACTTGAATGTCTTTGTTGGTCCTGTGCCCATTTTGTGATGGAGTTGTTTACCTTTATCTTGTTGAGGTGCTGGAGTATTCTATAAATTCTAGATGTAAGTCCTTTGTCAGATAATTACCAAATATTTTTCCTCAGTCTGTGGCTTTCCTTTTTACCCTGTTGGAGAAATTTTTTGGTATGTATATGGATTTGATTGGTTGAAGGTACCATTAATCTATTTTATTCTCTCCTGATTGTAGATTTTTCAGGATGTTGGGAAGACCATACATGTTGTAAATTAGGGCTTCTAGAGTTTTTCCAAGCTATTCTCTGATGCAGTTTATATTCTTTGGTTTTATCCCCTAGGTCCTTGAGTTGGTTTTTGTCTATGGTGTGGGTTTTGCTAGAGTTTCCTACAGATAGTTTTCCGATTTTACCAACAGCTTATGTTAAAGAGGCTTTCATTTCTCAACATAATTGATTTCATCTCCTTGTCAAAAATCAGTTGTCCATAAGTAGATGAGCTGATTTGATGTTCTCAATTCTATTCCAGTGATATATGTATCTGTCCTGGTACCTGTACCATGCTGTCTTGACCACCACAGATATATAGTAAGATTTGAGATCAAGGAGTGAGATACCTCTTACCTTGTTTCTCTTTTTTAGGAGCTGTTTTTTGTTTAAGATTTGAGATCAAGAAGTGAGATGCCTCCTACCTTGTTTCTCTTTTTTAGGAGGTTTTTTTTTGTTTGGGGGTCCCCCCCTTATTCTGAGTATCTTTCCATGCTGGATGCAATTGGAAATTGCCTTTTCCATTTTGCTGAAGAATGGAATTGGTAATTTGTATTGCGATTGCATTGAACTTGTAGATTGCCTTTGTAGAACTATTCTGGAGAATATTCCATGTACATTGGAGGAGAAGGTATATTACATGTCGTTGGGGTGCATTGTTGTTGTTGGTAATGATTGCCTTCGAGTCAAGCACAACTCATAGTGAAACTATGAACAAAAGGCCTAAACCCCCTCTACAACTATCAACATTTCTCAAAGGTAATAGCGTTTCCAGAGGTATGTTGTTTAGGAAGAGGATGCCACTCCTTTATATATCTGTGCAATTGAGTTGATTTATTCTTCAGCATCTTTGTTGAGTTTCTTTCTGATAGTTTTATCTTTTCTTGAATGTAGTTTATCAAAGTCTCCTACTGCTATAGTGGTGTTGTCTATTGATTTTTTCATTTCTATTAATATTTGCTTTGTATATTTTTCAGCTGATTTCACATGCAAGCAAGATTCTGCTGAAGATTATCCAAAAATGGCTGGAACAGCACGTCAGCAGAGAACTGCCGGAAGTCCAGGCTGGGTTTAGAAGGGGTTGTAGTACTACGGATATTGTAGCTAATGTTAGATGGATCTTGGCTGAAAG
>NW_006399799.1:2605875-2608990 GCF_000299155.1 Elephantulus edwardii | reverse complement strand
GGTGAAGAGATTGAGATTGTTCACAGCTTCAGTTTGCTCTGCTCCACAGTCAACACTCTTGGCACGAGCAGCCAGGAAATTAAAAGATGTATTGCCGTGGGAAAGTCTGCTGTTAGGGACCTCTCTAAAGTACGGAAAAGTAACGGTGTGTCTCTGGAGACTAAGGTGTGTCTGCTATAGACCATGGTCTTTGCAATCACTGTTATACATCAGAGAACTGGACAATGACTAGGGAGGATAGAAGGAGAATTGATGCTTTTGAGCTTTGGTGTTGGAGAAGAGTGCTGAGGGTACCATGTACTTCTAAGAAAACAAACAGATTCATCCGAGAGAGGGTTAAACCAGGCTGATACTTGGAGGAAAGGATTCTGAATCTTCATCTGACAGACTTTGGTCATGTTCTAAGAAGGGACCAGTCCTTGGAGAAGGACATCATTCTTGGGAGGGTGCAGGGGAGGCGCAGGAGAAGAAGGCCCTCTGGGAGCTGGATTGATTCGGTGACTGGGGCAATCAGGATGATTGTGTTGGAGACAATGAGATTGGTACAGGACAGCAGAGTTTAGAGCTGTTGTACAGAGGGTTGATATGAGTCGCAAGTGACTCGACGGCACATAACAACAACAATCATTTGGTACATAGATATTTATTATGGTTATGTCCTCTTGTTCTATTGACCTTTTAAGCATTATATAGTGACCTTCCTTGTCCTTTGTGATGCTCTTTGCTTTGAAATCTATTTTATCAGAGATTAATATTGTTATCCCGGCTTTTTCCTGGTTGCCATTTGCTTGACCCGTTTTCTTCTTCACCCTTTTATTTTTAGTCTTTATCTTTTCTTTTCAGGTGTTTCTCTTATAGACAGGATATTTATGGTTCTTGGGGTTTTTTTTTTTTATCTAATCCACTACTCTTTTTTCTCTTCAATAGCGCATATAAAACATTTACATTCAGTGTAATAATTGAGAGTCAAGGGTTTATTGCTATCATTTTGTTAAGATCCTTTTGGTGTTGTTGCTGGCTACTTTGGGCCATCCTGCATTTTGTTGCATATCAGTAAGAAGGACTTCTCTCAGTATTTCCTGAAACACTAGTCTCATTTTCACAAACTCCCTTAGATTCTACTCTTTTTAATATCTTGATCTCTTCTTCATATTTAAGGGACAGTTTTGCTGGGTACAGTATTCTTAGTTGACAGTTATATTCTCTGAATGTTTGATATATGTCATTCCACTTTCTTCTTGCTTGCATGGTTTCTCCTGAGAAATCATCACTTAATCTTATTTGCTGTCCATTATAGGTTACTCTTCATTTCCCCCCAACTACTTTTAGAACAATCACTTGGCCAACTGACTGGAAGAGATCTATATTTGTTCCTATCCCAAAGATAGGTGACCCAACAGAATGTGGAAACTACTGAACAATCTCACTGATTTCACATGCAAGTAAGATTCCACTGAAGATTATCCAAAAATGACTGAAATAGCACATCAGCAGGGAACTGCTGAAAGTACAGGCTGGGTTTAGAAGGGGTCGTGGTACTAGGGATATTGTAGCTAATGTTAGAGGGATCTTAGCTGAAAGCAGGGAGTTCCAGAGGTATGTATATCTGTGTTTCATTGACTATGCAAAGGCATTTGACTGTGAGGATTGTAACAAACTGTGGCTGACTCTGAGAACAATGGGAATACCAGAACACTTTATTGTGCCAATGCAAAACCTGTACTTGGACCAAGAGGCAGTCGTCAGAACAGAGAAAGAAACTCTGCATGGTTCAAATTTGGGAAGGGCATACTCCAGGGATACATCCTGTCTCCATACCTTTTCAACATGTATGCAGAACAGATTATCTGGGAGGCTTGGCTCTATGAGGAGAAATGTGGGGTAAAGATTGGTGGAAGATCTATCAATAATCTGCGTTATGCAGATGACATAACCCTGCTTGCTGAAACTGAGGAGGATATGAAGCGTTTGCTGCAGAGGGTCAAGGACTGCAGCCTTCAGTATGAATTGAGGCTCAACATCAATAAGAAAAAGATTCTCACCACTGGGTCAATTGGCAGTATCAGGATGGATGGTGAAGAGATTGAGATTGTTCACAGCTTTAGTTTGCTTGGATCCACAGTCAACACTCTCAGCATTAGCAGCCAGGAAATTAAAAGATGTATTGTCATGGGAAAGTCTGTTGTTAAGGGACCTCACCAAAGTACTGAAGAGCAATGGTGTCACTCTGGAGACTAAGGTGCATCTGATACAGGCCGTGGTCTTTGCAATCACTTGTTATGCATCAGAGAGTTGGACAATGACTAGAGAGGATAGATGGAGAATTGATGCCTTTGAGTTGTTGTGCTGGAGAGGAGTATTGAGTGTACCATGACTGCTAGGAAAACAGAGATTCATCCTGTAGAGGGTTAAAATGGGCGGCTCCTTGGAGGCAAGGATTCTGAGGCTTCGTCTAACATACTTTGGACATGTTGTAAAAAGGGGGCCAGTCCTTGGAGAGGGACATCATGCTTGGTATGGTGGAGGGACAGCGCAGGAGGGGAAGGCCCTCTGTGAGGTGGACTGATTCAGTGACTGCAGTAATCAGGATGGGTATGTCAGAGACAGTGCGATTGACACAGGACAGCGCAGGGTTTAGGGCTGTTATACACAGGGTTGCTATGAGTCTATGATTCACAAGCAACTCCAGAGCACCTAACAACAACAACAACAACTTTTAGAATTCTTTCCTTATTTTGGTTCTGGTAAATTTGACTACCTTGGTGTTTTTCTTTTGAAGGTCTATTCCATCCGGTCTTTGCTCAGCTTCATGAATATATATTCTCTCATTCTCCATTATGCCTGAAAAGTTTTCTTCTAGTAATTCTTAAACAACTTTCTCACTGTCTTTACTTGCTTCTTCCTGTTCTGCGATTCTGATTATGCTCATGTTATTCCTCTTGGTGTCCCATCTTCTTGTTGTTGTTGTTTTTATGTGCCGTCGAGTCATTTGCAACTCATAGTGACCCTATGTACAACAGCCCTAAACCCTGCTCTATCCTGTGCCAATCACATTGCCTCTGACACACCCATCACGATTACCCCAATCACTGAATCAATCCACCTCATAGAGGGT
>NW_006399799.1:2596018-2604155 GCF_000299155.1 Elephantulus edwardii | reverse complement strand
ACATCCTCCCACAACTCATCTGGTCTTCTCTCATTTGTGTTCAAGGCCTCAAACCTATTCCTGAGATGATTCTGAAATTCAGGTGGTATGAAATTAGTCATATTTTGGCTCCTGTGGATTTGGTTTAATTTTCCTCAGCTTCAGTTGAACTTGCATATGAGTGATGAGTGGTCTCTTCCACAATCAGCTCCTGGCCTAGTTTTCACAGCTGATATTGAGTTTCTCCAGCGGTTTTTCCCACAGATGCAATCCATCTGATTCCTATGCATACAATCAGGTGAAATCTATGTGTATAATCTACATTTATGTCTCTTAAAAAACGTGTTTCCAATGAATAAGTCATTGAATGTGCAAAATTCAATCATTCTATCTCCAGCTTCATTTTCTGCCACCAAGTCCATGTTTTCCAACTACTGATTCTTCTTCCCTGTTCCCAACTTTTGCATTCCAGCCACCCATTATTACCAATGCATCTTGATTGCATGTTCGATCTATCTCTGCTTGTAAGAGTTGGTAGAAATCATCTATTTCTTCTTCTTTGGCTCTGGTTGTTGGTGCATATATCTGGATGATAGTAGTGTTCACTGGACTTCCTTGTAAGCGTATGGATATAATCCTATCACTCACAATGCTGTACTTCAAGATGGACCTAGAAATTTCTTTTTTACTATGAAAGCAACTCCATTTTTCCTCACCTTAGGCCTTATTATTTTCCTTCGTTTTATATTCTGCTTTTTGTTCTAGCAGGTCAGTTGTAAAAATTCTATCTTTGATTTCATTTCTTCTAGATTCCATCTCTTCAACTCTGTTCATATGTCTTTCAAACATACTGACCTCATCAGAAACTGTTCCTAATATTCTGGACTGCACTGTAGTTTCTTGTTTTTCCAGAGCCTCTAATGCCTCATTTGTCTTATCGGCATTGTCTTGGATTGGTTTTATAAGTTCCTCTTAGTTTTTGGTTTCAGAGTTTTATAATTCTTTGAGTTTATCTTTCACCCTTTGTAAATATTCAGTCATTGTTCTTTTGAATTCTGTGTCAGAAAGTTCCATAAGATTTTCTGGTTTCAGGAAATCCAGTGATACTGTGTCACTCTTGGGGGGGGGTGACATCTTGTATTGGTTTTGTGTAGAGTGTGAAGTAGTCTGCTTCTTCTGTGTCATTGATGTGGTAGAGTTTTTGTGCCTGAGGCCTTAGCAGGCTCTTGGTCTGATAACCTTGACTCAGAAACTCACTGTGAGGCAGCTACCTTGTCCGAGTTTCTGTTTGATCCATTGGCCCACGGGAAAACTTGTGTCAGTTGGGGAGAGATATTGCCTGTGAATTAGCAGCCTTCTCTGTCAGGCAACTGCTATAGCTAGTTGAGTTCAATGGGTCCATGGCTCAAAGGATGTCAGTCTCTGTGAAGAGGGAGGAAATTCCTTCTCCTGTGATATTAGTGTTCTTGGCATGGTTTAGAAGGGTGGCAGTGGGTCAAACTCCAGGCAGTGGGGCTGGGGCATACAAGCAGCAGGGATGCATCCTCTAGACAGTGGGAACATGGTCAAATGTGCCAGGCATAAGAGTAGTCCAGCCCACACTGAGAAATTTTAAATATAGCTACCTAGGTAATGTTGCAAAGAATGGCCAATCCTTGGAAAAGGACATCATGCTTGGGAGGAGAGAGGGACAGTACAAGAGAGGAAGACCCTTGATGAGATGGATTGATTCAGTGACTGAGGTAATGGGTGTAGGTGTGCTAGGGACAATAAAGTTGGCACAGGATAAAACAGGACTCAGAGCTGTTGTACATAGAGTCACTGTGAGTCACAAGTGATTCTTTGGCAGAACAACAACAACCTAGTTAATCAACTTGAAGAGATCTTGGCACCATGGCAACATGCAGAAACCATATCAATCTATTTTGTTAAAAGTGTTCCTCTCTTTCTCTCACTCTCCACCTTTCTTATCATGATGTATTTTTCCAATGATTGGCCCCTGCTGGTAGCACATCCAAAGTATATAAGGCCATGTTTCACAACCCATGCCTCGAACGAGTGAGTATCTGGTTGAACAGTCTTCAAATGGATTTTTTAGTTCTTTTATAGTCTATAGATACTCAGCACTTTTCCTCAATACCACAACTGGAAGGCATTGATTCCTCTTCAGTCTTCTTTATTTCTTATCCAACTTTCAGATGCCTAGGAACCAAATGAGAAGGCCATGTGGTGTATCAGGTGCACCTTAGTATGACACCCTTTCTCTTTAGCACTTTGGAGAGATTCTTGCTACCAAAATGAGTATTAAAAGTAGATCCAAGTAAAATTAAACCAATGACAATTCCAATCTTTTGTCCATGTATTATGTTACCTAAAGTAAGGTGACCCAACAGAGTGCAGAAATTATCAATCAATCAATATCATTAATATCACGTGTAAGCAATATTCTGCTGAAAATTATCCAAAAATGACTGGGAAAACATAGCAACAGAGAACTGCCAGATGTGCAGGCTAGGTTTCGAAGAGGTCATGGTACTAGGGATATTACAGTTAATGTTAGATGGATCTTGGCAGATAGCAGAGAGTACCAGAGGAATGTCTATCTGTGCTTCATTGACTATATGAAGACTTTTGCCAGTGTAGATCACAACAAACTGTGGCTGACTCTGAGAAGAATGGGAATCTCAGAACATTTGACTGTACTTATACGAAACCTATTCTTGGATCTAGAGGTAGTCATCAGAACAGAGCAAGGAGACAATACATGGTTCAAAGTTGGAAAAAGGGTTCTGTCTCTATACCTTTTCAATCTGTATCCAGAACAGATCATTCGAGATGCTGGGCGGTACGAGGAGGAATGTGACATCAGGATTTGTGGAAGATTCATCAATAACCTGTGTTATGCAGATGACACAACCCTGCTTGCTGAAACTGGGGAAGACATGAAGTGCTTGCTGCAGAAGCTCAAGGACTGCAGCCTTCAATATGAATTGAAGCTCAATATCAAGAAAACAAAGATTCTCACCACTGGGCCAATTAGCAGCATCATTATGGATGGTGAAGAGATTGAGTTAGTTAACAGTTTTAGTTTACTTGGCTCCACAGTCAACACTCTTGGTAACAGCAGCCAGGAAATTAAGAGGTGAATTGAAATGGGAAAGTCAGCTGTCAGGGACCTCTTCAGAGTACTAAAGAGCAACCGCATCAGGCTGGAGTCTAAGGGGTGCCTAATCCGGGCTATAGTCTCGCAATTCTGTGCTATTCATCAGAGAGCTGGACAGTGACAAAGGATGATAGAAAGAAAATTGATGCCTTTGAACTGTGGTGCTGGAGAAGAGTGTTGATTATATCATGGACTGCTAGGAGAACAAACAGGTTTGTCCTGGAGAAGGTGAATCTGGGCTGCTCCTTGAAGAAGGATTGTGAAGCTTCACCTGGCACACTTTGGGTATGTTGTAAAGAGGAACCAGTCCTTGGAGAGGGACATCATGTTTGGGAGAGTGGAGGGACAGCGCAGGAGAAGAAGACCCTTGATGAGATGGATCAATTCAGTGATTGGGATAGTGGAAGGAGGTGTGTTGGAGATAATGAGGTTGGCACAGGATAGAGCAGGGTTTAGGGCTGTTGTACATAGGGTTGTTACGAGTCGCAAGTAACTTGATAGCATATAACAACAACAGCAAAGGTCCAATGGTGAGAATTTTTGTCTTCTTGATGTGGATATGTATTGAAAGTTATACTTTTTGATCTTGTGCTGCAAGTGCTTTAAGTCATCTTCACTTTCTGCAAGCAAGATCATGCCATTTGAATAGCACAAGTTTCGCCAAATCTGGTGCCACATACTTCTTCATATAATCAAGTTTCTCAAATTATTTGTTCACCATAGACTGTGAATAGATATGGAGTAGGGATACAAAAATAAGGCTTTTTTTTCAGATTTTAAATTATGCAATTTCTCCTTATTCTTTTGGAAAACTGCTTTTTGGTCTATGCATAGAATTTACCTGAGCACAATGGAATTCTCATTCTTCTCAGTAGTCACCATAGATTATTATAAGAGTCAAATATCTGTGCTCGCTTCGGCAGCACATATACTAAAATTGGAACGATACAGAGAAGATTAGCATGGCCCCTGCGCAAGGATGACACGCAAATTCGTGAAGCGTTCCATATAAAAAAAAAAAAAAGAGTCAAATATCTTTACATAATAGAGGAAATACAACTAAATATCTTTGTATATTCTCTGCTTTAAGTCAAAATACATCTGACATTAGTCATAACATCCTTCATTCCATGGCTTCTTTTGAATCCAGCTTGAATTTATTAAAAGTACCTTTGTGGAGCTACTGTTTTAGCCATTTAAAAAAATAATCTTCATGCACACCCATGTTTACTGTGGCTTTGTTCACAATAGCAAGGAGTTGGAAACAACCTACGTGCCCATCAACAAACAAATGGATAGAGAAGCTGTGGTATATCCACACAATGGAATACTATGCTGCATTGAAAAACAAGGAACCCAGGCAATATTATTCAAAATGGGTGACTCTGGAGGACATTATGCTGAGTGAAGTATCTCAGTCACAAAAGGACAAATACTGCATGGTGCCATTGTTGTAAAACAGGACTGACCTTGGGGTTGGGGAGAGACTGAGAAAGATGGGATAAATAATGTATACTGCATTGAAACAGATGAGGGAGAAAACTGTTTAAAAGGGATATGTGATTAGGAATTTTTGTCATGACAAGAGTCTAGAGCGAAGACTACATGGTGGAGTGGACCTGGGGGACGGTTTGTAAATCATTGAAAAATATTTCTTTTACTTTTCCAAGAGGGAGAGGGTTGGGAGGGGAGAAATATACAACAATGAATGAATGGAAATCCAAAGTCTCTGTAAATTTTTACTGAAATTAAAAATAAATTTAAATTAAAAAAGTGAAAGAATAATCTTCAGCAAGATTTTACTTGCATGTGACATTAAAATTACTTGATAATTTCTAAATTTTGTTAGATCATCATTTTTTGAACGGGAACAAATAAGGATCTCTTCCAGCTAGTTGGTCAGGTATCTATCTTCCAAATTAATTAGGATAGGCTGGCAAACATGTCTAGGACTGCATCTGTTTATTTAAACATGCCAATTGTTGTTCCACAGTTTTTACAATTTCCTATTTTCCTAGATTCATACTTTGTACATTCTATGTTCCAAACACTCCACAACCACATTTGTTCACACTTGGCTATGTTAGATCAACAGGGATTTTCTCTTTATGTTAGCCACTGGAAACACTTCCTGCACCCATGCCATGGAGTGGCAAAGACACTATTTGTTACCAGACTGAAGAGCCTACATGTCTCTAAATCCAGCAGAAAACTCTGTCTTAGGCAGGGTGATCCACCCCTTTCACATCCTTGACATACATTAGACCAGAGCAGGTGCTATGCATGTGTGGCCTTTTTCACAATTTAGGGCCTCAGGAGCAGAACCTCTGGCTTGACTGGGCAGCCCAACTAATAAAAATGAAAAATAGAGGACAAGAGGAAGGAAAATAAACACATGAAAAGATACTTAACATTACTAGCCATAATGAAAATTTAAATCTAAACCACAATAAGACATTGCTACATATTTAAAGTAGTGACAACACCAAATGCTGTCAAGGAGGCAATGAAGCGGAATCAGTCCTACATTGTACGTGGGAATATAAAATGGTACAACTAAGTCTGGGAAACAGTTTGGCAGTTTCTTTAAAAACTAACATGTAATTACCATATAGGCCATGAAATGCACTCTTGGGCATTTATCCCAGAGAAATGAAAATTTATGCTCACAAAAACCCTGTACATAAATGTTCATAGTGATTTTATTTATAATAGTAAAAATTTGAAATCATCCTAGTTGTCTTTTAAAAGATGAATAGTTAAATAAACTGTGGAACATGTGTGGCATACTTGCAAAACTATAATGACTCATTGTTATCGAGTAGGTTCTAACTCATAGCAACACTATGAGACAGAATAGAACTGCCCCATAGGACTTTGTAAATGGAAACCTTTATGAAAGCTGACTGAAACATTTTTTTAAATCCTGTAAAGCAACTGATGGGCTTGCACAAGTAATGTTTCAGTTGGAAGCTGAATGTTTAACCACTGTACCACCAGAGATTCCCCATAATATAGTGTTGTTGTTGTTGTTGCAATTGCCTTTGTGTTGAGCATGACTCATGGTGACACTATGAATAAAAGGCCTGAAGCTCCTCTACAACTATTAACATTTATGAAAGTTCATAGAGTTTCCAGAGGCACCTTATTTAGGAAGTGGATGCCACTCCCGCTACAAAACCTAGTATGTTACTGTTGTGATGTGCCATTGAGTCACCTGTGATGTATAGCAGCTCTGAACCCTTCCCTCTCCTGAGCCAGTCTCACTAGTTTCAATACACCAACCCCCATTGCCCCAGTTACTGTATCAATCCGTCTCATCCAGGATCTCCCTCTCCTGCGCTGTCCAACCACCCTTCTGAGCATGATGTCCTTCTCCAAAGACCAATCTCTCCTGGCCACATGCCCAAAGTATGTGAGGCAGAGCTTCAAAATCCTAGCTTCCAAGGAGAGACTTGGTTTCACCCACTCCAAGACAGACCTCACATCTAATATTAAAAGAGAACAAGCTATTAATAAAGGCAACAACCTAAATGAGTCTCGCAAATTATGCTAAATATAAAAAGTGAATCCCAAAATGTTTATCGGTTCTGGGGGTGGTTTTTTTGTTTTGTTTTTCGGTTGTGTTTTGGTTTTTTGTTTGTTTGTTGTTTTGGCTTTTTTTTGCTAAGTGCCACCTGACCTACTGACTGGAAGAGATCTATATTTGTTCCAATTCCAAAGAAAGGTGGTCCGACAGAGTGTGGAAATTATCAAACAGTATCATTGATATCACGTGCAAGCAAGATTCTGCTGGATATTATCTAGAAACGACTGGAACAGCCCATCAACAGAGAACTGCCTGAAGTGCAGGCTATATTTAGAAGAGGCCATGGCACTAGGGATATTATAGCTAATGTTAGATGGACCTTGGCTGAAAGCCCCTCAATGAGATGGATTGATTCAGTCATTGGGGTAATGGGGATGGGCGTGTCTGAGACAACAAGATTGTCAAGGGATAGAGAAGGTTTAGGGCTATTGTATATAGGGTCACTATGAATCACAGACAACTTGACAGCACATAACAACAACAAGTACTATCGAGTCACCTGCAACACATAGTGATTCTATCAGTGTATAATAGCTCTGAACCTGGCCCTATCCTAAGCCAATCTCACTGGCTCCAACACACCTACTCCTATTAACTCAGTTACTGTGTCAACCCATCTCATCCGAAGTGTTCCTATCCTGCACCGTTCACCATTCAAAGCATGATGTCCTTCTCTGAGGACTGGTCCTTCCTGGTCACATGTCCAAAGTAGGTGAGATGGAGCTTCAAAATTCTTGCCTCCAAGGAACAGCTTGGTTTCACCCTCTCCATAACAAATCCATTTTCTCTTGGCGGTCCATGGTATGTTCAATAATCTTCTCCAGCACCAAAACACAGACTTTGATTCTGAGGAAAATATTAAATGTGTGTGAGTGTGTTTGTATGTGAATATTCCTAAAACAGAGTTTTAATATATGCGGGGGGGGGGGAGGGCGCAGGAAATGGTAGAATCAGAGAGAAATGAACAAATTGATAGTAATGATCCTTTATAACTAGTAAGAGAAACAGGTTTTAAAAGAAAATTAATAACGTTGTAAAAGATATGTAAATCATTCTGCAAAAGAAGTCTGGTGGTACAGTGATTAGGCACTTAACTTCTCACCAAAAGGCACCAATCATTCTACAGGATAAAGATGTGATCTGCTTCCATATAGTTTATAGCCTTAAACACCCATGGGGCAAATCTACTTAGTTTTTTGATATCTCTGCACCAATATCCAAAGAAAAAAGGAAGAAATAGAAGATTTTAACTGACTTGCAGTCAGAAATCAATGCGACCAAGATGCATTAATAATAATGGTTGACTGAGATGCAAAGGTTGGGAACAAGAAATAAAGGTCAGTAGTCAGAAAACATGGAATTGGTGACAGAAATGAAGCTGGAAATAGAATCGTAGGTTTTTGTAC
>NW_006399799.1:2593954-2595758 GCF_000299155.1 Elephantulus edwardii | reverse complement strand
TGTTGTTGTTGATTGCTTTTGAGTCTAGCACAACTCATAGTAACTCTATGAACAAAAGACCTAATACCTTTCTATAACAATCCTAGTTTCTCCAAGTTCATAGTGTTTCCAGAGGCATGTGGTTTAGGAAGGGGATGCCACTTCTGCTTCCAAATCTGTTTTACAACTGGGAGCTCTCCCAAATACTCTCCACTTTGGGAAACCATTATGTTATTTGATACCCCAATGGCACAAGATTCTTAAAGTGTCATCAAGTCAAATATAACTCATAGTGACCCTTCCACAAAAGACCTGAACTCTGTTCAATACCTAACATCAATCATTGGAGAAGCTATCAGCTGTGAAAACTAGGCCAGGTGGTGATCATCAGCTACTCAGCCAGAAGTTAAAACTGAAGCTATAGAAAATTAGCACAAATCCACAAGAAGCAAAATTTGTCCTTGGGTTTATCACACCTGAATTTAAAAACTCTCTCAGGAATAGGTTTGAGGCCTTGAGGACTGATGATTGGAGACCAAACAAGCTATGGGAGGATATCAAGAACATCATCCATGAAGAATACAAAAAAGGTCATTGCAAAGACAGACGAGGAAGAAAAGACTGAGATGGATGTCGGAAGAAACTCTGAATATTGCCCTAGAGTGCCAAGAAGCCAAAGACAAGGGAAGAAATAAAGAAAGATCTAAATAGATTTCAAAGGGCAGCTCAGGAAGACAAAGCAAAGTATTAAAATGAAATCTGCAAAGAGCTAGAGTCAGAAAATAAAAAGTTATGAACCCTCTCAGCAGTTCTTAAGTTGAAGGAACTGAAGAACAATTCAAGCCTCAAGTGGCAATCCTTAAGGATGTTGTGGGCAGAATATTGGATGGTTCAGAAAGCATAAAAAGAAGATGGAAGGAGTACACAGAGTCACTGTACAAAAAATAATTAGCTGACACAGAAGAATTTCATGAAACAACATATGATCAAGAGCCTATGGTGATGGAGGGAATTCAAGCTGCTCTGAAGGAATTACCAAAAACAAAGCCCCAGAAATTCATGGAATACCAATTGACATATTTCAACAAACACGTGCAGCCTTGGACGTACTCCCAGGTTGTGCCAATAAATCTAGAGGACAATTAAATGGAAAACTGACTAGAAAAAATAATCTATATTTATTGTTATTCAAAAGAGGCCATCCAATAGAGTATGGAAATTATTGAATAATATCACTAATATCACATGAAAGCAAAATATTACTGAAAATTATCCTGGAAAACTAATGGAACATTGACATAGAACTACCAGAAACATAAATTGGGTATAGAATAGGCTATGGTACTAGGAAAATAATTGACAAAGTCAGATGGATCTTGGCTGAAAGCTGAGAGTACCAAAGGAATATCTGTGTTTCATTGACTATGAAAAGGCATTTGACTGTGGATCACAATAAATTGTGGGAAACTCTGAAAAGAATGGGAATTCAACACATTTGATTGTGCTCATGTGAAACCTATACCTGGACAAGGAAGTAGACATCAAAACAGAGCAAAGACACAAACAGGGTTCAAAATTAAGATAAGGGTGTGTCAGGCATGCATTTTTTCCTCCATACCTTTTTAATCTATATGTGGAACAGATTATTGGGAAGAACAGATAGTTGATGAGGAGGAAAGTGGCATCAGGAAGACTCAATAACAACCTTCATGATGCAGATGACATATCATTGTATGTTAGAACTGAGGAGAATCTGAAACATTTGCTGCTAAAGGTCAAGGTCTGTAGTCTTCAATATGGACTGATGCTCAACATAAAGAAAACA
>NW_006399799.1:2591503-2592624 GCF_000299155.1 Elephantulus edwardii | reverse complement strand
ACCATAACTGAGTTAATGGGGGTAGGTGTGTGGGAGATAGTGAGACTGGCTCAATATAGGGCAGGGTTCAGAGATGTGGTGCACAGAGTCACTATGAATTCCCATAGACTCTACAGTATATAACAACAATAATATAACTGAGAATAGATTGAATGGCAAAGAATAAATGATACCATCAACCTCTTTAATCTAGTTAATGTCTGTGGTTTCCTTCCAATCCTGATGCCAGACTCCTCTTCATAGTGTCCAACCTCTCTGATAATTTGTTCAGCATACAGATTGAACAGGTATGAAGAGAAAATACAACACTGACACACTCCCTTCTCAGTTTTAAACCATGCAGTGCCCCCTGGTCTCTTCACACAATAGCCTCCTACTCTGGGTATAGGTTTCACATAACACAATCAAGTGTTCTGGAATTTCCATTCTTCTCAATGTCAGCCACAACTTGTCATGATCCACACAGTCAAATCCCTTTGCATAGTCAATTAAGCACAAATTTACATTCTTCTGGTATTCCTTACTTATAGCCAGGATTCATCTGACATCAGCAATGATATCCCTGGTGCCATGACCTCTTTTAAACCCTGCTTGAACTTCTGACAGTTCCCTATATATGTACTGTTCTACCCATTTTTTAAATGATCTTCAGCAGTATTTTGCTTGCTTGAAAGTTTCCACATTCTGTTGGATCACCTTTCTTGGGAATCAGAACTAATATGGGCCTCTTCCAATTCTCTAGACACCTCTCCTCCAAATTTCCTGGCATAGATTGTTGAGAACATATAAGGCTACCTCTACTTATTGAAACAAGTCAATTGATATCTCATCTATTCCTGGAGTCTTACTTTTTGCCAAAGCCTTCAGTGCAGCTTCTATTTCCTCCTTCATTACCATTGGCTCCTGTTCATATGGTATTTCCTGAAATTTTTCAGTGTCAATCAATTTTTTCTGGAGCAGTGATTTTGCATATTCCCTCAGTCTTCTCTTGATGCTTTCTGGGTCATTCTTTGTATTGCCCATAGCATCTTTCAGTACTGCAGCTCAAGGCTTAATGCAGATGACACACCTTGTTTGTTGAAAGTGAGGTAGACTTGAAGCACTTTTTGCAGAAGATCAAG
>NW_006399799.1:2589419-2589998 GCF_000299155.1 Elephantulus edwardii | reverse complement strand
GGAGGCAAGAATGATGAGACTTCATCTCACATACTTTGGGCATGTTGGTAAAAGGAGCTATTCATTGGAGAAGGACATGATGCTAGGCAGGGTGACAAGTTGGTAAAGGAGAAGAAGACCCTGAATCAGGTGGATTGACATGGTGACTGCTATAATGAGCTCTTGTGTGTCAGGAAGTGTGAGGATGGCACAGATAGAACATAATTCAGATGTTTTGTTCATAGGGTTATGATAAGTCGTAATTGACTCTCCAGCACCTAACAACAATGTCTGTGGAACACTATATCGAGAATTTACAGTAATTCTTTATAGGACACATTAAATGTTCACCAAGATGCATCATTTATAGGGCTGTAAAAAGTTTCTGTAAAGCTTTTAACATACTGAACTATTTGAAAGTATCCTTCTTACTAAAATAGAAATAAGAAATAATAAGATATCTAGAAAATACACAAATATTTTTAAATTCAATAATACACTTCCTAAGAGATTGAGATTATACACAGCTTTAGTTTGCTTGGCTCCATAGTCAACAGTCTTGGCACCAGCAGCCAGGAAATTAAAAGGCACATTGCCATG
>NW_006399799.1:2582200-2588849 GCF_000299155.1 Elephantulus edwardii | reverse complement strand
CTCTGAAAATTTGATAGAGAATCAGCTATTGATCAGTTCCAACTAGATGGTACACACAGAACACACTTAATCATGAGTCCAAAAGAAAAAATCAGAAATGAAATTAGAAACTAATTTACAATGAATGATGAAAAGATACAGGATATCAAAATCTCTAACATGTACTATGGCACTGATCAGAGGAAATGTATAGCTTTAAATGTTGTTGTTATTAGCTGTTGTATAATTGACTGTGATTTGTGGTGAATTTATTTATAATACAACAGTGCTGTCCAGCCCTAGATTACTCTCTCAATCACCAACTTAGTGAAGTCCATTTTTGTCCTTCTTCCTGATTTTTGATTACTCTACACCACCAAACATACTGTCTTCCTCTAGCAATTGATAGTTCCTAATGACATGCCCCAAACAAGTAAGTCAGATAATGTTCTCTTGTTATCCATAAAGTTTTCATTGATTAACTTTAAGAAACAACCAAGACTTCTCCCTAATCTCTGTTAGATTGGAAGTTTCTTTAAAAACCTAACCACCATACATGACCTTGTGGATTTTTAAAATACTGGTAACAAAGCTTCCTGCATTCTGGCAAAAAAAAAGTTACCACAGCATAAGCAAAAGGCAGACAGTAGAGGCATAAGAATAGACAAACAGACTGAGGAATAGACCAGAAAGCATAGAAACCAATCCATACTTATATATCAATTAATTTTCAGCAAAGATGTCAAAGCAATCAAAGGGGGAAAAGAAAATCTTTTCCAGGGTTACACCTGAAACATCTGGATAAATACATGGAAAAGAAAAACTTCAAACATTCATTTATACAATAGGGAATAGATCAATGGTGACTGGTTTTATAAAACACCATGTGTGGAAATTATTTTATAAAACACAATGTAAATGAAGGAATATGTGAAACAATGTGCATGAATAAAATATAATGTATACAGTTTTTGTATGCAAGCCAATATAAAATTAAAAAGTAATTCAAAAGTATAATTAAAAAGTAATTAAATAAGTATAGACAGCTCTAAATGTAAAATCTGAGTCAAATATAAATAATTTAAATATAAATACAGGATAATTTTATGCTCATAGCATCATCTAAGAAAGCAACAAATAGAAAAGATAAAACAGATAAATTAGACATCAGTAAAACCTAAGAATTCATCTAATCCAAAAGAACCATTTAAAAATATGACTTGACAATGGATAGCCCAGGAGAAAGCATTAAGGAAACATACACCTCACACACTTTTGTCTAAAATATATAAAGAATTCATTCAACTTAAAAATAAAAATGGACAATCTAAAAACTCTATGGTCAAAAACTTGAAGAAAGACAATACAAAAATTTATAAATAGCTAGGAGGCAAACAAAAATATCCTCAACTTAATTGGTTGTCAGAGAAATGCAAATTAAAACCACAGTGAATTACCACTAAAAGTTTGTTGTTGTTCATAGGTGTCATCAAGTAGAGTGTGACTCATAGTAACCCTATGAACAAAAGATCTAAGCCCTCTTCTATCCTATGCCATCTTCCTGATATACTAGAGAACATTGTGGCAGTCACCATGAAAATCTACCTCATCAAGGGTCTTCCTCTCCTTCACTGACCCTCCATCCTTCCAAGCATCATGTCCCTCTCCAAGGAATGACCCCTCCTAGCGACATTCCCAAAGAATCTGAGGCAAAGCTTCATCATTCTCGCCTGCAAAAAATACCTCAGCTGCATCCTGTCCAAGACATGTTTCTTTGTTTGTTTGTTTGGCTGACTATGGGATGTTCAGTGCTCTTCTCCAACACCACAGGTTATAGGCATCATTTCATCTTCTGTCATTCTTATTCATTGTCCAGTTCTCAAATGTATAACAAGGGATTGGAAAAACAATGGTCTGAATCAGACATACCTTATTCCTCAAACTGACATCATTACTCCTCAATTATTTAGAGAGGTCCCTAACTGAAGACTTTCCCAGTGCAATGTGTTTCCTTATTTCCTGACTGCTGGTATCAAGGTGGATCCAAGTAAGATGAATTTCTTGACACTTTCAGTCTCTTCTCTATCCTTCATGATATTGTCTATTGGTCCAGTGGTAAGGATCTTCGTTTTCTTGATGTACAGATACAATCCATAACAAAGGCTGCGTTCATTGATCTTCTGCCACAAGTGCTTCAAGTCCACCTTACTTTCAACAAGCAAAGTTGTGTCATCTGTATAGTGCATATTATTTATGAGTCTCCCTCTGATCCTGATAGCACATTCCTCTTCAGAGTCCAGCTTCTTCAACAATTTGCTCTGCATACAGATGACAACACTTAACCCTTAATTATCTTCAATTAAATGTTTGTTAGAATAGCAAAAAATTAAAAAGATTGACATTCGATCTTCCAAGATATTGAACACTCAGACTCTTAAATACTGCAAGTAGTTGTTGTTGTTGTTAGGTGCTGTCAAATCAAATACAACTCACAGAGAGAGACCCTATGAACAAATCTTGTGCCATCTTCACAATCTCTGGCACAGTTGAGTCCATTGCTGCAGTCACTGTATCAATCTACCTGCTTGAGGGTCTTTTTCTCCTTCACCGTGCCACAACCTTCCCAAGCATGCTGTCTTTCTCCAAAGAATAGCCTCTCCTAACCAACATGTCCAAAGTATATGAGATGAAGTTTTATATTATTTGTCTCTGAAGAACACCCTAGCAGCACCATACTTTCACATTACTTACAACACAGCAAGTAATTGAAAAGAACATGGCCTGAAATAGGCATATATTAGTCCTCAAACTAACATCATAGCTCCTCCTTAATTTGGAGAGGTCCCTGACTGGAGAATTTCCCAGCATAATACATCTATCTCCAGATCTTCTGACTGCTGGTACCAAGCGTGCTTTGTGGGTCCAAGGAAGATGAGCTAGTTGACAGTCACATTACTAGTAGGATTGTAAAATGATCATCTCTTTTTTGAAAAAGTTTTATAAGTTACTCAGAAAGTTAAGAATAATTTTCCTTATATGGTGATGAAGGAGGAAGTTCAAATTGCTCTGAAGGAATTGGCAAAAAAACAGGCTCCAAGAGTTGACAGCATACCAATTGACATATTTCAACAAACAGACACTGCCCTGGATGTGCCCACTAAGTTGTGCCAAGAAATCAGGAGGACAGCCAGCTGGCCAACTGACTGGAAAAGATCAATATTTGTTCCCATTCCAAAGAAAGGTGACCCAACAGAGTGCGGAAATTATTGAACAATATCATTAATATCACATGCAAGCAAGACTTTGCTGAAAATTATCCAAAAACGTTTGGAACAATATGTCAACAGAGAACTGCCAAATGTGCAGGCTGGATTTAGAAGAGGTCATGGTACTAGGGAATTATAGCTAATGTTAGATGAATCTTGGCAGAAAGCAAAGAGTATCAGAAGAATGTCTATCTGTGCTTCATTGACTGTACAAAGGCTTTTGACTGTGTGGATCACAAAAAGCTCTGGTTGACTCTGAGAAGAATGGGAATTCCAGAACATTTGATTGTGCTGATGCGAAACCTATACTTAGACCAAGGGGCAGTTGTCAGAACAGAGCAAGGAGACACTACATGGTTCAAAATCAAGAAGGGGGTCCTTCAGGGATGTATTCTGTCTCTACACCTTTTCAATCTGTATGCAGAACAGATCATCCAAGACACTGTGCTGTACGAAGAGGAATGTGGCATCAGGATTGGTTGAAGAGTCATCAACAACCTGCGTTATGCAGATGACACAACCCTGCTTGCTGAAACTGAGGAGGACCTGAAGTGCTTACTGTGGAAGATCAAGGACTGCAGCCTTCAATATGGATTGAAGCTCAATATTAAGAAAATAAAGATTCTCACCACTGGGCCGACTGGCAGATCAGTATGGATGGTGAAGAGATTGAGTTAGTTAACAGTTTCAGTTTGCTTGACTCCACAGTCAACAATCTTGGTAACAGCAGCCAGGAAATCAAGAGACAAATTGCATTGGGAAAGTCAGCTGTGAGGGACCTCTCAAGAGTACTGAAGAGCAACAATCTTAGGCTGGAGACTAGGTATGCCTGTTCTGGGCTATAGTCTTCGCAATTATGTGCTATGCATCAGAGAGTTGGACGGTGATAAAGGATGATAGAAAGATAATTGATTCCTTTGAGCTGTGGTGCTGCAAAAGAGTGTCGAATATACCATGGAATGCTAGAAGAACAAACAGGTTTGTCCTGGAGAAGGTGAAGACGGAATGCTCCTTGGAGTCAAAGATTCTGAAGCTTCGTCTGACATACTTTGGGCGTGTTGCCAGGAGGGACTGGTCCTTGGAGAGGGACATTATGTTTGGCAGAGTGGAGCGGCGGTGCAGGAGAGGAAGAGCCTCAATGAGATGGATTGATTCTGTGACTGGAGTGGTGGGAATGAGTGTGTTTGAGATGGCTATTTTGGCACAGGATAGAATGGCATTTAGGACTCTTGTGCATAGAGTCGCTATGAGTCGCAAACAACTCAATGGCACATAACAACAATGACAACATCTATATTTAGGCTTATTCCCAAGTATTTTATCTTATGGTTGACTATCACAGATTGTATTATTTCTGAATTTCCTTTTCCAGGCTTTGGTTTTTGCTGTAGGGAAATATCACGAATTTTTATATATTTAACTTGTCTCCTGCCACTGTACTAAGTTAGTCTACCAGGACTAACAGGTTTTCTGTTGAGTCTTTGAGGTTTTCTGTGTATATGATCATATTGTTTGCATATAGCTACTGTTTTACCACTTCAGTCTATTTGGATGTGTCTTATTTCTTTCTCTTGTATTATTGTCCTAGCAAGTACTTCCAATACAGTAATAATGAACATCTTTACCTGATCTCTGTTCACAAGGGGAATATTTTTAATCTCTACCTATTGAGAATGATGTTGGCTCTTGATTTTGTGTATATACTTTTCATTATGTTAAGGACATTCCCATCTATTCTTATTTTATTGGATACTTTAATAAATAAGGGGTGTTATGACCTAACTAAATGTAAAACTGTTCCCTGTTCTTGGATAGAAAGAATAAGACTTGTGAAAATAACAATCTTACCAAATGTAATCTACAGGTTCAATGCAATCCCAATACAGAAACCAAATTCATTCTTCAGAGATATAGAAAACTTAATTTGCAGTTTTATGCGGAAAGAAAAGAGTCTCCAAATAAGCAAAGTTCTTCTGAAAAATATAAAGTAAGTAGGATATAGCACTCTCTGATCTTAAAACATATTACACAATTGCAGTAACCAAAATAGCATGTTACTTATATGAAGACAGACACACAGACAAATGGCATAGAATCGAGAACCCAGAAATCAACCATCTACCCATGGTCAATCAGTGTTTGACAGAAACAAAACCTATCAAGTGGGGAAATCACAACTCCTTTGACATATTGGTGCTGGCAAAACTAGACATCTATCTACAGAAAGCTGAAGCAAGATCCACATCTCACACCATACAAAAATCAACTCAAGGTGAATCAGAGACGTCTGTATAAAATGCAAAACCAATTGGATCATAAAAAGCAAAATGACACCAAACTTAGAAGTCTTAGCCCATGGCATAAATAGAATTGCAAATATAGCCATAAATGCACAGCTAAGAAAAGAAGAAATCTATAATTGGGACCTTTTACATCAAATCACCTGTTGTTGTTAAGTGCCATTGAGACAACTCATAGCGACTCTTTGAACAAAAGACCTGAACACTTGTATAATTTTCATCGTTTCTCCAAGTTCATAGAGTTTGTGGAGACAAGCTATTTCAGAAGTGTCCATGTTTACCTTTCCTATACATCCTTATTTCTCATCTCTTCCTTCCTTCTGAGCTTTATCCCTAGAAAAATGCTGGTCTTTTGATCTTTGTATGGTTGATTATTCTAAAGAGTGTGTACCTCCTGGATGTTATGAATAACCTTATCAGTCTGTCTATTATGTAACTGATGACTGAGTCACAAGGATGATTGCCATGCCAGTCTTGAAAGGTAACTAAGGACCGTCATCTCAGGGCTTGAATGTGAGTCTACCAGAACAGTAAGCCTGGTTTCTTCTCACAATTTTTACTTGCATTCTGCAATTTTCAGTTGTGATTATTTTTGGATTTACAACGAAAGCTGGGCACTAGCTAGTTCTTCTGGTCTCAGGATCATGGGTATTGAAGATCACATAGATCATTATTAGTCCTTTGAGGATGCTAAAGTCACAATATTGTATAAATATGACCTTTATCTAAGATAAATAAATACAAATTTATATTCAAAAATTGCTAATGAAAATTTTATTTAAAATAATTGAAAACTTGAAATAAAACACAGAATAGTACATTAATGTAAGAATGGCCTTAAAAAATCAAAACAACTATGAGATATCATCTTAGTCCAGTAAGAATAGCAAAATTTAACAGAGCAACTAACATCAACTGCTGGCATGGTTGAGGAGAAACTCGAACCCTCATTCATTATTTTGGGAGTGTAAAATGGTGCAACCACTGTGGAAGGCTGTATGGTGCTCTCTCAAAAAGTTGCAAATAGAAATACCATTTGACCCAGCAATTCCACTACTGGGAATATACCCCAAAGAGACCATAACTGACATCCAAGCAGATATA
>NW_006399799.1:2573711-2581263 GCF_000299155.1 Elephantulus edwardii | reverse complement strand
CAAAATCTCTGTAGATGTTCATTGAAATGAAAAAATAAACAAACTAAATTTTAAAAAAAGACATACACATCACAATAAAATAACTTGAAACTTTTTAAAAAAATAAAAAAACTAGGAACTCATGAAATATTATTCAAAATGGGTGACCCTGGAGGATATTATGCTGAGTTAAATATCGCAGTCACAAAAGGACAAATATTACATGGTGTCACTGTTGTAGAACAGGACTAACATCAGGGTTGGGGTGAGACTGAGAAAGATTGGATAAATTATACTGCATTAAAACTGAAGCAATATATGATTGCATATTATGGTCACGAGCAGAAAGAAAGTTGCATAGTGGAGTGTGCTGAGTGGGGCGGGGGGGGGGAGGAGGAGGATTGTATACCAATGAAAGAAATTTTTTTTATTTTTCAAAGAGAAGAGCAAACTTGGGGGAGAGGTGGGTAGGAGAAAAAGGCAACAATGAATGAATGGAAATCCAAATCTCTGTAAATGTGCATCAAAATTAATTTAAAAAATTAGGGAAAAAAGAATGGCCTTAAAAATTAAGATTTAGTAATATGATGGAATACTAATAAACAATAAAAAGATAATTTACTATACATCCAGCATAGAAAATATGATAGACATTTTACTAAGAAAAAAGAGATAGACATAAAAATTTTAATTCTATATTGGCTTATGCATATGAAGACAAAATTAAAGGTTGGAAATCACAGCAGAGTTGGAAAATGACAATTTACTGGGAAGGGATATGAAAGAATTATCTAGGTGGGAGTGTGAGTTATGCAGGTATGTCCATTTTCCCCAAAATCATACATTTTACCTTGCAATTTTCAATATGCATAAATTCCATTTTAAAAACAAGAACCATTCTTTTATTGGAGTGAAACTTCACGTATGTCTATAACAAAACAGGCAAATAAATTTATATATATAAACAAAACATGGTTCAGGAGAGGGCAAGTCTCAGATCTGTTGTTCATAGGGTTGCTATTAGTCATAATTGACTTGATGGTACATAACAATAACAACATCATTTCAGTCTTGTGTATTTCAATGACCCGAATACATTCTTCATGTTATGTAACCATTCTCACTATAATTTTCAAAATTATTTCACCACTATTAGCAGAGCTCAATGTCTCCCCAAAGTTGAGGGGTTTTTTCCCCTTAATAAAAACAGACTTTTAAAATGAAGAAGAGCTGGTCATGTACGGTGAGGGGAGATGTGTCAAAGATGGAGGGAAGAATAACAGCAAATGCATGTCCTGTGAAGAAGGCAAAATATCATCAGTCAAGCTGAAACAGTGCTAATGAGAAAGGGAATGAAATTTTAAAATGTTAAGAGAGATGATTGAGATCACAGGTAAACTAGGATAAAGAATGTTCGTTTTATGGAACATGTAATGGGAAGTTAGTAGAAGGTTTTAAGCAAGGAGATGTCATGGTCCAATTTGGATTTTTTTTAAGTTACTTTTTCAGCTGTGTGAGAAATTGAGAAAGTCCAAAGCAAGTTCATGGAAACTAGAAAGGAGACTATTGCAATTTTTCTGATAAGAAATGAAAGTTGCAGGGGCTAGTAGATAGCAGAAGCAGAAAGAGGAAAGTCTGTCCTTTTTAACTTAAATTTAGGATATGGAAATTACAAAAACTTGATAATGGAATGGATATGAAGAAGCATTGAAAGAGATAGATAAGAGAGGATGACACCTAGGTTTTGCTGGGAGGTAACAGGCAGAGGGTGGTACCTTTTGCAAAAGAAGTTTGAATTGAGGAGCTGAGTGAAGAGAAAAGAGCCCAGGGATACTTTCCTGCCTTCATCTTATTCTAACTCACTTTATTTGTTTTATTTATCATAGTTGATTGATCACCCTTGCCTCAAAACTTTTTCCATATCATTATTCTTCTATTTTGTCCACTTCTCCAGTCACTTATGAGTGTCCTCCTGAAAATAGCAAATCTGAGAATCATGTGGAAAGGTCAGTGAAGTAGTGAGATATGCACACATGGAAATCAGAGGAGAGTTTTATCAAGAGATATAAATTAAGCAGGAATCAGCATTCAGATGGCCTTTAAAACATCACCATGTGAGAAGCATGAACAGGAAGATAAGACCTCAAAATTCACCCTGAGAAACTCAGAAGACGGCACACAAACTCAACACAGGATAGTGGAATGGAGAATGAGACACCAGGTGTAAGACTGAGAAGTAGCTAGAGGAACAGAAGCAAAACAAATAGTAATAACACAGTATTTTGAGGAAAAGAGAGCAGTAAACCACTGAGAGGAAGGGAAGAATAAAATTATTTCAGGGAAGTGTACATAGGATACAGTAACAAAGAAATTACCGATAAACTTGACAAAATTAGTCTCAGCTGGAGCAGTGATGGATAGCTAAAGCATTGAATAAAGAAATCTCTAGGAGGTGAGAAAGTATAGACATATGTATCTCTTTCTAGAAGTTCTGATGTGTAGTTAGCCAAGAGATTTGGGCAAAGGAGATTTGCACAAGAAACATGCAATAGTCATCTTAGAAAGTGGGAAATGAGATTTCCAGAGAACTATTATACAGCAAGCCGCTGAGGACAGCCCTCCAGACAGGTTGATTTTCATCTATGAGTGGTGTGCTGTTTCTTAGCATATTAATAAAGAAAGTGGTCAAATTAAAAATAAAAGAAACTGGTAAGCTAGAATCTGTGGCACGTTTAACCTGCTGCAGTGCCAGCAAGGAGAAGAAAGGGTGATTGAGTTCATTTATGATCGGAGCTTTTTCAGAAGAGTGTGATGAATAGACGAGCAAGGATGTTGAGTCTATTTGCAAGATGATGAGTATAGCAATGGGTTACTAAAATCTCGGCGGTAAAGGATGGGAAGCTATGGCAAAGGAGACATGATGAAGAATTTAAAAGTATTTAAGTGTACCAGCACTAACCCCAATGAGTTGGTTCTGACTCATGGTGACCTCATGTACTGAAGAGTAAAACTGTTTTTCTATAGTTTTCATGTCTGTGATCTTTCAAAAAAGATCACTTCTTGAGGTACTTCTGGGTGAATTCAAACCATCATCACCTTTTGAGTAAGTAGTTGAATCCTTAACCAACTGTACCATTCATGAGTGTACCATGGATGTACCTACTGTATCTACATGGATGGTGGTGGCGGTAGGTGCTGTCGAGTTGATGAAGACTCATAGAAACCCTATGAATGATGGGACTTGATTGAAAGCAGAATGTACCAATTATTTTTGTTTTGTTGACTATACAAAGACACTTGATTATATCAATTCTAACAAATTATGACTAACATTGAGAAGAATGGGAATCCTGTAACAATTATCCTTATATGAAACCTCTAACTAGACCAAGATGCTCTTGTGTAGGAACAGATCAAGGGGACACTGCATGGTTAAAAACTAAGATGTAATCAGTCATTTGAAAAACACTACATAAACATTTTTCTGGATGTAATTTTCAGTCCAAGGATACATTTCCCCATAGAAATCATCAGCTAGAAAGGAAATCATTTAGCCTCCATAAGTGTCAAATGGTATCCTGATTTTTCCTAATCTGGCTCAACTTTCAAAACTAGTGGTTCAACTTCTGCAATCTTTCACCCAATGAATATGCAACCACATCTTTATAAAACAGACATAATCCTTGGGTGGGCCAATTTATGTTGGATTATGAAAAGACTTAAAATACAAAATCATATCATGATGGTTGTCCTCTGGCTTTTCATTAAAAGGGAAGAAAAATCCATTTAAAATTGGCAGTGGTTTATGTGAAGATAGCATGATATGTATACATTGTCTTATCTTTGCCCAATATCTGAAAAAGCTATCACTAATTATTTACTGTCTCCTGTATTTTGGCAATATTTAAATTAAAAATGTACAAATATACCTCTAATGTATTTGCATGCCACGATGCATCACTAAATTGGAATTAAAAGTTTCACATCAAGCAAGAAAAACATTCTCACCCTTAGAAGTATTTTGGATCTTTTCTATTTGGTAAGATATTATAGGAATACTGGTTTTAAGGATAAAACAATCTTAAATCAAAATTAAAATATTCAGTAAAACTAAAAACAACAACAACAACAAAAAACCCACCCCAAACTAAAATGTGTGACAGGGCTGTATCATTTCTCCTTATCTATCCAAACTGTACGTGTGTGGGTGGGAAGAATTGATAATTGAATTGCAAAATACTCAAGTGGGCATTAAAGAAAATTAATGTAAGTATACATATATTCAGATGGCATAAGATAATAATTATAATTTTGGAAATAGAGATATCATTTGAGATTATATTTTTAGTACAATGACAACCTTAGGCATTAGTGACAGAGTGGGAGAAAACATCACTGGAGGAATGTGTTGTATAAAAACCTGAAGAATAATATATTATATGGGCTGTTTATGAACATTTTTAAATGCTTGTAAACTAAGACACAAAGGAAGATTATGAACCAAGAACTGAAACTAGAGTAGGAGGTGACCCAGGCCAGTGGTGGCACTCACAAGTATGTGAGGATTGTGAATCAAAAGGAATAGTGGTTCTTGAAGGGAGAGTCAGAAGTGGTCTGGAAACAGCCAGAGTTGTTTGTGAGGTACTTGGAAATGAAAATGCAGTTTCTACCTAAGAGTGTTACATGAGAAATTACTTTCTCAACCAATAATCCTGTTTCAAGAAAGGGAGGAGGCAGGCAGAATATTAGAGGAACAGACTGAGGACACAGGGGAGGTGGCCAGTTAGAGTGGGAGCCTGTATTAGCAGGGTTGGGACCAAGCCCAGAAGCTCTAGGAGCACAGGTGTTAAGCATTGAGACATTAACCAAAAAGTCAACAGTTTGAAGCCCCCAGCTGCTCCACAGAAGAAAGAGGCAACAATCTGCTTCCATAAAGATTGGTAGTCTTGTAAATCCTGGTGGACAGTTCTCTCCAATTCTATAGGGTCACTATGAGTTGGAATTGACTAGGGCAATGGATTTTGCTTTTTCAGGTCAAAACCCTATAAATAGTGAGTGTGAGTGCACATAAATATGTGTGCCATGTTCCATTCAGGGAGCTCTGGTGACCTAGTGGCAAGAAACTGCACTGCAATCCCGAAGGTGTGCTGTTCGAGGCCACCCCGGTAGAAGGTGCAATTAACTGCAATCCTTTGCAATTAACTGCATCTGAAAAGCCTCTGGAGGGTCAGCTATGGGTCAGTTCTGATTCGATAGTACACAATAACAACATGTTCCATTCAGCTTTTCACAAAGCACCATTCAGCCTTCCTCACTTCCAAAGTCATTCTCATAGCAATGGACCACAGCGTCTTGGTGGTAGAAGTGAAGAAAAAGGAGAACTGATGAAGAGTAGAAGTGTATTATGTGGCAGTGGGAATAGATAATTGACTGGAAGACTGCTCTAGTGAGGGCACTTGAGAAAGTGAATATCTCATTGGCTATTGTCCATGTGGGACAGTTTCACAACTTTAATTGGTGGCTAGAAGAATAATACTTACTCAGTGGTAATATTGGACCACCTGTGAAATGGCAGCTGACTCTCCAATTCAACTTTAAAATTCATTTGTCAATTGGTTCCTGGTGAGTGGTGCTGCCAAGGGCTCACACAGCAAGCATTCTCTCCATTTATTCTAAGGACCACCTGAAGCTACAAAAAAGAAAAAAAAATCACACCATGAAAAGTGTCACCTTTGGCCTCTCCTATCAAAAGGATCCAATTAAATTGCCAATGGCTGAGGCACCTCTTTTTTTTTTAATTTTTTTTTTTTGAGGCACCTCTTGATTTCATTCACCTAAGACCGGGTGATTCTTCCCCTTCAGATTTGTACATTAAGGTTCAAAAGAAAAAGTCAGCTGTACACAGTGGCTTAAGCTAATCCTACAAGATACATTTAGCCAAATAAGCATGTGTAAATGCAGAAATTTGAGTTTTGAGCTGGAACATCTGAAGGACAGGATGTGCCTACACGTTTAGAACATTTTAGTCCTTGGAATGAGCCAGGCACTTTACTAAGATGATGCATCACTAAAGACTGTCTAGAAACAGAAAAATGAACCTGAGCCAGGGCAGGCTCTCTCTGCTTAAATAGATGGGGATCCAAAGTGAACACCTTAAAGAAAGAGATTGGATTTGAATTATCTTAATCACTAGGTGGAATGAAATCAAGATTTTGTAAAAAGAAACAATATATAAGACTATTTGGACATTTCATTTTAAATAATAATAAAATGACCATGTAAATAATTCTATTTTCTTCCATTCTGCAAGCATTTAAAAAATTTATTTTGTCTGGTAGGTGCTAAGAATGGTTTTTAAAAGGCATGAATTCTCTCCCTAAGGATCTTTTAGTCTGCAGGAACCCAGAGAGTCACAGATATGATCAATTTCCATTAGAAGATAATGTGAACTAGATCGTAAGTCCTAATCTATAAACCCATAAGCTTTCATAAAGAGTATCTATATTTTCACTAGGGATTGTTACATAAAAATATATATTTCACACACATATGTGCCATTTTAAGAGGAGAATAGATAAAGTTGTGAAGAAAGAAAAAGAAGTTTTATTTAAAAGTTTTTCTGAATTTGAGGATCTCCTTGTGATTGCAAAAGGAATGGATATTAAAAGTAGAAAGACATTTGGGAACATAGGAAATATCTTTAATTTCACAAGATCATTTTAAACCAGGAAGAGCTGGTCGTTATTGGGGTGAATCACTCGCCTGGCATTAGCTGACTTCCATTCATGAGACCCATGTGTCTCAGAGCAGACTTGTGCTCCTTTGAGTTTTAGTGACTGATTTTTCAAAAGTAAGTTTCTTGGTCTGTCTTCTAAGGTTGAATCTTATTTGTCAACCTTTCTGCTCGTAACCAAGCAGCATGTAGGTAATTTTTAAATCAAGCAGCTGCTCCACAGGAAAAAGATGGGCACTCTCTTTCTGTGTGATTTAATGTCTCTGAAAACCCACTGGAGGGTCAGCTATAAATTGGTCTTGACTTACAACACATACCAATTAACAAGAGAAGGACTAAGTGTTTCCTCTGATTTAATGCCACTCCCAACCCCAATCAGTATATCAGATTCTATGCCCTCCTCTTCCTTGGAACCTCCTTCATCTATTACCTCTTCTCTTTGATGTCATCATTTCCTTTTTTTTTTTTTACACCATCATTTTCTTGTTCTCTACCAGCTCTTTTCCCCTTAGTTCATAAATCTGATCAAGTTTAAATCAAGTTCATGAGAATATTTGTTCTCAAGTCAACTCCATAACCACTGCTTAGGTGCCTGGGATGGCATCAAGGATATTACACAGAAAGACAGAAGTCATTACAATGAACAAAGAAAAGTTCAAAATGGAAGTCAGAAGAGACTCAGTCAAAACAAAGGAAAGCAAGGCTGAGGAGAAAGAGCTGAAGAGAAGATTTCAGAGAACAGCTTGATAAAGCAGAGAAAAGTATTACAATAAAATGTGCAAAGAGGGGAACTCTGATGGCCTAGTGACAAGAATCTGCACTACAATCCCAGAGGTACAC
>NW_006399799.1:2570682-2573336 GCF_000299155.1 Elephantulus edwardii | reverse complement strand
TCGTTCACTCTCGATGGGCAAAATAATAAAGAATCCAGGAAGCATCCAAAGAAGATTGAAGGAGTATACAAAGCCACTAGAACAAAAATAATTGCCCAAGAAGAAATCATTTGAGGAAGTAGTAAATGATCAAGAACCAATGTTAATAAAGGAAGATCAAGCTGCACTGAATGCATTGACAAAATAGAAGGTCCCAGGAATTAATAATTCTATTAATTATTCCAATTAACATATTCCAAGAAAGACAGGCAGTCCTGGAAGTGCTCACCAGGAGGTACCAAAAACTCTGAATTACAGCTACCTGGCCAACTGACTATTGTTGCTGTTAGGCATACTCAAGTTGAGTACAACTCATAGTGATAATATGAACAACAGATCTGAACTCCATCTTGTCCTTTGCTATCCCCACGATCTCTGACACACTAAAGATCCTTGCTGCAGTCACTATGTCAACCCATCTGTTTAAGGGTCTTTCTCTCCTTCACCTCCCCTCCACCTTTCCAAGTGTGATGGACTTTTTCAAGGGGTAGCCTCTGTTAGTAACATGCCTAAAATAAATCTTTGTCATCTTTGTATCCAAGGAGCACTCTGGCTGCATCTTCTTTGAGACATACCTATTTGTTATTTTGGCAGTCCATTGGATATTTAGTACTCCTGTCCAATACAAAGGCATCAATACTTTTTCTTTTATCCTTATTCATTGTTCATCTCTGAGATGCATAGCAAGTGATTAAAAAGGCCATGGATTGAATCAGGTTCACCTTAGTCCTTAAACTAACATCATTTCTCTTCAATAATTTAGAGAGGTCCCTGACTGAAAACTTTCCTAGTGCAATATGTCTCCTGATATCATGACTATTGTTACCAAGTGTATTGATGGCAGATCCAAGTAAGAAGAAACCGTTGGTAGCTTCACCCTTCTCTCCACCTATTACAATGTTGCCTATCAGTCAGGAGTGAAAAGTTTTGTCTTCTAGACATTAAGATGCAATTCATATGGAAAACTGTGGTATTTAATCTTTTGCAGCAAGTGCTTCAAGTCTTCCCCACATTTAAAAAGCAAGGTTTGACTTCATGAAAATTCACTCCTTAAAAATGAGCTTGAGTAGACATTAATTTCTCTCTATATATTGGGTTCTTCCTTTCTTTTCTTTTCTTCCATCCTATCCATCTTAGATACAATTTCCTATCACATTGACCTCTCTCTTGCTAATAATACTCTTACCCCAATGTACACCAATTCAACTTTTACAGAAGCATCAACTTTGTATGATTCCAATTATTGCTCATTTCTAGTTGCTAAGCACTGCTGGAAATCTGCACAGATTGGTGTCGTTGTAAATCATCAATGCCACTCTAAATTTATGGTCTCTGACTTCAAATGCATCTTCAATGCTGCTTGGTAATCCTTCTCTATTTCCTGTGTCAGCTCTCTCTCTTATTCTCCATTGTGCCTATTGCAGATTTTTAACCCATCCTTAAATCTTTCCTCACTGTCACCCTTAGCAGATGAATTCATTCCTGCTTCACAAAGAAAACAGAAGTCATCAAAGAGGGGAACTACCTCAGCTTTCTTTGTTGAAACTATACACTTACTCAAGTCCAAAATTGTCCTTTCCTACATTTCTTCATTTATATGTACTTTCTTTTGTCTAAAGTAATATAATTTTTGTTGTTGTTATGTGCAGTCGAGTCACCTGTGACTCATAGTGACACTATGTACAACAGCTCTGAAGTTGACCCTGTCTTAAGCCAGTCTCGCTGACACTGACCCATATAACCCTCATTTGTCTCAGTTACTGTATCAATATATCTCAACTGGGGTCTTCTTCTTCTGGGCTGTGCCTCCACCCTCCTGAGAATAATGTCCTTCTCCAAGCACCAATCCCTCCTGGCCCAAATTATGTGAGACAGAAATAAAAAATCCTAGCCTCTAAGGAGAAACTTGGTTTCATCCTCTCCAAGACAGACCTATTTGTTTTTTCTGTCAGTCTATGGTACGTTCCAGACTCTTCTCCAGCACCACAACTTGAAGGCATAGTTTCTTCTTCTGTCATTATTAGTCATTGTTCACCTCTTTGATGCATACCAAGTAATCACGAAAGCCATGGGCTGGATTAGGTGCAACTTTGTGTCTAGACTGACATTGTTTCTTCTGATGATTCTCAGATTCAGCAAGTAAGGTTGTGTCATCCACATAACATAGGTTGTTGAAGAGTCTTTCTCTAAGCCTGATGCCATATTCCTCCTCATAAAGCCTAGCCTTTTGAATGATCTGTTCTGCATAGAGATTGAAAAAGTATGGAGATAGGAAATATTCCTGATGCATTTCTTTCCTGATTTTAAAACATGCAGTGTTTCCTTGCTCTGTCAGTTCTTTTAATCTCACTTCACTTCATTTTTAGGGATCTTATACTTATTCCCTTGTTTTTCCTAAACTTCATCAACTGTTCCTTCATCCCCAGGTCTTTCTCTTTCTTAAAGAAGAAAAAATATATTGTTTCCTGGACTTCCAAATAGTTACTACCACATATATCTCATTTCTTTCATTATTATTCTCAACGGAGAAAGACTCAAAGCATTTTCCTTGTGAACAGGGATCAGACAAGGATGCCCATTCTCACCACCCTGATTCAATATTATATTAGTAGTAC
>NW_006399799.1:2559388-2570152 GCF_000299155.1 Elephantulus edwardii | reverse complement strand
ACTAGGGATATTGTAGCTAATGTTAGATAGATCTTAGCTGAAAGCAGGGATTACCAGAGGAATGTCTATCCGTGTTTCATTGATTATGCAAAAGCATTTGACTGTGTGGATTATAACAAACTGTGGCTGACTCTGAGAAGAATGGGAATCCCAGAACACTTGATCGTGCTAATGTAAAACCTATACTTGGACCTAGAGGCCCTCCTGGGAACAGAGAAGGAAACACTGAATGATTCAAAATTGGGAAAGACATATGCTAGTGATGTGTCCTATCTTCATACTTTTTCAACCTGTATACAGAACAGATTATCCGGGAGGCTGGGCTCTATGAGGAGAAATGTGGCATCAGGATTGGTGGAAGATCTATCAATAATCTGTGTTATGCAGATGACACAGCCCTGCTTGCTGAAACTGAGGAGGACCTGAAGCACTTGCTGCAGAGGGTCAAGGAGTGCGGCTTTCAATATGGATTGAGGCTCAATATCAAGAAGACAAAGTTTCTCACCACTGGACCAATTGGCAGCATCAGGATGGATGGTGAAGCGATTGAGATTGTTCACATCTTTAGTCTGCTTGGCTCCACAATCAACATTCTTGGCACCAGCAGCAAGGAAATTAAAAGACATATTGTGATGGGAAAGTCTGCTGTTAGGGACCTCTCCAAGGTACTGAAGAGCAGTGGTGTCTCTGTGGAGACTAAAGTGCGTCTGATACAGGCCATGGTCTTTGCAATCTCTTGCTATGCGTCAGAGAGTTGGACAATGATTAAGGAGGATAGAAGGAGAATTGATGCCTTTGAACTGCGGTGCTGGAGAAGAGTATTGAGGGTATCATAACTGCTAAGAAAACAAATAGATTCATCCTGAAGGGGATTAAACAGGGCTCCTCCTTGGAGTTAAGAATTCTGAGGCTTCATCTGACACACTTTGGACATGTTATAAGGAGGGACCGACTGGTCCTTGGAGAGGGACATCATGCATGGGAAGATGGAGGGATGGCACAGGAGTGTAAGGCCCTCTGTGAGGTGGATTGATTAAATAAGTGGGATAATCAGCATGGGTGTATCAGAGACAGTATGATTGGCACAGGACAGAACTGAGTTTAGGGCTGTTGTACATACGGTTGCTATGAGTCACGAGCGATTCAACAGCACATAACACAACAACATCCAAAAATCAGTAGGATTCCTCTACGGTTATAAAGATAACTCCGAAATTAAAATCAAGAAAGCAATACCATTTACAATAGCCAACAACAAGTTAAGATCCTTGGGAGTGAACCTAACTTGAGATAAAAAAGACCTATAGAAAGAAAACTGCAGAAGATTTCTGTGAGACACAATAAAATAAACTAGAAAATGTACCCTTGTGCTCTGTTCATGGATAGAAAGACTCAATACTGTGAAAATGACAATCCCACCAAAAGAAATATGCATATTCAATGTAATCCCAATTCAGATACCAAATTCATTTTTTCAAAGAGATTGAATGGGAAATGTTGTTGTTGTTGTTGTTATGTGCCGTCGAGTCGCCTGTGATTCATAGCGACCTTATGTACAACAGCCCTAAACTCCGCTCTGTCCTGTGCCAATCGCACTCCCAGTCACTGAATCAATCCACCTCATAGAGGGCTTTCCTCTCCTGCGCTGTCCCTCCACCCTCCCAAGCATGATGTCCCTCTCTAAAGACCGGTCTCTCCTCACAACATGTCCAAAGTATGTTAGACAGAGCCTCAGAATCCTTGCCTCCAAGGAGCCACCCGGTTTAACCCTTTCCAGGACAAATCTGTTTTTTTTTCCTAGCAGTCCATGGTATTCTCAATACTCTTCTCCAGCACCACAGCTCAAAGGCATCACTTCTCCTTCTATCCTCCTTGGTCATTGTCCAACTCTCTGATGCATAACAAGTGATTGCAAAGACCATGGCCTGTATCAGATGCACCTTAGTCTCCAGAGAGACACCATTGCTCTTCAGTACTTTGGAGAGGTCCCTAACAGCAGGAGAATTTTTATCTGCTTGGTGTTTAAGCACAAGCTACTCAACGGCACATAACAACACCACCACCACTTTATTAGTCATTGCGTCAAAACTACTTTGTTTTCTGTGAACTAAGGCACAAAGGAAAACTTGTAAACCAGTGTTCATAGCAGCATTATCACCATCACAGCAACAAGAAACAGCCCAGATGATCAACCACAAATGAATGGATTGAGAAATTATGGCACGTTCCCCAATGGAATACTACACAGCATGCAGGAGCAATGATTTTGTAAATTACTACCTAACTTAAGAGGGACTGGAAAGCATTATGGTAAGTGAACTAACTCAGTTCCATAAGAACAAATACTGTACAAGAGCATTGTTGTAGAATGTATATGAGGATCGAAGGGGGAAAGAGCAAACCGGTGGGGTGAGAATGGGTGAGGTAGTTAACCACAAGGTTGCACAATTTGATGGGTGGAGGGAGAGATGGGTGAAAGAAAAGAGAAACATCTGGTGTGATGAACTTTTTAACTAAACCAATATAAAATAAAAATTTTATTTCAATGAAAAAACCTTCACAAACAAAAAAATGCTAATGAGTTTTCAGAATGAAAAAATTAAAATAATTGATAAATTGTTAACAATAAACCTGAATTCTTTCCAAAATAGCTGTCAACACTTAAGGGTTTTTTCCAATTTTTAGTTAAAACTCCAAAGCCTATATTGTCAATATATTGTCTTATGTTACTTGTACTTCCAAAAATATATCATGCTTTCATGTCTCCAACTTTACTTATGTTGACTTTTTTCCCTCTACTTGTCCACTTGTCCTTCTGCTCTTCTGGTTAATGCCTAGTCATCCTTTATACTGTTCTTAGATATTACATCCTTCTCCAACTTCTCCTCCCCTAGAAGGTATGAAAAGACCCTCTCTCTACCACAATAGTATCCTCTGCACATTTCTACTCTACACTCACTGGATTATATTGAATTTACAAAATCCAAATTTTTTTATCCCCCTAGAGTGCAAATATCTTAAGGTAAAAAACTTTGAACGTACAAATAGAGTTGGTGGGTATTACATCCACTTCATCCAACCAGATACATACCAAGCCAATAGGCACAGGAAGAATGGTGTTCAAGGTCAGAGAATAGAGACAGAATATACTAAATCACTCAAAACGTCAGTTATTAAAATAGGAATGGAAGTTTCAGTCCATTTGGCAATATTGAAGGCACTGGGTCTTAAAACGAACTTTCTATGGACTGAATTTGCAAAAGCACTCATCCCACATATGTGGACCTGAAAAGACACTTTAAGACATTACAAAGTTCCTTCTTTTCTTTTCCCTCTATTTCACTTTCTCATGAAAACAGACTATAAAAGATGCTAGAAACAAGAGGTTTAAGAAATGCAACTGATCAGCCTGGCCACATCTCAGGTAATGCACAGTTAAAATAGTCCCTGAAGGGCATGCTGCCTTTCACAACGTATTCACACCCTCTCTGGAATAGAATGGGCTTCTCTAGAGGCCCACGTCTGCAGTCATACACTAAGAGAGGGGAAGTGTCAGTCTGCACAAGACCATCAATTCCACTTCAGCCATCTTTGATGTGATGAGACAGTGATGAAGAAAACTTCCTTCAGGAGAGGAGAGTCTTTAGCTAACAAAATCCAAGGTTCTAGCAAGTGTCTCAGGTAATTAAAAAAACATTACAAAGTATGCATGGAGTGACAGCACATGTACCAAATACAGATTGCCAAGTTTCTCAGAGAAGCAGCAGGGAACGTCCAATTCTCTACCTATTTCCTTTAGATATTTCTCTAAAAGTTCTTTATTTTAATATTAAGACCACATTAATGAAGGATTTCTAGCATAGTCCGTAGGAAGTTATGTTGCTAACTCAAAGGTGGCACCTCTTTGGTGATTTGTAAGATGAGCAATTTCTTTATTTGCAATTTATAGCCTCCATAAACCCAGCTCTGAGTTAGTTCCTACTCGATGGCAGGGAGTTTGAATTTTGAATGTGAGGTAGTGGAACCATCATAACCATATGGGGCTGTGGGTTAGTTTGTCTTAGATACTGTGTTAACCTTGTAATAATGACTTGCTAATATTTTACAATATAGACACAGTTGTACCTATATATGACAAAAACTATTAGTTTCTCATAATATATCCATATTTCCTCTCCTTGATTACAAAGCTACAAAGACTTCCCAGTCTCTCTTATGGTAAGATGTAACCATAATACTAAGTTATCCCATATCTCTTAATATCCTTAGTCACTGGCTGAGGGCCACGATCTGCCTCTGTACCATCTGATTAATGATAGAGGGTGGCCAATATCAACTCAATCAACCTACACTGCTCTGCATGCACACTACCATTCTCTATCTCACACACCAGGAATTAATTGGCAAGTGCCTAAATAGTCAGATATTAAATATTCATCCAACATCATCATAGTGTCTTGGGAACAAAAGATAGCTTTACTTCACACAAGACACACAAAAAGAAAGAGTTAAAAAGTAACAAGTTCAGAGTAAGTCAAACAAACTCAAAATACAGAGGCAGAAAGCCTTCATGAGGAGATGGTATTGGAACTATTGGATAAAGAATTTGGAAGGATGTTATTTAGATACCTGCAAAGGATTCAGAGGAAGTTTGAGGAACTTACAAAATAAGGAAAAGACAACAAAACTCTAGGACAATTTAAAAACCACAATAACAAATTGACAAGACAAATGGGAAATTACAAATAATTAAAAAAAACAAATAGAAATATAACATTAATCTTAATATTTTAAAAATATATGATGCATAAAAACACAAAAAGAAGTCATTTCAATAAATTAAAAGGCTTTGAAACACTGCAGAGCATCTTTTCAGATTACAGTGCTATTAAACTAAAACTCAGCAATAAGATTATAAAAAAAAAATCAAGTACATGGAAACCAAGTAATACCATGTGGTTGTTGAAGATCTTCACCCTGAAACCCACAGCGTCCCTTTTCAGCAGGAAGTAGCTAAGAGAATACGCCATCCCCTTTTCCTTATGACTCAGGGTGAAGTCTCTCTCAGGGAGGAGTGATAGGGAATGGCAAAGGATACACTGACAAAGAAGATTAATCAGAACTGGCTTTGACAAGCACTGTGGCATTTGGACAAGAACAAACTGGGAGGAGGGTAGAGAGAATAGTGCAACAATGAATGAGTGGAAGCCCAAAATCTCTGTAAATGTTTATGAAAATTAATAAAATATAATTATAGAAAAAAAATTTTAAAAAAAGATAAGAAATACGTGGGACATTATTAAGACAAACAATTTATATGTAATCAGAATTCTAAAACAGGGAGACACAAAGAAAAACACAGGAAAAGATATTGAAGATTTGTTGGGGAAAAGGTTACCTAACAATATGAAAGACCAAAATATATACATTCAAGATGCTTAGAGAACTCCAAACAGGATTGACCTCAAAAGAAAATTACCTCTTTAGATTGTGGATTTCTGGCTGTATTTGGCAATCTCTTTACAGCATAGGCTAAGCCTTCTAAGCTTGATCCCAGTTTGCCTTTGGTGAACTTTATGGTTTTGGGCTTTACCCCTAGGTCTCTGATCCACCTTGAGTTGATTTTTGTGTATGGTGTGAGATGTGGATCCTGTTTCAGCTTTCTGCATGTAGAAGTCTAGTTTTGCCAGCACCATTTATTGAAAAGGTTGTCATTTCCCTATTTGATAGTCTTTATTTCCTTGTTGAATACCAGTTGACCATAGATAGTTGGGTCCATTTCTGGTTTCTCAATTCTGTTCCACTGGTCTAAATGCCTTTAACTGTACCAGTACCATGCTGTTTTGGTTACTACCACTGTGTAGTAGGTTTTGAGGTCAGAGAGTGCTATGTTTCCCATCTCATTTTTGTTTCTCAGAAGTGTTTTGCTTATTCAGCATTCCTTTCCTCTCCAAACAAACTTGACAATTTCCCTTTCCATCTCCTTGAAAAATGAATTTGGTATCTTAATTGGGATTGCATTGAACATGTAGATTGCTTTTGGTAGGATTGTCATTTTCACAATATTGAGTCTTCCTATCCATAGGCAGGTCATATTTTTCCATTTCTTTAGGTCCTTTATTGTGTCTTGCAGAAATGCTCTGTAGTTTTGTTTGTATAAACCTTCCATATCTCTAGTTAGATTCACGCCCAAGTATCTCAGTTTGTGGTTGGCTATTGTATATGGTGTTGCTTTCTTGATTTCTTTCTCTGAGTTCTCTTTGTTACTGTAGCAGAATTCCACTGATTTTTGGATATTGATCTTATATCCCACCCTCTACTTAATTGCCCTACTAACTCTAGCAGGTTTTTTTTTTGTTAAGTCCTTGGGGTTTTCTGTGTTATCATGTCAAAAACAGCCAGAAATGCATAATCTGAAGAGGATAAAATTGATTAATGAGATCTTCTAAAGATTAAATCCCTGTGTGCAGCAAAACCTTTTTCCAACAGGGTGAAAAGAAAACCTACTGACTGAAAACAAACATTTGGCATTACCAGCTCAGACAAGAGTCTCATAATGAAAGTTTGCAGAATACTCCTGGAAGAAAAAGAACCATATTAAAAAATGGCAAAAGACATGGAAAGAATTTTTACAGAGGAAGATATTTGAATGGCCAACAGACACATGAAGAAATGCTAAAAAAATCATGGGCAATAGGAGAGACGCACATCAAAACCACAATGAGATACCATCTCACTCCAGTAGCAGTGGCAAAGTTTAACAGGACAGCAAGTAATAAATATTGGAGAGGATGTGGCAAGAAATGAACTCTTGTACATACATCCACTCTGGAAGGTAGTTTGGCATTTCCTCAAAAAGCTGAACATAGAGATTCCATTGAACCTACTTGTTCTACTGCTTGGAATAGACCCCGAGAAAATAAGAACTGAAGCACAAATGAAGACTAGTACACCAATGTTTATAGCAGCATTATTCACCATTGCAAGAACATGGAAACATCCCAAATGTCCAACCACAATCAAATGGATTAAGAAATTATGGTACATTCACATGATGGAATACTATGCAGCTTGTAGGAGCAATGATTTTCTAAATTATTACCTAACTTCAGAGGGACTGGAAAGCATTATACTGAGTGAACTAACTCAGTCCCAGAAGGACAGTAGTATGAGGCTCCAAGGCTGGGGTAGGTGGAAGCAGAAGGGTGAGGATGTGCGGGGCGGGAGGATGTTAAGTAAATATAGGGTCGCACAATTTGATGGGGGAGTGAAGAAAATGGGAAGGAACTGATGTGAAGAACGTGTAATTGAATTTTGTAAATAACCTCATACAATTTAAAAAGAATCTCAAAATATATTTTAAGAATAAAAAATAATTATCAATAAATCATTATTAAATTTCCAAAACCAAATACAAAGTGAAAATAATAAAAGCAATTATCAAAAACCTCAAATTCATTAGTTCCAAATTAGTATTCATTCATACCTGACCCTCGAATAGGGTTTTAGAATTTCTAAATTGCCCAGAAGGAAATTTCCCATCTTTCTCCCCTAGAACACCTGGTGGATTCAAATTCCTTGACTTTGGGTTGGCAGTGCAACTACAAGAGCTCCAAAAGCAGCTTGTTGCTGTTGTTAGATACCAGGAAGTCACGTACAACTCAGTAACCCTATGAACAACAGATCTCCAGCCCTATCCTGTGCCATTCTCACAATCGCAAGCATACTCAAGCCCATTACAACAACCACTGTGTCAATTTGGTTGGAATCTTCTCTTTCACTGACCTTTCACCTTTACAAGCATGATGTTTCTCTCCAGGGAATAGTCAGTCTCTCCTAATAACACGACCAAAGTGTGTGGTCTTTGCCTCCAAGAAGGATTCTGGCTGTGCTTTCTCCAAGATATATTTTTTGTTCTTTTGGTAGTCCATAGGTACTCTTCTCCAACAACACAGCTCAAAGGCATAAATTTTTCTTCTGTATCTTTATTTATTGTCCAACTGTCAGATGCATAACAAATGATTGGAAAAAATCATGGCCTGAATCAGACACACCTTAGTCTTCAAACAGACATTATTGCTCCTCAGTAATTTGAAGAAGTCTTTGATTTCCAACTTTTCCAATGCAATACATTTTTCTGATGTCCTGACTGCTAGTCCTGTGTGTTGATAGTAAATTCAAAAAATAATCATCAACAATTTCAGTCTTTTCTCTCTCTACCATGATGTTGTCTATTAATCTTGTGATGAGATATTTTTTACACTGAGATATAATTCATATTGAAGTCTATTGTCCTCAATCTTCTGCAGTAAGCAAGCAATTCAAGTCCTTCTCACTTTCCGTAAGCAAGGATGTGTTATCTGTATAACACAGGTTGTTGATGACTCTTCCTCTGACCTTAGTGTCATATTCTTCTTCAGAGCCCAGCTTCTTAAATTTTTTGTTTAGCATACAGTTGAATAGTTAGATAGAGAGGATACAGCTTTGATGTACACTTTTCTTAATTTTAGACCATGTAGTGTTCTCTTGCTCTGTTCACACAACAGCCTCTTGGTCTAGATATAGGATTCACATGAGCACAATTAAGTGTTTGGGATCACCTTCTCAACGTTAGCCATAATTTGTTTTGATTAACAAAAGCAACTTGGGAAAAACTGAAAGTTACCTTCAAAGGAGAATAAAAAAAATTAAGCTTTGAACTACAAAATACAGGAATGAAATATAATGTAAATGGAAAAATGTATAAGACACAACATATATGCAGAAAGCAATGTATATGCATGCATATTAATGATAAAAATATCAATTAAAATATGGAAAAACCAAAACAATATAGACAAAAATAAAACTGAACAATATACATAAAAATTTGAATGGAAAAAAATGCCAGCCAAGAATTTTATATTCAACATAATTATAAATTAAATATGATGCTACAATTAGGACATTTCGAGATAATCATAAATTAAAGGAATTTGTGAAAACTTGACCAGATTTACAAAAAATACTGAAGGGAGTCTTCTGAACTCCCTTTATTGTTGCTAAACCAACAACAGCAAACAAGAACTGGAGATTAATACAGATATCCTAATACATGACAACATCACAGAGAAATCAACCTAGATATAAAAGTATCGAAAAGAAAACAAAACTGGAAGACTAAAACCAAAACTAGACATATTGATTTGTAAATGATGACCATTATAAAGCAACAAGAGGAGGAAATTACATTGTTACAGACCTTCCAAATGGTCAGGAAATCAAGATGATATTGTATAATATTGGGGAAGGGAGAGAAAGTTAGCAGATAAATTACTCACTAATATCTAATATGGGTGAAAAGAAAGGCAGTACAGAATGGATCAGATACTGTAACTATTGTAATTAATGTGAAGGGACAAAATATGTATGAATGAATAAATAATACCATTTTCAAACTTTCTCTCAAATGACAATTTTTAAAAAGATCAAATGAATTTTTTAACTCAGAGTGATAATAATAATTTACAGACAGCTTAAAATAAAATTCATAAACTTCTGATTCAAAATAAGAATTATATCATAAACAGTTATTAAACATAAAATCAACAACAAATAAATCTGACAATAAAATGCACTTGGCACAGAAAAACACAAGGAGGGAAAATATCAATAGGACAATATAAAACAAAAGAAAGTCAGTGGTAGACTCATGCATGTCATTAAAGACACTAATATAAATGGATCAAATGATCAAAGGAAAAAGACAGAGAGAGTGACTGGTGGAAAAGAAAATAGGATCCACCAGCATGATACCTATAAGGGTACCTATAAGGCTATCTTGCATTCAAGTACAAAGACTAAAACTCTAAGCGTGGAAAAGGATACCAAGTAAATGGCAATCAAAAGAGAAGAAAGTGGCAAAATAATTTTGAATAAAATAGATTCCAAGGTGAAAACTAGCATAATGCACAAAAGGGTCAGAATTTACTGATCAGAGCACCAATTGAACAAACAGGCAACACTGTGCATAACTATTACTTTTATGTATACACCCAGTGACAGAGTTGCAATACACATCAAATTTTAACATTTGAAGAGAGACTATAATGCCAAAATAATAGTTGTTACTGTTAGGTGCTAGCCAGTTGACTGAAACTCACAGTAACTCCATGAACAATTGTGAATTTGACATTTGCCCTGTCCCACTCCATCCTCAAGATCTCCTCCTTGCTCCTGCCCACTGTTATAATCACTGAGTCAGTCCATCTTGTTGAGGCCATTTCTGACAACAAGCCTAAAGTATGGGGGGTGAAATTTCACAACAGCTTTGCCTCTAAGTCATACCCTGATTGCACTTCCTCAAAGACAGATTTATTTGTTCTTTCACCAATCTATGGAATATTCAGTACTCTACTATCGCAATTCAAAGGCATTGATTTTCCTTTTGTCAACTTCCAGACGCACAGGAGGCAATCGAAAATACCAAGACTTGGCATAGGCATACATTTGTCTTTAATATGATATCCTTGCTCTTTAGGACTTTAAATACATTCACATATAGTGGGAGACTTTAACACACCTGTTTGGATGAAGAACAGAACAACTAGAGGGAAAATTCAACAAAGTTGCAAAGCTGAACAATACAATTAACCAATTTAATATCATAGGAATATATATGACACTCCCACATCAAGTGTTGTTGTTGTAATGTGCCATCGAGTCGTTTGCCACTCATAGCGACCCTATCTACAAGAGCCCTAAATGCCGTTCTATCCTGTGCCA
>NW_006399799.1:2557949-2558810 GCF_000299155.1 Elephantulus edwardii | reverse complement strand
AAAGCCTACAGTCTCCAGAAGAAGAAAATAATAAAGACCAGAGAAGAAATAAATTAAATAGAAAATAGAAAAACGATATAAAGAATCAACACGACTAGAAGTTGGATCTTTGAAAGGATTAATAAAACTGACAATCTCCTGAAAAATATAGAACAAAATAAAAGAAAGATACAAATAACATAAATATGGAAGGAAACCAGTGATAGCACAAAGGCAACTGATCTTAAAAAAAGGGTAATACCAGTATTATGAAGAACTCCACACCAACAAATTTGAAAACCTATAGGAAATGGACACATTTTTAGAAACTCACTGTCCATCTAAACTAACACAGATAGAGAAAATTTGAACAAATCCATCACAAAAGAAGAAATTGAGCAAGTCATAAAAACACTCCCAATCAAAAAACCTTGCAGGCCCAGACAACTTCACTAGAGAATTCTAGTAAACGTTCAGAGAAAAATATGACATAAACTCTACTTAAACTATTCCAGCATAAAGAAAAATACAGAATACTCTGTAAACCAAAAGTAACCTTGATACCAAAGGTAGGCAAAGACACCATTAAGAACGAAAATTATAGACCAAAATGTTCAATTACATACATGCAAAAATTCTCGACAAAATCCTAGCCAAAAGAATTGAACATCATATTAAATAACAAAAAATAAATATCATTACATGGCATTCAAATCAGGTACAACATAAGAAAAACAGTGGAATCCACATCAAGAAGACAAAAGAGAACAACCACATAGCCTTATCAATCAATGCAGAAAAATCAGCTCACAAAGTTGAATATTATTTCCTAACTAAAACATTCAACACAAAAGGATTCAAAGGAAAATTTCTCAGCATGAC
>NW_006399799.1:2555082-2556546 GCF_000299155.1 Elephantulus edwardii | reverse complement strand
GCTGCATTATTCACAATAGCAAAGAGACAGAAGCAACCCAAATGCTTATCAACAAATGAGTGGATAGGAAAACTGATACAGCCACACAATGGAATACTATGCAGGACTGAAAAACAATGAAATAGTAAAAGGTTATACAATATGGGGGGGAGCCTTGAGGTCATTATGCTAAATGAAATATCTCAGTCACAAAAGGACAAACAGTACATAACATCACTGTTACAAAATAGCACAAATATAAGGAGTTGGTGAGGGAATGAGGAAAGCATGGATAGACAGTGAATAGTGCATTAGAACAGATGAGGGGAAGGACTGTCCGAAAGGAATATATGATTATGCATTTTATGTATGAGAACAATCTGGAACAAGGAGTGTATTCTTGCATGGGCCAGGGGAGGGGGAGAAAAGTGAGGGAGAAAATGGGCAACAATGAATAAATAAAAGGATAAAAAATTATTTAAAAAAACCCACTATTATAGGAAATCCAAAGAGATATATATCTATATCTATATGTGTCTATCTATATATCTATATAAAATGCACAACACTCATGGATTGAAAAATTTAACATTGTGATTATGGCAATACTACCAAAAATAACCTACAAATATATTGCAATATTGATCCCTATTTTGTCATCGTTTTTAATAAGATACAAAAAGTAATCATCAATTTTATATGGAAAGTAAAGAGATCCTGTAGCACTACTGAAGAAGAAAAGCACAGTAGGGAGCTTTACACTTTTTTTTTTTTTACATAAACTTCTTGATCTCAAAAGCCACAGTAATCAAAACAGCTTGGTACTGGTACAGCAACAAACACATAGATCAATGGAATAGAATTGAAGACTCAGAAATAGATCCATCTGCCCATGGACAAAGAGATGAAAGCCATTTTCTTCTTTAATATGGCATAAATAAACTGTCAAAAATAACTGAAAAGGTATAAACAACAAAGAATATACTAGATCATTGGGACCTTATAAAATTTATATTCTTTATGTGCATTGAAAGGTTTCTGGGAAAGACTATGAAAAAATGTTTGGCAATGACATATCTATCTATCTGACAAATGACTCATCTTTAAAATTTGTGGAAACTACAGCACTACAAAAAGATTCAGACACACCATCATATACAAAACCAACTCAAGAATGGAAAATCTTTTTTAAAAAGTATAAACAGTTTGCATAAATTATTTTAAAACCCATAAAATTTAAAAAAGAAAGAAAAATAGGAGCAAACTTTCTTAATTTTTGACATAAATATATCTACCAAATAATTTAAAAGTGCACAAACATGAAATCTAAGCTAGATTACTGGGATGTTATAAAAATTTAAATTTGTATGTATTAAAAAGACCTCCAAAAGAATAAAAAGGGTATCTACCTAGTAGATGTGCCATTCCATTCATTTTTGGACAATCTGAGGCTCAGTGTCAAGAAGACGAAGATTCTCACCACTG
>NW_006399799.1:2545713-2554592 GCF_000299155.1 Elephantulus edwardii | reverse complement strand
ATTCAGTGACTGGGGTAATTGGGATGGGTGTGTCAGAGACAGTGCGATTGGCACAGGACAGAGCAGAGTTTAGGGCAAGCGACTCGATGGCACATAACAACAACAACCACAACCTGTTAGATTCCCTTTTTTTTCCAAAGGGAAAAATATCTGGCAGTTATACATTCAACAAGAAACGAACCTCTGAAATTTATAGAAGAAATGTCAACTTCAGCATCTCCACAGTAAAAAGACGTACAATTCAATTGAAAAATAGGCAGAAGATATGAAAAGATATTTCCTCCATGAAGGTATTCAAGCAGACAAAAAACATATGTAGAAATACTCTTGATCGTTAACTGCTATTGTCACAACTGTTTTGTGCCATCTAATTGGAACCTGCTCATACCTGATCCTCCAGCGGGTTGTAGAGACTACATCATTTGGGAATAGACTGCCCATATTTCTCTCTTGATGCAGCTGGTGAATTCAAGTCACTTGCCTTTGGGTTGGCTGCACAACTGCTTACTCACTAGGCTACCAAAGCTCCCTCATTAGCTATTGTCGTTATGTAGCATGGAGTTGAGGACAACTCCTAATGACCGTATGAACAACAGATCTGAACACTGTCCTATTCCGGCACCATCCTGATCATCTCTGACATACTTGAACCCATTGCTACAGTCATTGTATTGATGACCTTTCCTCTTTCACTGACTGCCCACTTTTCCTAGCATGATGTCCTTTTCCAAGGAATAGCCCCTTCTTGTTTACATGCCCAAAGTACGAGATGAAGTTTCTCTATCCTTGCCTTTAAGAAGCATTCTGGATGTACCTTCTCCAAGACGTATCTGTTACTTGGCAGGCCATTGGCTATTCAGTACTCTTCCACAAGGCTTTCACACAAATAAATAGATTTTTTTTTTTTTTAAGAAATAGCTCAAAAACACATAGCAAGTGATTGGAAAGATCATGACCTGAATCAAGTGCCTATCAGTCTTCAAACATCAATGCTTCTCAGTAATTTGGAGAGGTCCCTGACAGCAAACTTTTCCAATGAAATATGTCATTTGAGATCTTCATTGATAGTGTCAAGAATGTTGATTACGGATCCAAGATGAAGTCGTTGACTATTTCAATCTTTTCTCCTATCGTGATGATGTTGTTGATGTGTACTATGGAGTAGGAACCAACCCATAGCTACCTCTCTAGTAGGTTTTCAGAGGCAGTTAATCACATGGGAGGAGATTGCCCATCCATCTCCCATGGGGCAACTTTTGGCCTCGAACTGCGTGACTTTGGGATTGCAGGGCAACTTCTTGCAATAAGGCCACCAGAGCTCCCATTTAGAGCACTCACTAAGATCAGGAAGCAGTCTTCAGAACAGAGCAAGGAAGCATTGAACAGTTCAAAATCAGGGAGTGCTTTTCTTTTTACCCTTTCTCCGTATCTTTTCAACCTGTATGAGGAACAGATAATTTAGAAGCTAGATTTTATAAAGAGTAATGTGGCATCAAGATAGGAGGAAGACACATCAACATCCTACATTATTCAGATGACACATCCTTGCTTGCTGAAACTGAGGAAGACCTGAAGCGTTGGCTGCAGAAGGTCAAAAACTATAATTGGAGAAAAATGCGACAATGAATGAATGGAAATTCAAAATATCTATAAATGTTCATCAAAATTAATAAAATAAAATTAAAAAAAACAGAAAAAAAACAAGATTAGCATCAAGAAGACAAAGATTTTTACTACTGGGCTAAATTGGCAGCACCATGATAGATGGAGAAGAGATTGAGGTTGTTAACAATTACAGCTTGCTTTGCTCCACAATCAATGTTCTTGGTACTAGCAGCCAGGAAAACAAAAGACAAATTGCACGGGGAAAATCTGCTGTCAGGAACCTCTTCAGAGTACTGAGAAGCAACTATATCAGTCTAGAGACTAAGGTGTGTCCGATCCAGGCCATAGTCTTCACAATTACTTACTATACATCAGAGAGTTGGACAATGACTAAGGATGATGGAAATCGTGATGCTGGAGAAGAGTCTTGAACATGGTATAGGCTACTAAGAAAATGAATAGATATGTCTTGGAGAGGATTAAACCAAGTTTCTCCTTAGAGGATAGAATTTTGAAGCTCTCTTGCACATACTTTGGGCACATAGCTAGGAGGGACCATTTCTTGGAGGAGGACGTGATGCTTGGAAAGGTGAAGGGACAGCCAAAGACAGGGAGAAACCAGATGAGATGGAATGACCCAGTAACTGGGTAATGGTGATAGATGTGTCAGAGTCAGTGAGACTGGCTCAGGATAGGGCAGTCTTCAGATTGTTTTACACAGGATTGCTGTGAGTTTCAGGTGCCTTGACGGCCCATAACAACAACAACGACAAGAAGCATGATGTTGCCTATCAGTTTACTGGTGAGGAATTTTGTCGTCTTAATGTTAAGATGCAGATGTAACAACCCTGTTTCCTGAAATTGAGGAGGACCTGAAGCGCTTAGGTGCAGAAAGTCAAGGACTTCAGCTTTCAATATGGATTGAGACTCAATATCAAGAACAAAGATTCTCACCACTGGGCCAACTGGCAGCATCAGGATGGATGGTGAAGATATTTCTTGGCACAACTTGGTGAGCACATCCAGGGCAGCATCCGTTTGTTGAAATATATCAATCAGTATGCCATCAATTCCTGGAGCCTTGCTTTTTGCCAATTCTTTCAAAGCAGGTTTAACTTCTTCCTTCATAACCACAGGCTCTTGCTCATACGTTGTTTTACGAAATTCTTCTGTGTTCACCAATTCCTTTGGTACAATGTCTCTATATACTCTTTCCATCTTCTTTTAATGCTTTCTGGATCATTTAATATTCTGCCCAAAGCATCCTTACAAACTCTCCTGCATATTCTCTTAGAAATTACTAAAAGAGACACTACCTTTAGAGAAATCTTGGAAATCATGAATTGAAGAGAAAAGGCCTCTAAACATGGTTTTAAGCCCTAGAACTAGCTTATATTGTATATGAGCCATTCTTATTCATTTTCCTACTTTCAGATGCATAAGAAGCAAGTGAAATATACTGTGAGTTAGATCAAGTGTGTCTTAGTCTTTAAACTTATATCCTTTCTCTTTAGAACTTTGAGGAGTTCCTTGACAATAGATTTTTCCTAATACAACACGTCTTTTGATATCTTAACTCCTGCTGCCAGGGATGTTGACTCTGGGTTCAAGTAAAATGAAGTCATTAACCATTTCAATCTTTTCTCCATCTATCATGATGTTTCCTATTGGTCCATTGGTGAGGACTTTTGCTTTATTGATGTTGAGATGTATTAAGTGTCTCAAGTATTCTTCACCTTTTGCAAGCAAAGTGTGTTATCTACATAACTTAGATTGTTGATGAGTCTTCTTGCAATCATTCTTCTTCATATAGTCCAACTTCTCAAAAAATTTGCTCAGGACATAGATTAAATGTATATGGAAAAAGGTTATAGCTTGACACACATTTGTCCTAATTTTATAATTCCTTTTCTGTTCATATAAGTGCTTCTTTGTCTATGTATAGGTTTTGCTTGAGAAAAAGTAAATATTCTGAGATTCATGTTTTTCTCAATGTTATCCATAATTTGTTGTAATACACATAGTAAGATGCCTTTGAATAAAACACAAGTAAACATCTTTCTAATATTCTCTGCTCTCAGTCAAGTTCCATCTTACATAAGTAATTGTTTCCCTCAGTCCATAGCTTCTGTTCAATCCAGCTTGAATTTCAAATTTTGACATATATCATATCACAATTTCTGTAGCTTAGGAATCTGGGTGCAGTTTTGCTTATTTACATGAAGGTCTTGCATTTTGCTCTCATTAGTGTATCATTAAGTAGTCATTTTATGGCTCTAAATAGGGAACGTTGAATCTACTTTCAGGCTCACTCATGAAATTACTGAAAACATTCATCCCTCATGATTGTGGGATGGAAGTAGTCTTCAGTTCTTTGCATCATGGTCTTCTCAATAGTGCAACTAACAACATGGTAACTTGTTTCATCACAATTATCAAGCATAAGACCCAGAGTTAGTGAGTAAAATGGAAATCAGTCTTTTATAACTCCCCCCCCCCATATTCTATCCATTAAAAGCAAGGGTTGGGTGGGGTTGGGTGGGGTTGGGTTGGGTTGGTTTGGTTTGGTTTGGTTTGGTTTGTTTTGGTTCCTCCCCCCTCAGTACTATTGAAATAAGGCTTGCCTGATTGAGGCCATAGTCTTCAAAATTGCTTGCTATGTATCTGGCTGCTGGACAATGACTAAGGATGACAGAAGAAGAATTGATGCCTTTAAATTGTGGTGCTGGAGAAAAGTTTTGTACATACCATAGACTGCCAAGAAAACAAAGTCTATTTTGGAGAGGGTGGAACCAAGTTTCTCCTTAGAGGTTAAGATTTTGAAGTTCTGTCTCACGTAATTTGGGCACATGGTCAGGAGGGACAGTCCTTGGAGAAGGACATCATGCTTAGAAAGGTGGAGGAACAGTGCAAGAAAGGAAGACCCTGGATGAGATAGATTGACACGGTAACTGAGATAAGGGGGATAGGTGTGTTGGAGTCAGTGAGACTTGCTCAGGATAAAGCAGGGTTCAGAGCTGTTGTACATGAAGTTTCTATGAGTCACAGGTAACTTGCCGGCACATAACAACAATGACAATTAAGATAACTATAGTGTAAGTACCAAGATGGAAACACTGGTGCTTCAGTAGTAGAAATCTCACCTTTCATGAGGGAGACCCTGGTTCAATTTCCAGCTAAGCCACCTATGTTTGTTGTTGTTTGGTGCCGTCGAGTCGTAGACGACTCATAGAGACCCTATGAAGGAACGGCCTGAGCACTGTTCATACATAGAGTTTCCAGAGGCAAGCCATTTCAGAAGTGCATGCCGCTCCTGCTTCCAGGAAGCCACCTATATGTGCCCAACTATCATCTGTTGGTCAGCAGATGCTTGCATGTTACTATGATTTTAAACAGGTTTTAACAGAGCTTCCAGACTAGGTAGAAAGGTCTTGTGTTCTATTGTCAAAAAATCAACCAATTACTACCATATGGACCGCAATAACTAATTTATAATGGATTGTAGGGATAGTACAGAACTAGGGAACCTTTCAGTATCAGTTCTTACACTGTAGATAGGACTACCATGTGATGGAACCACTATGAGTAAAGTCAAACAGAAGTTAATAACAATAACAAAGCATGGATATCAGGAGGCAGAAATCACTGACAACCATGTTAGAAGTTTGTGAACACAGAGTCTGTTAGCCAAATAAATTATTCCACATTGATATTGGTAAGAGTTCTTGAAGGTTTTTTGGAATGTTTGTGTCACCTTCCTGCCTGTTATTTGGAATAGTAGCAAAACTGACCATTTTTACACTATCCTTAACTGAAGAGAATAGTGGTGACATTTTGAAGAGGGTTAACTTTTTCTGGAATGATTCACATTAACATCATGACCACAGATGATCAAATCTAAGCTCAAGTGGAGAATTATTTTCTTCCTGCTGCCAGAGACACCCACTTCCTTCCCCAAGTCGCTAAAATCTTTGATAACAGAGTCTTCTGCACCTTGGTAGTTTTACTCTCATATCCTTTGAAGAGTCAGACTAGTATCTAATATGCCAGGGAAAGATGAGAAAGGGGAAAAGCCTGTCTAGTTCTCACAAGTGCCTGAATTGAGGAGGGCCAAACAGCTGTCAGATGCAGAGCTCCTTGCTATGTGTATAGTTCAACAACTTAATTGTTCATCTGGCAAAGCCCCATTCCTCTCCAGATGTTGCAACAAGGCACTGCTTGAATTGCAGCTTCTAGCCCCCTCTCATCACCTTAATTAAAGCAAAATAATAAGACAGCATGTTAGACACAAAGATCGAATTTTAATTACACTTTGATAAACCCAATGTGGATTTGGTCTCGTCAGGTGCAACACCTCTAAAGAGCAGTGAAACTAGGGAATCATAAGATGGTTTTGATATATGTATAGAAACAGTGCTTTTATTCTCATCTCTACACAGGATGACCAAAGATTAAGCATATGTGTAATAACCTTTTTCATTTGGGCATCATTTTATACTTTCTGAAGTTCCTGTAAGTCATTGCTATTAGATATGGCAACAAGACCCAAATATGAATAGGATTGGAGAAGGTAACATTTAGTTAATTCTTGTGACATGCCAGGCACTGTGCTAGGAAAAATCATATATGGAAAGGAAATCAAGCCTCTCATACAGCATCTCAGTACTTAAGACGTGTCAGACCTAGAATTCCCACCCTGATTTGTCAGTTTTCTTTATAGCACTGTTTTCACCACTTCATGCAAACAATCTTCCAAAACCATTTTCAAAGGCAGCTGTTACAGAAGTGTGTCACAGTATTAGGGCTGAAATTACTCTCAGGGATAGATCCAACCTCATCATTGTATAGATGAGAAAACTGAGACCCACATAAAGAGGTGTGCACCTGGTCACACAGTGACTTAGTAGTGGAATTAGAAGAGAACTTAAGTCTGATGCTGCCACACATCCTCTCATTCATTTGTTTGCACGTGATTCAAGAAATATTTACGAGTCTCTACTAGGAACCAAACATTCTTTTAGTGTTATATCAGTGGATTAAAAGAAACAGAAATCCAGGCTCAAATTGGGTTTCCATTTCAGCAGAAAGTAACTGACAACAAATAAGTAATATGTGTGTATGAAGAAGAGAGAGAAAAGTCAAAGCAGAGTAAAGGAAATTGAGAGAAGAGAGTGAGCCAAACAGAATATTCAGGATGCCTCTTACTGAGACATTGGTCCTTGGTTGCAGACTAAAAGGTTAGAAGTTCCAACTTACCTAGTTACCTTGAAAGAAAGGCCTGGTGCTTTCCTTGTTAAAAAAAAAATCAGCTGTTAGAAACTACATGACACAATTCTACTTTTGACAGCCCATAATTACAACAGATTCTGATACACAAGGCATCATTGTGACTTGGAGTCAACTCAGTGACAACTGGTATTTTTAGTTCATTGAGATACAGAGAGCTTTCTGAAGGCAAAGACTTATCATCATTCTCTCATTCACTTATCCTTTCTTTTATATTTTACCCAAAAATAATTTATTCCTGATTTTTGATGAAGATAGGCAATGATGTCAATAGAATATAGCTAATCATCTCCCTCAAAGACCTCTGATGAATTCACAGATTGTTGTTGTTATGCACCAATGAGTCAACTATGACTCATAGTGACCCTATGAACAACTGTGAAGCTTACCCTATCATTGTCCTCCTCACCATTTCTGACACACTTGAACTCAGTGTTACAGTCATGGTATCAATCCATACCATTCAGAGTATTCCTCTCTTACACTGACCCTCCACCTTTGCAAGCATAATGTCCTTCTCCAAGGAATGGTCAGTTTCTCCTCACAACATGCTTAAAGTATGTGAGAGACAGTTTCACTGTGCTCACTATCAAGTAGCACCCCGAATTCACAAAAGCGTCACTACTACCTGAGCTCATTTTTTTCACAACAAAGAGCCCTGCCTGAACTCATAATAAACCATATGATATAAACGCAACTGCCACTTCCACGTGGCATAGACTCTGTGGACATGAAGTGAAAAAGTCAAAAAAGGCAACAGCCAGAAAGTGTTTGGCCCATAAAGTAGAGATACCTTCAAACAGGTTAGAGAAAAGTGAAGTTACCATTTTACTTTACTATGTAGTGTAACGTTGTCTCCTCTCCAATTAAATCACCAAATAAAATCCTTATAGTGACACCTGTATACGTCCCACTCCCAGGAGAATGCTCTACCTTGTCTTGGCTCACCTTTCTCCTTTAGAATTCCCCTTCACTGGAACTAAACCTAATAGCAAAGCCCCATTTGAAAACCTTTAAATATTAGCTCTACTGTTCACATATGATCTTGTCTTTCTGTGGTGACTTGCATGTTGGTAAGATGTTAGCAGGTATGCCACTGATAGCTCAAATACCAGCAGGGATCCTATGATGGACAGGTTTCTGTGGAGTTTTAAAGAGTAAAACAGACTAGGAAGAAAGATTGGCAATCTACTTCTGAAATAAGCACCCAATAATCTTTAAGAATAGCAGCAGAATCATGATATAGCACCAGAAGACGAGCCCCTCTGCTTGGAAGACGCCAAAAAATATGAGTGTGGAGGAACTGCATCCTACCTTAATTATGCGGATAGGGTAAAACTTCATTTAGTGATGTGGCACGAATCAAAATAAGAAAAAACAGATGCAAACATCCATTAAAAATAATGTGCAATGCTGGATGATGCATTTAGGAAAATTGGAAGTTGTCAAAAATTAAATTCAACACATAAAGATTGATATCCTAGGCATTAGTGAGCAGAAATGGACTAGCATTGGCCATATGAATCACACAGTCGTATATTCTACTACTCTGAATGACAAGTTGAAGAGGAATGGCGTCATATTTGTTGTCAAAAAGAACATTTCAAGAACTATCCTGACGTAGAGACCTGTCAGTGATAACACCAATACACACACAAATAAGACCAGTTAATGTGACTATTATTCAAATTTACACACCAACTACTAAAGCCAAAGATGAAGAGAGTGAAAATTCCTACCAAACTCTGCAGTCAGAAATGAATCAAACATGAAATAAAAATGCATTGTTAATTACTGGCAATTGGAAAGCCAAAATTAGAAACAAATAGAAAGCTAGGTATTAGAAAATACAGCCTTACTGATAGAAAGGATTCCAGGGATCACATGAAAGAATTTTGGACAACCAATGACTTACTCATAGAAAACTTTTAAAATTGGTTTGCACATAATCATACACACACACACACACACACACACACACACACATA
>NW_006399799.1:2538207-2545537 GCF_000299155.1 Elephantulus edwardii | reverse complement strand
GGAAGTGGATGTCACTCCTGCTTCCAAATATACACGTGTGTGTGTGTGTGTGTGTGTGTGTGTGTGTGTGTGTGTGTGTGTGTGTTTAGTCTAGTGTGTGTATGTGTGTATATGTGTATTGTTTTGTGCACATACTTTGTTTCATAGAATCATTTATATGCATTATAAACTATACAATCAATTACAGTTGCTATATGCCTATCATCACCCATCTTTTCAAGTCCCCTTCAGACATTTTCCAATCCTTCAAGCTCTTCTATTCACCAGCCTCTGCAGTCTCAGTAATTACCCACCTTCTTTTCTGCCCCTCCTTTTACCCTTCCCCTTCTCCTTTATATGTGTTTCTCAGTATTCCTTCTATTGCCACAATAGTGGGCTTATGAAATATTTGTCCTTATGAGACTACACACAGCCTAATATTCTTCAGTCTCTCCCAAGTTATATAGTTTATTCTACAAATGTATTGTTCCTTACTGATGCACAGTATTCCATTGTGAGAGTATACCACAATTTCTCAATCCATTCACTTGTTGATGGGCATTTCGGCTATTTACATTTTCTTGTTCTTGAGAATAATGTTACCATGAACATGAGTGAACATATCTCCATTCATGGTTCAGTTCTGATTTCCTTGGACTATATTCTTATCTTGGAAGCAGTATTGGCATCCACTTCAAAAAAAACCCCAAAGCTTGCCTCCGGAAACTCTATGAATTTGGAGAAAAGATGAAAGTAGGGTCACTATACTATGGGTCATCTACGACTCATCAGCACTTAACAACAACTTAACAACAGAATATGTTCTTATCAGTGGAATAGCTGGGTCTTATGGAATTTTTATGTTCAGTTTTTTGAGGAAACATCAAACTGCTTTCCATAGCATTTATATCATTTTACAATCCCACCAGTAGTGCATGAGAGTTTCAGTCTCTCCATGTTCTCGCCAATATTTATTGTTTGCTGAGTTGCTAAATGTTTCTACAGCTGCTGGAGTGAGATAGCATCTCATTCTTGTTTTGATTTTCATTGTTCTTATTGCTAGCAATTTTGACCATTTTATCTTGTGTTTCTTGGCCATCCAAATGTCTTTCTTTGTTAAGAGTCTTCTCATGTCTTTTGCCCATTTTGTGATTGGGTTAACAGTTGATTTTCTTATGGAAGTCTTATCGTATTCTATAAACTTTTATTATAAAATCCTTGCCCAAAATTTCATTGCCATTTCCCTCCCCCCAAATCTATGGGCTTGCTTTTCACCCTACTGGTTAAAGTTTTAGATGCATATAGGGATTTGATTTTTAAGATGATCCCATTCATCAATTATATCCTCTCTAGGTTGAGCCTTTTTGGTTATGTTTACAAGCCTATTGATGTCATAGGCCAGAGCTTCTAATTTTGTTCCCGTATTGTCTTTCATGTGCTGGTGGCCTAGTGGCAAGAAGCTGAGCTGCAATCCCAAAGGCATGTGGTTCAAATTTACCAACTGATCCACAGAAGGATAGACAATCTCCTTCCCTGAGATTAACTTCCTCTAAAATCCCACTGTAGGGTCAGTTATTGGCCAGTTCCAACTCAATAAGACACAACAATAATAACATTGTCTTTCATGATCTTTATGGTTTTGCATTTTGCATTTTACCCCTAGGTTCTTGATCCACTTTCAAGTCTTTGTATATGATCCTGTTTCCACTTTCTGCAGGTAAATGTCAAGTTTTGCCAGCACCATTTGTTAAAGAGACTGTCATTTCCCCATTAAAGGGTTTTAATACCTTTTCAAATATCAGTTGACCATAGGTTGATGGGTTAGTTTCTGGTTATTCTATTCTGTTGATCTATATGTCTATTTTTGTTATCATATTATGTTGGTTTTATTACTATGGCTGTGTAGTAGGTTTTAGAATCAGAAAGTGATATGCCTCCAACTTCATTTATGTTTTCCAGAAAAGTTTTGTTTATTGGGGTTACTTTCCTCTTCAAATGAAACTGGAGATTGCCTTTTCTATCTCTCTGAAGAATTAATTTGATATCTGTTTTGAGACTGTGTAGACTGCTTTGGGTAGGACTGTCATTTTCATTCCTATCAATGAACACAAATATTCTTCCATTTAGATAAGTCTCTTATAGTTTCTTGTAAGAGTGTTCTCTAGTTGTCCTTGTAAATATCTTTTGTGTCTCTAGCTAAGTTTATTCCTAAGTATTTCATCTTGTAGTTAGCTATCATAAATTATATTCATTTAATTAGTTTCTTTTCCATGCTTTTTGTGTGTAGAGAAATTAAACCAATTTATATATGTTGATCTTATATCATACGACTCTATTAATTTAGTCTACTAAGTCTTACATATTTTTTCTTGATTCTTTGAAGTTTTCTGTGTATATTAACTAGCATGTCATCTGCAGATAGTTGCAGATTCACCACCTCTTTCCAATTTGATTGCCACTTATTTCCTTCTCGACCTAGTTAGGACTTCCAATATGTGTTTAATAGAAATGGTGATAACAGGCATCTTCATCTTGTCCCTGTTCATAATGGTAGTGTCTTTAGTCTCTCTCCATTGAGAATGATGATGGCTCTTGCTTTTTCCTATGTTTTTTACACTATGCTGAATAAACTCCCCTCTGTTCTTATTTTGTTTCATGTTTTAATCAAGAAGGGATGTTAGATTTTGTCAAAGGCCTTTTCTAGATTCATGTGGCTCTTGTTTTTTGCTTTGTTAATGTAATAAATTATAATAATTGTTTTACTCATGTCAAACCATCCTTGCATTTCTGCTTTGAATCCCACTTGGTTACAATGAATTAATATTTTTATATGCTGTTGGATTCCATTGGCCAAAATTTTGTTAAGAATTTTTTAAAATAACTATTTTTATTGTATTTAAGTGAAAATTGACACAACAAATTGGTTTTACATTGAACCATTCATCTACTTTTTGTTTTCTGACATTAATTTCAATTCCAACATTGTAACAGCAGGCTTCCTGCCTCTTGCCTTCTTTTTTTTTTTTTTTCTACTAGTTTATTTCTGGGACACTGATATGCCAAACGTGGTAATGGTTACCCCTGGTGGACAGTGTTTGCTTGAGCTTCCCGACTAAAGCAAGCCTGAAGCAGGAGCAGCATCCACTTTCGAAATGTTTTGCCTCCGGAAACTCTATGTACGAATAGTGCTCAGGTCTTTCATTCATAGGGTCGCTATGAGTCGTCTACAACTCAATGGCACCTAACAACAACAAATAGTTTATTTACAAAATTCAAATACAAATTTTAACGGAAACTGTGAACAGCTTCATATTATTGTATCCACAATTAACATTCTTGGTACCAGCAGTCAGGAGATAGGAGACACATTGCACTGGGAAAATCTGCAGTTAGGGACCTCTCCAAATTATTGAGGAATAATGTTGTCAGTTTGAGGACTAAGGTGCATCTGATTCAGGCCATGGTCTTTCTGATTATTTACTATGCATCTGAGAGCTGGACAATGAATAAGGATGACAGAAAAAGTATTCACTCCTTAGAGCTGTGGTATTGGAGAAGAGCATTAAACATCCCATAGATGGCCAAGAGAATGAACAGATATGTCTTGGAGAGGGTGCAGTGGTATTGCTTTTCAGAGGCAAAAATGATGAGGCGTCACTTCAAATACTTTGGGCGTGTTGCTAAGAGGGGATATTCCTTGGCAAAGGAAATGATGCTGGGAAAGGGTGAACAGTCAGTGAAGGACAGGAAAACTATCAGCTACATGGATTAACTTAACATGGTGACTGTTGCAATGGGCTCTTTTGTGTCAGGAAATGTGAGGATGGTGTAGGACAGAACAGGGTTCAGATCTTTTGTCATAGGGTCACATTGAGTCATACTTGACTTGATGACACCTAACAAGAAGACCCTGTGGAATTAGACTGTTGTTCTTTTGCTATTTGCTGGAGGTGTTTAGTTTCTTTTTCTCCTTTATTATTTTTTAAAAATATTTGCTTGTCTATTGCTGTAATCTGACCCCTGAGGACTGTCTTAGTTATATCCCAGAGGTTTTGATATGATGTATTTTCATTCATGTTGAGGAACATTTTTTTTTCTCTTTTTATTTCTTCTCTGATCTCTTTGTGCTCTAACAAGGTGTTATTTAGTTTATGCATGAGTGTATTTTTCTCCTTTATCTTCTTGTTGTTAATTTCTTTTATCTTTATGGCACTGTGGTCTGAGAAAACACTTTGCCTTATTGTAGTCATTTTTAATTTGTTTAGCAATTCTAGAGTGTGTCCCATGTGAACTTCAGAAGTAAGAAAACTGAGTTTTTCTTGGGTGAAATACCCTGAATACGTCTATGAGGCTGAGTTGACTTATTGTATAGTTTAGTTCTTCTGTGTCTTTGTTGAGTTTCTTTGAGCTGCCTGTCTTTAGGTGAGAGTGGTGTGCTGAAGTCTACTACTAGTATTGTGGAGATATCTATTTCTTTTGTTCAGGTATGTTAACTGTTATTTTATATATTTTTTTCAGGTTTATCGTTAGGTGTGCAGATGTTTACTAAGATTATGTATTCTTCATTCGTTGTTCCTTTAATCATTATGTAATGTCCTTCCTATCTCTTATAATAGCTTTCATCCTGAAATTTATTTTATCATATATTAGTAATGCCACTTCAACTTTCTTACGGATGCCATTTGCTTGATATATTTTTTCACCCTTTGATTTTAGTCTATCTTTTTGCTTGTTTCTTAGATGTATCTCTTTAAGGCAACATATTGATGGACTTTGCTTTTTAAAACCATTCTGCTACTCTTTTTCTCTCAATTGGTGTGTTTAAGCCATTCATATTGAATGTGATTATTGATGTTGTTATTGTTAAGTGTCGTTGAGTCGTAGACGACTCACAGTGACCCTATGAACAGAAGACCTGAACACTTGTATAACTTTCATCATTTCTCCAAGTTCATAGAGTTTCTGGAGGCAAGCTATTTTGAAAGTGGAGCCACTCCTGCTTCCAAGCTTGTTGACACATTCCAAGCATTTGGCACATCACTGTCACAGTGTTTAGCATCACAGCAACCCCGGGTTACCTCTGTACAGCAAATGGACAGACCAGTGCTATACCACTTAAAAGAGTGTTTGACCAAAAATAATCAAAATCAGGCCTGAGGGCCGCAGATTAAAATCACTCACCTTTGGCTTGATAGCATAACTTTCTATCCACTAGGCTGACCAGAGCTCTATGTTGTTGGGGTGGTGATTATTGATAGGTTAGGTTTTATCGCTGCCATATTTTTTTAATTCGAATAGTATAATCAAATACTTACATTTCTTTTCCACGTGTTACTTGTTGGCCAAGCTTTATACAACTTATAAGCCAAAAGATCTTTTAAAAAACAAGTAAATTAGATTTCTTTTTGTTCTACTTGTTGTTATGTGCCGTCAAGTTGCTTGCAACTCATAGCAACCTTATGAACAACAGCTCTGAACCCTGATATATTTTGTGCCAACCTTAATTATCTCTGACATATCTACCTTCATTACCCTAGTCAGTGGATTAATCCATCTTATCAAGGATCTTCCTTTCTTGCATTGTCCCTCCCCTCTCCCAAGCAGGATGTCTCTCTCCAAGGAATGGTCCTTCATTGCAACAAAGTATGTCAGATGGAGATTCAAAATCCTTGCCTGCAATGTAACAGCCTGGTTTCACTCTCTCTAGCACAAACCTGTTTGTTATCCTAGCAGTTAAAGGTATTGTCAGTATTTGTAGCCAGTACCACAGCACAAATGGTTCTACCTATTGTATCTTTTGTTTTAGTTTTTGTATTGATTTCCATACAATCATTCATTTGTACTGATTTTCATTCATGTGTTCTGTTTTATGAAATCTTTAATTTACATTGTGTTTCACACAATCATTCATATACACTGTATTTCATTCAGCTAACCACTATTAAAACCTATTATTACTCTGTATATTTGAGTCTCCATTGAATCTTTCCTATTCTTTCACACACACCCATATGCCCACTAAACTGCTATACTAGTGATTTCCACTCTCTTTTTCCCCTTTCCTTTTTCCCTTTCCATTTTTCCATCTCTTTGCCTTATCCCCTTTTGGACATATATACACATCTTATTAATTATCCTTCTTTTTTACGCTAATTGTCTTATGCAGTATTTGTCCTTATGAGACTGAGTTAATTCACTCAGTGTAATGCTCTCTAGGCTCTTTCATGTTATATAGTATTTTATAAAATCATTATTCTTTAATGCCATATAGTATTTCATTGTGTGATAGTACCACACCGTCTCAATCCACTTGTTTGTTGATGATCATTTTAGAACTCTTTCCATATTCTTGTTATTGTGACTAATGTTGCTATGAACATCTCAGTTCTAATTTCCTTGGAGTGTTTTCCTGGTAGAGCAATAGCTGGATCATATGGGATTTCTATGTTCATCTTTTTGAAGAAGTGCCAAACTGCCTTCCACAGTAGTTGTACCATTCTACAATCCTACCAACAGTGTATAAAAGCTCCAATCTCTCTGCAACCTCTCTAACACTTATTGCTTACTGTCCTGTTAAACTTTCCTAATGCTACTGAGGTGAGAAGATATTTCACTGTGGATTTGATATGCATCTCTCTGATTATGTGTGGTTTTGAACATTTATTCATGTTTCTGTTGGCCATCAAATACCTTCCTTTGTGAAGTGTCATTTCATGTCCCTCACCCATTTTCTTCTTGGGTTATCAATCTTATTAATGCCCTGTAGTATTCTATAAACTTTTATTATGAGGCCCTTGTTTGAAAAGTCATTGTCAAATGTTTTATTTTGCTGGTTGGGTTGTTTTAGTTGTTTTATTTTTTTTGTTGGTTTTTTTTTTTTCTTCCAGTCTGTATTTGAGAAAAGTTTTTGATGCACACAAGGACTTGGTTTTTAGAAGAACCCATTCAAATATATCCCAAAGAGACCATAACTGATATCCAAGCAGATATATAACACCTATGTTTATTGCAGCTTTGTTCACAATAGCAAAGAGTTGGAAACAACCTAAGTGCCCATCAACAAATGAATGGATAGAGAAGCTGTGGTTTATTTGCACAATTGAATAGAATGCTGCATTGAAAAACAAGTAACTAATGCAATATTATTCAAAATGGGTGACCCTGGAGAACATTATGCTGAGTGAAATATCTCAGTCACAAATGGATAAATACTGCATGGTGCCACTGTTGTAGAATGGTACTAATATCAGGGTTGGGGTAAGACTGAGAAAAACTGGATAAATTATGTATACTGCGTTGAAACAGATGAGGGAGAGACTAATTTAAAAGCGATATATGATAGGGTAAAATA
>NW_006399799.1:2531872-2537942 GCF_000299155.1 Elephantulus edwardii | reverse complement strand
AAAAAATAAAAAGAGAAACCCATTTGTTGATGTTATTCTCTCCTGGTTTTGCCCTGTTGGTTATATTTGTGGAACTATTTTTGTCATATGCTAGGGCTTCAAAATTTGTCCCCATTTTGTTTCTTGTGACACTTACGGTCTTGGGCTTTACCACTAGGTACCTGATCCACCTTGAGTTTATTTTTATGTATGGTCTAAGATGCGGATACTGTTTCAGTTATCTGCAGGTATAGGTCCAGTTTTGCCACCACCATTCGTTGAAGAGGTTGTCAATTTCTTAAAAAACAGGTTTTGATTCCTTGCCATATACCAATTGGTCATAGGTAGATGGCTTTATTTCTGAGTTCACTGTTCTATTCCATTGGTCTATGCATCTGTCATTGTGCCAATACTATAATGTTTTGGTTACTATGGCTGTGTAGTGTGGTTTTCTAACTATTTTTTTTTCTATTTTATTATTTTGTGGGTGTGTGTACCGTCAAATCAGATCTGACTGGTACAGGAAGAGATTGCTGCTCTGTCTCCAGCAGAGCATCTGGTGGATTCGAACCATGTACCTCTAGGATTGCAGTACACCTTCTTGCCACTAGGCCACCAGAGCTGGCCTGTGTAGTGTGTTTTGAGATCAGTGAGTGCTATGCCTTCCACTTCATTATTAGTTTTCAAAAGAGCTTTGCTTATTCATGACCTCTTTCAAAATAAACTTGTCAATTGCCTTTTTCATATCTTTGAAAAATAAATTTGATATCTGTGTTGGGATTGTGTTACACCTGTAGATTGCTTTTGGTAGGACTGCCATTTTCATTATGTTGAGTCTTCCTATTCATGAATGAAGAATATTTTTCATTTTTCCATTTAGTTAGGTCTTTCATTGTTTCTTATATTGGTGTTCTGTAGTTTTCCTTATAAATGATTCTTTTTATATCTAGTTAGCTTTATTCCCAAGTATTTCACCTTGTAGTTTGCTATTATGAATGGTATTGCTTTCTTTGCCTTCTTTTCCATGTTTGTTGCAGTAGAGAAATCCCACTGATCTTTTTATGTTTATCTTATATCCTGCCTCTCTATCAAATTGATCTACTCTATCTAACAACTCTTTTTGGTGAGTCCTCTGCGTGCACTATAATATGATCTGTGTAGAACAACAGTTTGAACACCTCTTTGACAATTTGGATGCCTCTTATATCTTTGTCTAGTACTTGCCCTAGCAAGTACTTTCAATACAATATTGAACAAGAGTAGTGATAGTGGACATCCTTGTCTGGTCCCTGTTTGCAAGGGAAATGCCTTTGAGAATGATGTTGACTCTTGGTTTTGTGTTTATACTTTTCATTATGTTGAGGTAATTTCCTTCTATTTCTATTTGTTTGTTTTTCTTATGTTGAATCATCCTTCCTTTTATAAATTCCACTTGGTTATGATTAATTTATTGGTTTGATTCTATTGACTAGGATTTTGTTAAACATTTTTGTAGTTATGTTCATGAGAGATATTGGTCTATGTTTTGGGGTTTGTTTGTGGTTTTTTGTTATTTTGGTTTATTGTGGGGGAGGATATCTTTGCCTGGTTTTGTCATTAGGGTTATGCTTGCATCATAGAATGACTATGTTACTTTTCTTTTTTTCATAGTCTAAATAGAATTGATGATAATTCTCTGAATATTTGGTAGACTTCAGCTGTGAAATTATCATGACTTATTTTTCCTGTGTGATGGGTTTTTTAAATGTTCTGTATCTGTCAATGATAATCTTGGTATGGTGTGGGTTTCTAGGAATTTGTCCATTTCTTCTAGGTTTTCAAATGTATCAAAGTGTAGTTTTTCCTAATATCCCTAGTATTAATTTAACTTTAGCTTGTTATGCTCTTTCATTTCTTACACAAGTTTTTTGTGTCATAATTTATTTTCTTCTGTTGAATTTGCCAATGTCATGTCTATTTTATTGGCCCTTTCAAAGAATAAGCTTCTGATCTTGTTCATGGTTTCAATTGTTTTTCTGTTTTCTATCTCATTTATTTCAGCCTTTGTCCTTATAAGTTCCTTTCTTCTATAGGGTGTGGAAAAACTTGCTGTTCTTTTTATATTTTGCTGGATGTGTTGAATTAAATTGTTAATTTTGCTCCTTTCTTCTTTTTTATGTGTGCCTATTGATATGAAGTGTTCCCTGAGCACTGTTTTAGCTGTATCTGAGATGTTTTAAGATACTGTATTTTTATTTTTATTTTGAGGAAATTTTCTATTTCACTTTTTATATATTCTACAACCCAATAGAACTAAAGCGGGGCATTATTTAGCTTTCACATGGGTCTTTTTTTTATCCTTTATCCTCTTGTTAAATTCTAGTTTTATGACATTGTAGTTTGAGAAGACACTTTGTATTATTTCAACATTGGGTATGGTTTTTGTGTATGTGTGTGTTTATTTGTTTTTCATTTATTGAGGCTTGTTTTGTGTCCTGTGATCACACAAAAAGAAAATTATAAATCCTGGAGAATGTACCATGTGCACTTGAGAAGAACGTAAATTGGGTTTTAGTTGAGTGTATGTCTACTAAGATGAATTAGCTAATTGTCTCATTTAGTTCTTCTGCATCTTTATCTAGTTTCATTTGAGTTGACCTGTCCTGGTTGTGAATGAGCTGTTAAAAGTCTCCTACTACTATTGTGGTGCTATCTATCTCTTTCTTCAAGTCTATCAAGCATTGTTTTATACATTTTGCAGATCTTTCATTTGGTGTGTAGATGTTAACCAAAGTTATGTCTTCTTTATCTAGTGTGACTTTAATCACTATATAATGCCCTTCCTTATCTTTTATGGTGGTTTTAATTTGAGATCTATTTTATCAGAGATTAATATTGCCTCTCTTTCTTTTTTTGCAGATGCCATTTGCTTCATATAGAGTTTTCCAGCCCTTGATTTTTTTGTCTTTTCCCTTCTTTTTTAGATTTGTCTCTTGCAGGCATATATTGATGGGTTTTTGTTTTTTATCCATTCTGCTTCTGTTTTTATCTTATTTGCTGGATTTTTTAAAAATTTTTTTCTTTTTCATTTCAATGAACATCTACAGAGATTTTGGAATTCCATTCATTCATTGTTGCACCCTTCTCCCTGCCCACCTCTCCTTCAAAAGCAAAAGAAAAACTCCCTCATTGGTACACAATCCCCGTCACACATCCCTCAACCCCAAATATAATCCACTCGGCAACCCTCATTCCGTACTCTTACGATAAACATGTTGTTGTTGTTGTTATGTGCCATCGAGTCGTTTCCGACTCATAGCGACCCTATGCACAACAGCCCTAAACCCTGCTCTATCCTGCGCCAACCGCACCGCCTCTGACACACCCATCCCGATTACCCCAGTCACCGAATCAATCCATCTCATAGAGGGTCTTCCCCTCCTGCGCTGTCCCTCCACCCTCCCAAGCATGATGTCCCTCTCCAAGGACCCGTCCCTCCTGGCAACATGTCCAAAGTATGTCAGACGAAGCCCCAGAATCCTTGCCTCCAAGGAGCAGCTTGGTTTAATCCTCTCCAAGATGGGTCTGTTTGTTTTCCTGGCAGTCCATGGTACATTCAGTACTCTTCTCCAGCACCACAGCTCAAAAGCATCCACTCTCCTTCTGTCCTCCCTAGTCATTGTCCAACTCTCTGATGTATAACAAGCGATTGCAAATACCATGACCTGTATCAAAACGATAAACATAATGCCCTAAAATATAAAATATTCTCTCCCCCAAAGACTTCAATGCTGTAAACATATTTCATCCAGTTTTTCTCAGTTAAGGGTGATTATTGACTGGCCAGGTTTTATCGTTGTCATTTTGTTGTATTACTTTTTCTGTTGTTGCTTTTTACTTTGGTGTATTGATTTTCCTTAGTTATCTTTGCAGGAAAACTTTCCCTTAGCATTTCTTGTAGAGTTGGTCTTGTTTTTATTAATTCCTTAAGTTCTTGCTTGCCTGCAAATTATTTTATTTCTCCTTCATATTTGACAGACAGCTTTGTGGGATACAGGATCCTCACTTGATAATTGTGTTTTTTTTCCTTTTCAGCCTCCTGTAAATGCCATCTCATTATCTTCTTGCTCATATGGTTTCTGCTGAGAAGTAAGAGCTTAATCTAATTGGTTCTCCTTTGTTTTTCTTGTGCTGATTTTAGAATTCAACTCCTATCTTTGTTATGTGGAAACCTGACTATATCTTGATGTTTTCTTTTGGAGTCTAATCTATTTGCAGTTTACTGAGCTTCTTGACTATGGCTTTACTCATTTTTCATGATACTTGAGATGTTTTCATCTAGTACCTTTTACATAATTTTCTCAGTGCTTTTCTCCCTTTTCTCCTCTTTTAAAATTCCATTCACACATATATTATGCTATTACATTTTATCCCACATGATTCTCATGGGTTTTGGGTTTGGCTTTTTTTTTTTTCTTTTTTCATTTTCCTTCTGTCTTTTCTCTATTTTTTGTTTATTTGTTTTCTTTTTAGTAGGTTCTTGTTGAGGTTCTTGTATTCTAGGTCACTGACTTTCTGACTCTCTGTTCCATCTCTTTTGCTTGGTTTTTTTACCCCTCCGACATGTTAAGCAATAATTGACAATACTATGACAGATGGAGAAGAGATTGATGTTGTTCACAATTTCAGTTTGCTCAGTTCCACAATTAACACTCTCAGCACCAGCAGTCAGGAAATCAAAAGATGACAAATTGCATTTGGGAAGTCTACTATCAAGGACAGCTCCAAAGTGCTAAAGAGCAATTATGTCAATCTAGAGACTAAGGTACACCTGATCTAGGCTATGGTCTTCACAATTACTTGCTATGCATTAGAGATCTGGGCAATGAATAAGGATGACAGAAGAATTGATGCCTTTGAATTGTGGTGCTGAACTGTGCAACCAAGTCAGTGCTATTGGCTGATTCTCAGCTGGCACTTTTGGTTGACACACACACATTTCTGGGCTGGTCAGAAGAGTCACTCCTGTCTGAGAAGATAAAAGATGCAGAAAAGTTTGTACCCGTCTCTTCTACAGCCGTTTTGGAAGGGACTGTTCCAATCTATGCAGAAATAGGCCCAGAGACGCAGCAGAGTCCAAATAATGCAATTGGTAGTAATCTCAGTTGGTAGTAATCATTGCCCTGAACACCCTTCTCTGTTCCTGTGGCTTACCAGGAGGGAGTTGTTACTGCCTGAGCAGATAGAGGTCCAGGGAAGTGAAGAAGCAAAGTCCAATTAGTGCAGTCCTCAAGTCTCAGTGGGTGCTAATGGCTGACCCATGCACTTATTTCCTCTTCTGCAGCTACCTAAGAGGCAGCCATTCCCACTTGAGCAGTAAAAGGCCTAGGGAAGAGGCAAGGTCCCAACTGTGTAGTCTCTCAGTCTCAGCTGTGGCTACTGGCTAACATTCTTACCTGTTTCCTCTCCTTTATCTGGTTGGGAAAGAGCTCTTTCTACCTGAGCAGATAAAGGGAAGCAGCAAAGTCCAAAGTGTGCAATCCTCAACCCTCCATTATTGGTAATGGCTGACTTGTGCACTTCTCTTCTGTGACTGGTCAGGAGGGAGCTACGCCCTCCTGTTTCCTTTTCTGAACTCTCCAACCTTCTAGGAAAGAGAGCAAAGTTTTCAGGGGAGGGGACACTGGGAACATATCTTCTGGAGTGGAGGTGGAACCTAAGAGGTAGGAAGCATGGAGAGTGGTCTGGTCCATGAGGAGTGAGGAGGCTGCATGGTCTCATGGTCCAAGTTATCATTGCCATTTTGCTGTGTTCCTTTTTCTGACGGTACTGATTATTTTGGTCCATTCACTTTCCTCTGATGTCTCTGTGTGAAGGAGTTTCCTTAGTATTCCTTGTAGAGTTGGTCTTGTTTCCACAAATTCCTCAAGTTACTGATTGTCTGCAAATGACCTAATTTCTCCTTCTTTCCTGGGTACAGGATCCTTGGCTGACAATTTTTTTTCTTTCAGTCTCCATCTCATTTTCTTCTTTTTCCCATGGTTTCTGCTGAGAAATCGGAACTTAATCTAATTGGTTCTCCTTGTAGGTGACTCTTTGTTCTTGTTGCTCT
>NW_006399799.1:2528631-2531521 GCF_000299155.1 Elephantulus edwardii | reverse complement strand
CCTCTGCTACTTTTCTTGTACCTCTACCATGTTGAGACTTTTGTCTTGATATTCTGGATTTTATTTCTACACTTTTATGTTGTCTCTAGAGCTGTGATAATTTTGTACTATCTGTCTTATGATTATTTCTCCTTTCATGTTGCTCTTTATTTATGGCTTCAACTCTTTCTTCATACATTTGTAACTTCTTTAGTACCACTTTTTGAGATTTCAAGAAAGCAGAGGATGCCAGGAAAATGTTTTTTGTTTTATTGACTATGCAAGTATTTCCAACATTATGGATCGAAATAAATTACATATAACATTAAAAAGAATGAGAATTCCTGAACATTTCATTGTGCTCATGCTGAACATGTACAATAACCAAGAAGCAATCATTTGAACATAACAAGGGGACATTTTATGGATTAAAATCAGAGAAGGTGGACATCATGGCTTTATCATTTCACCAAACCTATTCAATCTGTGTGCTAAACAAATAGTTCCAGAAACTGTACTTATGGGAAAAAAATGGTATTAGGAGAAAGTAGACTCATCAATAACCTGAGATATGCAAATGGTATAACTTTGCTTGTGGAAAGAGGACATGAAACACTTACTAAAGAAAATAAAATACTATAGACTTCAGTATGGATTATACCTCAATGTGAAGAAAATTGAGAGATGTCAGAATCATCAAAAGAAGATGGGTCAAACGCAGAGTTACTGTACCAAAATTATTCCAAGAAGCAGTGTATGAGCAAGTATCGGTAGTATTGAAGGAAGAAATTACTTCTGTATCTCAGACATTGGCAAAAACCATGACTACAGGACTATAGGAGATGATGTCTGTAATGACATCATGGTCAATTTGAAGGCACATAACTAGAGAATATGATTGAATACCAATTGAAATTTTAAAAAAATGATAATTTCACTGGAGGCACTTATTAATCTGCCTGGGAAAGATGCATACCTGTGCCCATTCTCATGAAAGTGACTCAACAGAGTGAAGAAATTAAGTAACGGTATAATCAATATTGTTATTTTTGTTGTTGTAGGTGCCACAAAGTCAACAATGACTCATAGCAACACTATGAACAACAAATCTTGAGTCTTGCCCTATCCTACATCATACTCATTATTTTTGTCATACTCAAGCCTATTATGGTAGTTAATCTGTCTATGCATCTACTGTAGATTCTTCCTCTTTTCCTGATCTCAATCTTTTCCAGCATGATATTTCTCACCAAAGACTGGTTGCTCCTAAAAACATGCCCAAAGTAAGTGAGACAATGTCTCACCATCCATATACCCGTGCACACTTTTTTCAAGACAGATTCATTTGTTACTTTGGCAGTTCATGTTATATTCAATACTGTTCACTAATACCATAATTCAAAGGTATCAATTGTTCTTTTGCCATCCTTATTCATTGTTCAACTTTCAGATGTATATGAAGCAGCTGAAAATAGCCTGGCTTGGATCAGGCACAACTTAGACTTTAGCGTGCTTCCTCTTTAGAACTTTGGAGAGGTCATTGGCAAAATATTTCCCAATACAACACGCCTTCTGATTTCTTAACTGCTGCTACTGTGAATGTTGAGTAAAATTAAATCCTTGACAATTTCAATCTTTTTCCATCATAATGTTTCAGTTGGTCCAATGGTGAAGATTTTTGTTTTCTTGATGTTGAGATATAACCAATATTGAAAGCTGTAGTCTTCAATCTTCTGTAGCAAATGTTTACAACCCTCTTCACTTTCTATAAGCAAGTTTGTGTCATCTGCACAATACAGACTGAATATGTATGGAGAAAGTATGCCATCTTGACACACACTTTTTTCTAATTTTAAATAGTTCAGTACTCCTTAGTTCTGTTCGGTCAGCTGCTTCTTTATGTGTAAATTTCACATGTTCCAGGATTCCCATTCTTCTCAATGTTAGCCATAGTTTGTTATGATCCATACAGTCAAAAGCCTTTGCATAATCAATACAACACAAATATGTTTCTGGTATTCTCTGCTTTTAGTCAAAAATCATCTCACATTAGCAGTTATAACCCTGGTGCTACAACCTCTTCTGAATCTAGCTTGAATTTCTGATAGTTTCTTGTCAATGTACTTTTCCAGCCATTAAGAAGAAACAAAACCCACAAAACAAACAACATAAACTATGGCAAGATTTGACTTGCATGTGGTATTAGTGTAATTGTTTGATAATTTCAACATTCTTTTGGATTATCTTTTTTGAGAATGGGAACAAATATGGATCTCTTCCAATCCATTGGCCAGGTAGCTGTCTTACACATTTGTTGACAGATTGGTAAACATGTCCAGGGTTGCATCTGTTTTCCTCAAACAACTCAATTAGTATTCTATCAATTCTTGGAGATTGTTTTTGTTTGGTTTTTTTGGCTGATGTCTTCAGTGAAATTTGGGATTCATTCTTCAGAGCAATTCATTCTTCATCATACGCTACTTTCTGAAAGTTTCCCTGTCAGTCCTTTTTTTTTAAATATTTTTATTTGGGGGTTGGGGTGGGGGGGGTGTTTATATATATACACAATGACTCTCTAGTCCTTCTACCTTCTTTAGATGCTTCTTGAATCATTTAAGAATTTGCCCATGAAAGACTTCAGTATGAAACTTGCGGCTTGAACTTTTTCTTCAGTTATTTCCTCTTGAAAAATGTCAAGTGTAGCCATTTCTTATTGCTTTCTAACCCTAGTTCCTTGTTGTTGCATGCTGTTGAGTTGAAATTGACTCATGGCTGATCTTACAGTGGATCTTCAGAGGCAGTAAATAACACAGGAGATTTCCCATCCTTCTCCCACAGAGCAAGTAGTGGATTTGTACTATGTGTCTTTGGGATTGTAGCATGGCTACTTACCATTACTCCTTGTATAATA
>NW_006399799.1:2498111-2524261 GCF_000299155.1 Elephantulus edwardii | reverse complement strand
CTTGACATATTCTTTTTTAGAATGAATGACACACTATTTCTCTTCAATTTGTCATTTCTGGAAAAGTATATCCTGTGAAGGTCTGATTAAAAATGCCCAGTTTTTAAGCTCATTAATTCCTAGAAAGTTGATTTTATGCATTCCATTGTTTTTACATTTTTATGCATTTCATTTTCCACAACATTCCATTATCTTAATTCCACATTTTGTACATTTCATGTTTCATTTATTGGATTTTTACAGATGTTTCTTCTCATTTTGAATCTTGTCACATAGGCAAATAAAGACTTTTCACTGAATGAAAGCCATACTGAATCAATGTCATTATAGTAGACTCTACTCGGAAGAAGCAGCTCTTCCTCAATTGCATTTTTAATGTCTTCCAACCTTAGGGGCGCTTATCTTCCACTACTTAATCCAGAAATGTCTACTGTAGTCCATAGAGTTTTCTAAGGCCTGTTCCTTCCATAGTGACAGCCAGTCCTGCTTTTGAGTCTATCTTATTTTGGAAGCTCCACTGAAACCTGTTCACCATGTGTGGTATTTGAAATACTGGTATTTGAAATACTGGTAGCATAGCTTCCAGCACAGCATGGCAAACTGAAAAGAGTGATGGTCATTAATATTACACAAAAGTAAAATCCTGCTCAAAAGAATTTTGAAATGGTTGGAGAAGTACAACTCTAGAGAACTGCCAGTCAAACTGTATTCAGATGAGGACATGGAACAAGGATTTCATTGCTACAGTCAGACAAATCTTGGTAAAAATCAAAGAGCAGAAGAAGAAGCATAGAATCATTGTTACACAATTGTACCTGTAACGAGTGCTCAATTGCACGATGTTCTGTTGTGTCTATTCTTAATAATAAATTCTTTAAAAAAAAATCAAAGAGCACCAGAAAAATGCTTACTAATGATTTATTAACTATAAAAAAGGCTTTAACTGTATGGATTCTAACAAATTATGGACAACATTGCAAAAACTGGAAATTCCACAACATTTAATTGTGTTCATGTGAAATCTATACATACATCTAGGAGAAGTTCTTCAAATAAAGCCACAAAATATTTCATGGTCTAAAATCAGAAAAGATATGTGTCAGGGTTTTATCCTATCATCATATTTATTTAATCTGTGTGCTGAGGAGATAAATCTGAGAAGCTGGGGAACATGTAGAAGACTGTGACATTAGGACTGGAAGAAGGTTACTAACAACATGTGACATATTGACCCAACATTGCTGACTGTAAGTGAAGAGGATTTGAAACACTTACTAAGCAAAGACAACCATTAAAGGAGGACAGAAGAAAAGCGGATGTCTTTGAACTGTGGTGTTGGAGCAAAGTACTGAATGTTCCATGGACTGCCAAAAGAACAAAAAGATATATCTTAGAAAAGGTGCACTTAGGGTGCTCCACGGAGGCAAAGATGATAAAGCTTTCTCTCACATACTTTGGGTATGTTGAAAAGAGAGGCTATTCATTGAAGAAGAACATCATGCTTGGGAAGCTGGAGGACAGTAAAAGAGAAGAAGACCTCTCAACCAGGTGGGCTGACATAGTAGCACCAACAAGGAGCTCAAGTGTGTAAAGAGATTGTGAAGATGGCACAGGATATGACAGGGTTCAGATCTGTTGTTCACAGGGTAGTTATGAGTCATTCTCAATTCAACAGCATCTAACAACAGTCAGAGAATATTTCAACAGAAAGAAAATAAAGTTCTCACAACTTTAGTAATAAGCAACATCATGCTAAACTGAGAAAAGATTGAATTTGTAAAAGATTTCACTTTACTAGGATACACAGTCAATATCTATGGAATCAGCAACCAGGAAAGCAAGCAATGCATTTTATTAAATAAGCCTGCTGCAAAGGACTTCTTTAAAGTGTGAAAAGGCAAAGATATCCATTTGAGGGCTAAGGCATGCCTGGAACAAGCCATGATATTTTTGTTATTTCACATGCACGTAAAAGCTAGACTTTGAATAAGGAAAATCAAAGATTTGATGCATTTGAATGATGGTGCTGGCAAAGTATATTGAATATAGGGTGCCAGAAGAATGGACATATCTGTCTTGGAAGAAACCCAGCCAGGATGCTCCTTAGGAGTAAGAATGACAAGACTTAATGTCACATACATTGGACATATTATCAGAAAGAGTCGTTGAATGGCAGAGCTTCCTGTAGTAAAATGGACCTATGAAAAATATCAAGAACCTAAATGGGGTAAATTTGCACAGTGACTATAGCAATAGCCTTAACTATAGCCGTGATTGTGAAGACAACACAGGACTGGACATTTTCTCCCATTGTATATAAGGTTGCTATGAGCAGGGACTTTCTTGACGATACCTCCCAAGTGCGAAGTATCAGTTAGTTGTCTCTATAAGCAAGATGAACACATGGATTTCTATCTGTGTTTAGTCTGTTGACCTTAATTGGTTGTTGCTACAGTCCAGACAGTTCTGACTCATGGCAATCTTATACATAACAGAAGAAATTCTTGCCCTATTCTGTGTTATCTTCTTGATTGTTGGTATATTTGAGCCCACAGGCATGGCTATTGAGTCACCATCTCTTTGAAAGTTTCACTCACTTTTGCTGATGAGTAGATTGTAATCTACTGACTTCAAACAATTTATTTCCTCTCTCCTCCTAATTTGTGAAAGTAACATTCTAGAGATAAGTGATCTCTGCCAGCAGGCTTTATATACACTGTGTGAGAACAAAATCCTTTTCCTTTGGATAGAATTTTACAATTGACAAAGCACTTTCACATCCATCATGTCATTTGAGCCTCACAAAAATGCTGGGTCATTATTCCATTGTTTTCTAGATTTGGAAGCCTGCATTCCTAGTAGTAAAAGACATCCAATATCACACAATCATTGAAATACAACAATACAGCTTCCAGCACTCTTTCTAAAACCTCAAGCTGGTTCACTTTTTGGACAAAGTAACCTAGCCTCAAGTTGAGTAAAAAAGTAACATTGTGGTTAATGCCACTGAGATAACTGCAATTCACAAAGACCCTATAAACAAGGGATCTGAGCCTGGATCCAGACCAGCTACAACATATGGAAGTCCATTGTTAAAGTCACTGGGTCAATCCATCTTGGTGAGGATCTTCCTCTCTTATGCTGACCCTCCACCTTTCCAAGTTTGATGTCCTCCTCCAAGGACTTGCCCATCTACTAGCATGACCAAGGTGTGAGAGACTAAATTTCACCATCCTTGCCTCCAAGGAGCACCCTGGTTTCAACTTCTCCAAGACATATTTGGTTTATTTCTTAGTAATTCATGGGATATTCAGTAACCTTCTCCAACATCACAAATCAAAAATATAGAGTCTTCTTCTGTCATCCATAGTTATTTTCCAAATTTCAGATATATAACAAATAATTGAGAATGCCATGGCTTGAATCAGGTGCACATTAGTGTTTAACTGACATCATTACTCTTTAGTATTCTGGAGAGGTTCCTGACGGATTTCCCCAATGGGGCTTGTCTTTTCATTTCTTGACTGCTGTACCAAGGGTGTTAATTGTGTATCCAAGTAAGAGGAAATCATAGATAATGTCAATATATTCTCCATCTATCATGATATTGCCCCAGGGATAAGGATGTTTGTTTTCGTGATGTTAAGATGTAATCCATAGTGAAGATATCTTGATCTTCTGCAGTAGGTTCTTCAAGTCATCCTCATTTTCAGCAAGTTGCATCATCTGCATAACACAAGTTAATGAGTCTTCTTCAGGTGACACATTCTTAATCATAAAGTCCTGCTTCTCAGATGATTGTTTTTTAGCATATAGATTGAATACGTGTGGAGAAAGGATACAGCTCTGGTGCACAACTTTCTTGATTTTAAAACATGCCATGTTCCCTTGCTATGTTCAGACAAAAGCCTCTTAGTCCCAGTATATGTTTCACATAAGCACAATAAAGTGTTCTGTGATTCCCATTCTTTGCAACATTATCCATAATTTATTGTTATCCACACACTCCAATGTCTTTGTATATTCAATTAAACACAGATAGACATCCTTCTGGTATTGTCTGCTTTCTGTTAAGATCCGTCTGGCTTGGCAATGATATCCCTCAATAGCATCTAACAACAAACACACACAACTATCTATCTATAAGTATTTGATCATTTCATCCTCCAAAAGAAGTATCATTCTACACCTGACTCCATATACTTCATGAGTGAATAGATGGATGGATAGGTGATATTATATGGTACCCATCTGGGAACAATTTTAATTCATAATAGATTCTAAGTTGCAAGATATGTGAGGGTAGGAGGAGCATTCTGGATAGGTTTGAGGCTGATTAATTAATCTCTTTTTTCTCATAGAACACCTAGACTGTGGCTTTACACATAATAAGATTTCAGTAAATGTGTGCTGACTGAAAGAAGATAAGCTTTGGCCAGAAATATGAGTCCAAGGGTTAAGTTTTTTGCATGAAACTTTTATGCTAAGAAGAATTTCTGCATATGAAATTCACCCTTCTCTGTTCACCTTTACATAATTCAAGCAGCATGTGGCTCCTTGGGGACGTCTTTGGACATTAAGTTCTCTCTCAACAGTCCAAGGATTGAACAGTTGCACTTAAGCAATTACTGTCAATTTGTCATTATGACGTGGGTGAGGGGAATGGTGGAAGGAAGGTCACAGGGAAAAGAGCCAGAAGAGCCCAGGGACATAGGAATCCAGGACCAATAGGCACTGGAAATGGAGACACGGGCCAAAGCCTTTCTGGAAGCATGGAGCTTACAGAAGCAAGTCTGTCTGGAAGAACCAGAACGCAGGACAAGGCTATTAACACACCCAGGAGGCACAGGACCTTTAAGCTGTTTCCTGATGTGCTATTCCCCGCCCCGCCCGAACAATCTCCAGCCTATGGCCCCTCAACATCAACTTGACAAGTGCATCTCAACAAGGCAGTCTGAAAAGAGAAGAGGTCAGAGAGGTTGCCTTTGTTTTGCAGTGAAAACCCAGGAGACGATGAGGAAAAAGCATTGAGGCACTCTTTGAAGATAGGATTCTCTGGGGAACTGTCAGAGAAGTGGGAATGGTTCAGACAAGGTTTACCAACCTCCCTCGCCCCACCCCACAGAGCCTGTACACATCTTCACTGATTAGTTGATAAGGCTAAAATAGCCTTCTCCCAGGAGTGGCCCAAATTGAAGAGGACTAAGACTGCACAATGGATGCTGGCTAGGGTCCTTCAGGGAAGAATAATGACAAATGATTTCTACAGGGACCTAGATCTCAGAAAGGAAAATCCCTGAAAGACCAGAGGGGAATTATTTCTTCCCCTCATTTTTCATTTAAAACAACAGTCTCTTTTATTTACAATAATAACATGGAAACAGTCCAAATGCCCATTAACAAACTATTGGATTAAGAAATTGTGGTACATTCACATGATGGAATACTATGCAACACTTAGGAGCAATAATATAAAAAAAAATGCTATATAGTATGCTGTAGACTGGAGAGCGTTATGTGGAGTAAACTAACATAAGGACAAACACTGCATAAGACTATTATTGCAAAACAGAACGTTAACTAGTGAGATGTATAAATGTCCAAAGAGGGAAGGGGAATGGACTGGGTGCTGAGGGTGGGAAGGTGGAAAATCATGGGGTCACAGAATAGTGGTGGCTGGAGGGAGGGGGTGAAGAAATTAGGAAAGATCCAGTGGGGATTTGAAAAGATGAGACAACGGTGGGTGTAGAGCAATGGTAATTAATATTATAAGACACAATGTATGTAGATGATCATATGAAACAAAATGTGGATACATTTTTAAAAATAAAATTATTTTTAATAAATTTTTCATAAGATAATGATCCATTGAATGGTGTTATGATGAGGAAGTAGCTGTCAAGCTTCTCTTACTACCTTGTGAATTCTAGTTACTGATAAGATAATTTAGACTCATGAAGACCCCCAGGTGTATCAGAGTAGAACTGTGCTCACATACGGTTTTCAGTGTCTGGTTTTTTGTGGTGTTTTTTTTTTTTTTTATGTAATTCACCTTTATTCAAAAGAACAACTGGTTAGACTTAGAACTCTTCTCAAGCCACCCAAGGACTTCACATTGTGCATTGTTGTTAGGTGACTTTGAGGCAACTACAACCCATAGCTACTCTGTGAACAGCAGGATGAAAACTTGCCCTATCATGTTGTTGTTGTTGTTGTTGTTATGTGCCATCAAGCCACTTGTGACTTATAGCAACCCTATGTACAAGAGCCCTAAACGCCATTCTATCCTGTACCAACCTAGTCATCTCAAACACACTCATTCCCACCACTTCACTCACAGAATCAATCCATCTCATTGAGAGTCTTCCTCTCCTGCACCACCCCTCCACTCTCCCAAACATGATGTCCCTCTCCAAGGACCAGTCCCTCCTTGCAACATGCCCAAAGTATGTCAGATGGAGCTTCGAATCCTGGACTCCAAGGAGCATTCCGCCTTCACCCGCTCAAGGACAAACCTGTTTGTTCTCCTAGCAGTCCATGGCATATTCAACACTCTTATCCAGCACCACAGCTCAAAGGTATCAATTCTCTTTCTATCATCCCTATTCACTGTCAAACTCTCTGATGCATAGCACATAATTTCAAAGACTATAGCCTAGATCAGGCACACCTTAGTCTCCAGCCTGACATCGTTGCTCTTCAGTACTCTTGAGAGGTCCCTTACAGCTGACTTTCCCAATGCAATTTGTCTCCTGATTTCCTGGCTGCTGTTACCAAGAGTGTTGACTGTGGAACCAAGTAAACAAAAACTGTTAACTATCTCAATCTCTTTACCATCCATACTGATGCTGCCAATTGGCCCAGTGGTAAGAATATTTGTTTTCGTGATGTTGAGCTTCAATCCATATTGAAGGCTGCAGTCCTTGGTCTTCTGCAGCAAGTGCTTCAGGTCCTTCTCAGTTTCAGCAAGCAGGGTTGTGTTATCCACATAACACAGGTTGTTGATGATTCTTCCACCAATCCTGATGCCACATTCCTCCTCGTACAGCCCAGTGTCTCAGATGATCTGTTCTGCATACAGATTGAAAGGTATGGAAACAAAATACATCACTGGCAGACCCCCTTCTTGATTTTGAACCATGTAGTGTCTCCTTGCTCTGTTCTGACAACTGCTCTTGGGTCAAGTATAGGTTTCGCATTAGCACTATCAAATGTTCTGGGATTCCCGTCCTTCTCAGAGTCAGCCATAGCTTGTTGTGATCCACACAGCCAAAAGCCTTTGCAAAGTCAATGAAGCACAGATAGACATTCTTCTGGTATTCTCTGCTTTCTGCCAAGATCCATCTAACATTAGCTATAATATCCCTAGTACAATGACCTCTTCTAAATCCAGCCTGCACATCTGGCAGTTCTCTCTTGACGTGTTGCTCCAGTCGTTTTTGGATAATTTTCAGCAAAATCTTGCTTGTGTGTGATATCAATGATATTGTTGGATAATTTCCACACCCTGTTGGATCACCTTTCCTTGGAATGGAAACAGCCAGCTGGCTGTCCTCCAGATTTCCTGGCACAACTTAGTGAGTATATTCAGAGCAGTGTCTGTTTGTTGAAATATGTCAATTGGTATGCTGTCAATTTCTGGAGTCTTATTTTTTGCCAGTTCCTTCAGAGCAACTTAAACTTCCTCCTTCATCACCATAGGCTCTTGCTCATATGTTATTTCATGAAATTCCTCATGTACCATCCTGAAAAAAACTCACCATGCTCAGGTCCAACATTGCAATCACTGTGTCAATGAATGAACCCAACTTGTTGAAGATTCTTCCACTCTTGATCTTCTCTTTTTCTACATATGATATCTTTTTCCAAAGATTGTTCCCTCCTGAAAACTTGTGCAAAATATGAGAGAGGAAGTTTTACCAGCCTTCCTCTAAAAGAAACATCGTGGTGGTACTTCCTCCAAGACAGAATTACTTGCTTGTTTGCCAGTTCATGGTATATTCAAAACTTTTATCCAGCATCACAATTTAAAGATATCAATGCTTCTTTGGTTTTCCTTATTCATTGTCTAATTTTCACATGTATATGATGCTATGGGCAATGTATTGAATGACCCAGAAAGCATCAAAAGAAGATGGAGGATATACACAGAGCCACTGCACCAGAAAGAATTTATTAACACTGAAAAATTTCAGAAAGTACTCTATTAACAGGAGCCAATAGTTATAAAAGAGAAAGTGGAAGCTACATTGAAGGCATTGGCAAAAAAATAAGGCCCCAGATATTGATGGGATACCAATTGACTTGTTTCAATTAACAGATGTAGCCTTGGATGCACTCACAATTCTATGCCAGGAAATTTGGAAAACAGCTATCTGGCCAACAGATTGGAAGATGTCTATATTTGTTCCTATTTCAAGAAGGGCGATCATTGATATGACATGCTAGCAAAATACTGCTGAAGATCATTAAAAAAATGGCTGGAACAGTACATAGATAGGGAATTGCCAGAAGTTCAAGTGGGATTTAGAAGAGGCCCTGGCACCTGGGATGTCATTACTGATGTCAGATGGATCTTGGCTGAAAGCAAGGAATACCAGAATAATATCTATTGGTGCTTTATTGTCTGTGCAAAGGTGTTAGACTGTGTGGATCATGACAAGTTGTGGCTGACATTGAGAATAATGGGAGTCCCACAGCACTTGATTGTGCTCATGTAGAATCTATACCTGGACCAGGAGGCTGTTGTGTGAATGGAGCAGGACATCACTCCATAGTTTGGAACTGGGAAGGGAGTGTGTCTGCTATGCATTCTCTCTCCATACCTATTCAATCTGTATGCTGAGCAAATTATCCATGAAGCTGGACTCTATGAAGAGGAGAGTGACATCAGGATTGGAGGGAGATTTATCAATAACCTTCTTTATGCAGATGACACAACCTTGTTTGCTGAAAGTGAGGAGGATTTGAAGCACTGTTGTAGAAGATCAAGGAATGCAGCCTTCAGTATGGATTGTGTCTCAATAGCAAGAAAATATTCTTACCACTGGACCAATGGGATGTGTCATGATGGATGGAGAGCAAATTGTCAACAGCTTCATCTTCCATGGACCCACAATTAACACCCTTGGTATAAGAAGTTAGGAAATAAGGAGATACATTGCAATGGGAAAATATGTAGTCAGGGGCATTTCCAAATTATTGAGGAGTAGTGTTGTCAGTTTGAGGACTAAGGTGAACCTGATTCAGGCCATCGTCTTTCCGATTACTGGACAGTGAATAAGGATGACAGGAAAAGAATTGATGCCTTTGAGCTGCGGTGTTGAAGAAGAGCACTGAACATTCCATGTACAGCCAAGAAAATTAATCAATATGTCTTGGAGAGGATGCAGCCAGAATGCTTTTTGGAAGCAAGAATAATGAGACTTGCCTAACATACTTTGGACATATTGCTAGAAGGTGCTATTCCTTGGAGAGGGACATAATGTTGGGAAGGGTGGAGTGTCAGAAAAGGAGAAGAAGACCCTCAAACAGGTGGATTGACAAGGTGACTGCTGTAATGGGCTCTTGTGTATCAGGAAGTGTGAGAATGACTCAGGACAGAACTGGTTTCAGATCTTTTACTCATAGGGTCATTATGAGTCATACTCGACTCAATGGCACCTAACAACAACAACAACATGAAGCAATGGAAAATATCATGGCTATGTCAGGCACACCTTAGTCTTGAAAATGAAAATCTTGTCCTTAAATACTTTAAAGAGATCCTAGGCAATAGATTTGTCAAATTCAACATATCTTTTGATTTCTTAGTTACTGCTGTCACATAAGAGTTGATTATGGATCAAGTAAAGTGAAAGTAAAGTGGTATACCAATTGACATATTTCAGCTAACAGATGCTGCCCTGGATGTGCTCACCAAGTTGTGCCAAGAAATCTGGAGAACAATCACTTGGCCAACTGACTGTAAGAGATCTATATTCCAAGAGTTCCCATTCCAAAGAAGTGCAGAAACTACAGAACAATATCATTGATTTCAATTGCAAGCAAGATTCTACTGAAGATTATTCAAAAACTACTGGAACAGCACATCAGCAGAGAAATGTTGGAAGTCCAGGCTGAGTTTAGAAGGGGTCATTGGTATTAGGAATATTGTAGCTGATGTTAGATGGATCTTAGCTGAAAGCAGGGAATACCAGAAAAATGTCTATCTGTGTTTCATTGATTATGCAAAGGCGTTTGACTGTGTGGATCATAACAACCTGTGGCTGACTCTGAGGAAAATGGGAATCCCAGAACATTTAATCGTGCTAATGTGAAACCTGTACTTGGACCAGGAGGCAGTCGTCAGAACAGAGCAGGGTAACACCACATGGTTCAAAATCAGGAAGGGTGTAAACCAGGGATGTGTCCTATCTCCATACTTTTTCAACCTGTATGCAGAGCAGATTATCTGAGAGGCTGGTCTCTATGAGAAGTGTGGCGTCAGGATTGGTGGAAGATCTATTAACATTCTGCATTATGCATATGACACAACCCTGATTGCCGAAACTTAGAAGGACCTCATGCACCTGCTGCAGAGGGTCAAGGACTGCAGCCTCCAATATGGATTGAGGCTCAATGTCAAGAAGACAAAGATTATCACCACTGGACCAATTGGTAGCATCAGGATGGATGGTGAAGAGATTGAGATTGTTCACAGCTTCAGTTTGCTCAGCTCCACGGTCAACACTCTTGGCATCAGCAGCCAGGAAACCAAAAAACGAATTGCGATGGGAAACTCTGCTGTTAGGGACCTCTCCAAAGTACTCAGGAGCAACGGTGTCTCTCTGGAGACTAAGGTGCACCTGATACAGGCCATGGTCTTTGCAATCACTTGTTATGCATCAGAGAGTTGGAGAATGACTAGGAAGGATAGAAGGAGAATTGGTGCCTTTGAGCTGTGGTGCTGGAGAAGAGTATTGAATGTACCATGGACTTCCAAGAAAACAAAAAGATTCATCCTGGAGAGGGTTAAAGCAGGCTACCCCTTGGAGGCAAGGATTCTGGGGCTTTGTCTGACATACTTTGGACATGTTATAAGGAGAGACAGGTCCTTGCAGAGGGACATCATGCTTGGTAGGGTGGAAGGACAGTGCAGAAGGGGAGACCATCTATGATGTGGATTGATTCAGTGACTGGGATAATCGGGATGGGTGTATCAGAGACAATGTGATTGGCACAGGATAGAGCAGGGTTTAGGGCTGTTGTACATAGGGTCGCTGTGAGTCACAAAAGACTAGATGGCACATAACAACAACAACAATAAAAGGAAATCCATGACAACGGCGATTTTTTTTCCTATCTATCATGATGTTGTTGGCTAGTGTTCCAGTGGTGAGAATTTTTGTTTTCCTGATGTTGAGGTGAAATTAATGCTTAACACTGTAGTCTTTGGCCTTCTTCAACAATGCATCAATTTTCTGAAAACAAGTTTGTGTTATCTGCATAATGTAGATTGTTGAGAAGTCTTTCTTCAATCCTGATGCCACATTCTTAACATAGTAAATTTTCTTGAATTATTTCCTCTGCATGCACAAATAAAATGTATGGAGAAAGAATATAACCATGACCTACACCTCTCCTGATTTCAATACATGTAGTATCTCCATGTTTTGTTTGAATGATCACTTATTTGTGTATGAAGAGTTTTCACATGAGCATAATTAACTATTCTGGAATTTCCATTCTTCTCAAAGCTAGTCATAATTTACCATGGTCCACACAGTCAAATGTCTTTTAGTAGTCAACAAAACAATAGTCAACAAGTAAATACCTTTCTAGTATCCTCTGCTTTCAGCTAACATCCACGTGAATAATTCTTTTTCATGACTTCTTCTGAAACCAACTTGAATTCTGGCAGTTCTCTGTCAATGTATTGTTCCAGTGATTTTTTAAAAGATCATCTTCAGCAACATTTTACGTGCATATAATATTAATTATATTGTTTATAATTTCAGAACTCTTTTGGATCACCCTTTCTTGGAATGGGAACAAATACGAATGTCTGCCGGTAAGTTGGTCAGGTAACTGTCTTCCAAATTTGTTGGCATAGACTACTCTATGGTTTTCTCAATCATGCATCAGAGAGCAGGACAATGAGCAAGGAAGACAAAAGAAAAATTGATGCCTCTGAGTTGTGGCACTGGAGAAGAGTACTGAGTATGTCATGGGCTTCACAAAGAACAACCAGGTATGTCCTGAAAAGGGTGTGGCCAGAGTGCTGCTGGGAGGCAAGAATAACAAAGCTTCATCTTTCATACTTTGAACATGTAACTATGTGAGGCTACTCCTTGGAAAGGGACGTCATGCTTGGAAAGATGGAGGGTCAGCGAAGGAGAGGAAGACCTCCAATGAGATGAACTGACATGGTCTCAAAGATGGGGAAGATGGCACAGGATAAGGCAAGTTCCAGTTCAGCTGTTCATTGGGTCGCTATAAGTCATCCTTGACTCAATGGCCCTTAACAACAATAATAACTACCCCTGCCCAAGGCTGTTTGCGTTGGCTTAAACACCTCAATCGGCAGTCCATCAATTCAAGAATTGAATTCAGTTCAATACAATGACTATGTATTTCATTCATTTCTTTTGATACTTTCAAGATATTCTCCATAGAATCCTTCAAGATTGCAATTTGAGCCTTGAATTTGTGCTTTAGCTCTTTTTTTTTTTTTTTTGCTTTAGCTCTTTTAATTTGAGAAATACTGAGTGTGCTCTTCCCTTTTGGTTCCCTAACTCCTGATTTTTGCACATTTTATAATAATAATTTGCTTCATCTTCTTGAACTGTCCTTTGAAATCTATGCAGCTCTCTTCTTTCATCATTTCTTCCTTTCATTTTGACTTCTCTACACTGAAGGCCAAAATCTCTATTATTGAACTTCAGTCCCATAAGGACACATACTGTACAAGACCATTATTGTAGGAACAGAAAGATAACTAGTAAAACATATACAAGGATCCAAGGGGGGTGGGGGTAGGATCTGAGGGATGAGAATGAGCAGGGAGATAATTATAGGGTACCAATTTGCTGAGTAGAGGGAGGGGTGGGTAAGAGAAACGAAAGATTCAGTGTGAGAAACGATGTATACAAGCTTTGTAAGCAAGCTAGTATAAAAGAAAAACTTATTTAAAAAAAAATCCACTACCATTCATTCTCATCTTTTCTTTCTTTCTTATATTTAAAAAAAATCTGTCTTTTCTTATCTTTTGCTTTCTTTACAATGTCCTTGATGTAAACCCTTCTGGTCTTCAGTCACTATGGTTCAAGATATTAAATCTATTCTTGGATTTTTTGTTTTGTTTTGTTTTAGGTGAAATTAAATCAAGATTGTATTTCGATGTTCATGGACTTATTTTAATTTTCTTCAGTCTAAACTTGAATATGACCAACTGATGGTCTTTTCAACAGCTGGACCTTCCCATCATCTCTTTCTATAAATATAACCCATTTGATTCTCGTGTATTTCATTAGGTAAAGTCTATGTATATAGGCACCATTTTTTATGTTGTATGTCCTCAAGTGTTAAACCCTCTTGAGAACGGAGACATTGGGAAGGAAGATACAGAAAGGATCTAGAATTTAATATCTACTTCACTTTGAGGTACCTGATGTCCACAACTACTCTCTAAAGCAAGTTCTATGGTTATTATTTTATAAATGAGGAAAATAATACTCAGGAGCAGCAACTTCTCAAAACACCTAGTGGCGCTGGAGATAAGCGCTTAGCTGCTGACTGAAAGGTGGACAGTTTGAACTCACAACCTGTCTTGTGAGAGAAAGATATGGACGTTTGCTTCTGTAAAGATCTACCCTATGGTGTATCTATGGGTGGATATCAGTTCAAGGGCAATGATTTAGGAGGTCAACATGACTTAGATTTTATTCGTTATTGTTAAAAACCTATCAGGGCTCCTTTTGTTGTTATTGTTAGGTTCCATTAAGTTCATTTCATCTCCTAGGAGGACCCTAAGTTACAGGGTAGAACTTCTCCATAAGGTTTTTAGGCTGTACTCTTTCTGAAAGCAGATCATCAGGTCTTTCTTCCTCCTAACCACTACCCCTGGAAGCACGAGCGGCATCCACTTCCGAAATGGCTTGCCTCTATGTATGAACAGCGCTCAGGCCTTTGATTCAAAGGGTCGCTGAGTCGTCTACGACTTGACAGCACCTAACAACAACAACCACCACCACCACTAACCATTTACACAATCAGGACCCCCAGACACCTTGGAGTGGGAACAAAATGTTAGCATGTTCCAAACAGCATCCTGCAGAAATAAGCCCAGAGAGATGCAGTGAGAAGACTTCTGTAGTCTAAATATTTGGGTAACACTCTGTCAACAAATAGAGGAAAGTACCTACAACTGAAATGACAAAGGACTAGTATACTTAATACATCAAAACTTAGTATAGTAGGGGAAGGAAGTGCAGAAGGGGGGGAAGGAAGAAAACCATGAGATCACAGAGTTTGGTGGGTGGAGCGAGGGGGCAAAGCAAATAGGAACGATTCAGTTGGGATCTGAAAAGAAAGGTAGTAGTGTGCATTGATCAATAGTGGTTAATTTTATATGGCACAATGTACAGGAATGATCGTAGGAAATACAATGTGAATGAAAAACTTGTATAGATTAATGAAAATATGATAATTTAAGGGAAGAAAAATGCGCAAGAAGTAATTTTTTTTAAAAAAGACAATACAGGAAAACAAAGTGGCTAATAAATACTGTTGCTGTTATTGTTTTTAGGTGCCATCATGTAGATTATGACTCACAGTAACCCTCTGAGACTCTCCTGCACCATCCTCACAATCTCTGAAATGTTCAAGTCCATTGTTACAGTTACTATATCAATCCTCTAGTTGAGGATATTCCTCTCTTTCTCTGACTCCCCACCTAAGTGCTTTCAAAAATTTTTGGCAACAGTTATTCCCAATGCAATGTGTCATCTGATTTCTTGGTTGCTGCTTTCATGGGGTGATTTGCAAGGTGGTCAAGCTGAGGTGGCCTTGAGACCTTTGAAGAGCTAACCAGAGATGAACTAAAATAATAATTCAACTCAAGAACTTCTGCACCAGGAAATGAACAACTAAGCAATTGGTCCACCTTTTTAATTGTCACAAATGGTATTGAACTTCTCAAAAAAAGAGGCAGGCCCAATTCTGTAATGGCCTAGAGTATAAGGAGTTGCAACGCCAATCCAAAGCCAGATAGTTTGAATCCATCAAAGAGGAGCAATTTTCTTCTCTGTTATTTACAGCCACTGAGGGTCAGCTAGGAGTCAGTTCCAGCTGGACAATGAGACTTTTCGTCTTGATTCTACTGCTAAAGAAATCTTAGTGGTGCAGAGCAAGAATTGGGCTGTGAATCACTTTGTAAAATCATCCCATCCTTTTGTCCTGGATCCCAGATGCAACAGAGCCTCCATCAAGACTGAGAACTTCCCTCCACCCTAAATCGATCTGTGGTTCTGTATCTCCTTTTCCACTTTGGCTGAAATGATGTAATTTTTAAAGAACTTAGCCAAATTCTTCCTCCATCCCCCAACCTTAAATTCCATTAAGAGAGGGAAGGACAGCAGAATCTGATCTGTCTTCAGAATATCAAGAGTCTGTGACGAGTGGAGAGCGTTTGAGTGCAGTGAAATGAATATTACACTTGGACAATTTGTCGTTATGAAAATGGCCCAAACTGGAAGCTGACAAAATGACTCCACTTTGTGAATACTCAGATCCATTATTTGAACAAGTAAGTGAAATTTCATGGAAAAAACTCCAGACAAACCAATAAACAGAAAGACTATGAAGTCAAATTTTCCACCAGGAAACGAACCCATTTCTACAAGGTAGTATCTTCGTTTCTTAGGGCTACCTTAACAAAACTCTACAAAATAGAGAACAGAAATACATTGCCTCACAATTTTCTATGTCAGACATTCAAATCAGGATGTCCACCATGTCACAATGTCTCTGTATCTGTTCTCCTTTGTATACAACAGCTATCATAGATGATTAGGATCCATCCTACTTCCATTTAACCTAATTAGCTAAAATAATAATATCCGCAAGGAAAAATGTTACTTATCTAAATAAGGTCACTGTCACAGGTTCTAAGGTCAGAACTTCAATGTTTCTTCTGGGGAGACATCATTCAATACGTAACAGATTGGCACTCATGACTCTAGCATGGTTAAGTATTTTCTTGGTAAGTGTATTCTGGAAGACAGTAGCAGTGAGAGTTAAACCCATAACCATGAGGTTGACTTCCCAGCACTGCATATCATTCAGTAGTTTAGTCTTTCTCTAAGAATTTGCAAAATACTACTATGTTTTCTTGCTTCTTTCCTCTTTACTATTTTTAAAGTATTTTTGTACCTCCCCCTACCCTTGGTAAGGAAATATTAAAACAGTGCACTTTAACACTTTTGGAACCAATTACGCATACGTTATTGTTGTTGTTATTGTTATCTACCATCAAGTTGGAAACAACTCTTGGCTGACAGAGGCAGTTAATTGCCCAGGAGAAGACTGTCCATTCTTCTCCCAAGAAGCAGGTGGTGGATTCAAACTATGTGCCTTCAAGATTGCAGCACAGCTTTTTATCATTAGACTACTAGAGCTCCCTAATAACGCATATGTTGTTGTTGTGGTGGTGGTGGTGGTGGTGTACCATCAAGTTGGAACCGACCCATAGCCTACCCTCTAGTGGATTTCAGAGACAGTATATCACACAGGAGGAGGTTGCCAATCCTTTCCTGTGGAACAGCTGATGAATTTGAACTGTGTGCCTTTGGGATTGCACTGCAGTTTTCTTACCACTAGGCCACCAGAGCAAGTGACAAGTTTTTTTCGGCCCCAAATATTTGTTAGGAAATTCTTATCCTACTTTTAGTTTGTGCTCCATCAGGTAGGTATCTTTATAACTGCATGACTCTAAAGAAACTAGTCTCATCCCATCAGCCCCAGTACAAGAGACTCCTCAGAACAAATGTGTCCTGCTAGAATATCCCATGGATTTCCAAAATAACAAATAAATCTATCTTGGAGAAAATGCAACCAGGGTGTTCCTTAGAGGCAAAGATGATGAAACTTCATCTCACATACTTTGGACACATTAGGAGGGGTCAGTCTTTGGGAAATGATGACATGCTTGGAAAGATCGAGGGTCAATGAAGAGATGAAGACCCTCAACAAGATGGATCTACACAGTGGCTATGTATATCAGATATGAGAAGGATGGTACAGGATAGCACAAGGCAAATCTATTATTCACAGGCTCATTCTGAGTCATCATTGCCTTAATAGCACCTAAAAACAACATGTTATATCAAAGGGAGATATGGTGATAGAAAGTTATGCTGCCAACACAAAGATATATTTTGGAACCACCAGCAACTCTACAGGATTAAGATGGGCATTTCGTCTCATGTAGTCTACAGCCTCTGAAAACTCACTGTTGTGTACCATCGAGTCAGAATCGACTCCTAGCAGACCCTCTGGTGGGTTTTCAGAGGCAGTTAATTACACAGCATCCTTCTTCCATGGAGCAACTAACTGGTGGATTTGAACTGTGTGTCATCAGGGTTGCAGCACAGCTTCTTGCCACTAAACCACCAGTGCTCCCTTCCAAGGGTGTTGATGAGTATTAACAGCAATCATAAAACATTGACCATGTTTCATATATTACAAAGCTATACACTCATTCACTTCAACTGTTTATTGAGTAGCTATTATGCAGCCAGAGCTCTCCTGGACATTGAGGATAAAAATGAGAAAGCAGAAACTCACTAGAGGGTTAGTTATCAGTTGGTTCTGACGTTACGGCTCATAACAACAACAGTTGTGTCTAAAGGAGCTCTGGTAGCTAATCCAAAGTTCCTACCTCCCATTGGTTCAAATCCATCAGCAGCTCCACAGGAGAACAATGGGCAATCTCCTCCCATAAAATTTACAGCTTCAGAAACCCAATGGAGGGTCAGCTATGAGTCAATACCAATTGAAGGAAATGAGAGTGAGAATGAGTAAAGTGTTTCAAACGGGCTCTGGTGATTTGAGTTCGCCAGTGGTCTGAAGAAAGAGGGGCAATCTCTTCCCATGCAGTTTAGGGCCTTGGACAACCTGCTGGAGGATCAGCTCTGAGTCACTTCTGACTCAACAGCAATGAGTTTGAATATTTTAAGAATGGTATCAAAATTCCTACTCCAACCAAAGAAATGTTCCTGATTTCTTTTTAAATGCCTTCATCTTGTACAGAAAACACATCATTTCAACCAAAAAATTCAAAGCAGAGTATAATTTGGTTATAGAACGAATAAATCAACAGCCAATCTTCTAGGAATTTTTCCTTTATATATACTCCTCCATGTGTCAAAGGCACGTAAGCTATAGAACCGGTCGTAATAGTGAAAGAAAAGAATGCAAATGGCAATCAATAGACTACCAGTTGGAGAAATCATAGTACCATGTGCAATGGAAACCTGGAAAGCCATGAAAAAAGGATGAGACAGCTGGTAAAGGTGCATTCAAATGTATTAATTAAAGAGTGCAAAATATTCTATCACTGATGCAACAAAATAAAAACAAAAGCAATACGTATAATATACACATGAAATATTTTAGGAGACAATGTATCAGTACAAAAAGGTATGCAATAAAAATGATGACTCTGTCTCACCTTCATTCATTTCCTGAAATCTGAGGACTCTCAGATGTGGCCCTTCTCCCAAACCAGTGAGTCCAGAATTAGTCCAGGATTTATTATTAATAAATTAGTCCAGAAAAGTTGGCTTGATCAAATAGACCTCAAACAAGGATCAGGTGGGGGCTGCTCTGTTCTTCCCAACCCTGAAAGCACCTTCAGACTCACAGCCTGGAATCCAGAGATCCGTTCTCAGGATACTTGCCTTCATTTCCATTTGCTCCTAACGTCCAGCAAACAGTCTGCATGGAATTCTCATGACTGCCTTTTGGATATCAGGTAAAGGTTCGCAGATAAGCACTGATTCCTGTAATAGTACAGCTAGACCTAGAATGGTCACCAGTGTGCTTGACCCAGCAGGTCACTCTTCACTATGCCAGCACCTTCCCATCAACTGCTTATTGTGAATACTATCTCAGACCAGGTCAGCCCATCTGACCTGGCGAGCATCTGCCACAACATAGCTGTACCTTGTAACGTAAGTAACATATTTATTGAACAGTTATTGTGTACTGGGCACAGTGGTAACCTTCACACCTACTATGTGGTAGGTATGTAGTAACCTTGATACTTACTGTGTGCAGGCACTATGGTAGTCTCAACGTCTACTAGGTGTGAGATACAGTGCTAGCCTTGAAACCTACTAAATGCTAGACACGGTGTTGGTTGGCTGTTGTTGTTGTTGGTAGATGATGTCAAATTGAGTACAACCTATAGCTACCCTATGAACAACAGATTTGAACCCTGTCCTATCCTGTGTCATCTTCACACTTCCTGACACACTAAACCCCATTGCAGCAGTCAATGTGTCAATCCATTGGGTTGAAGGTCGTCCTCTCTTTCACTGACCCTCCACCTTTCCAAGCATGATGTCCCTCTCCAGAGAATAGCCTCTCCCAGCAATATGTCCAAAGTATGTGAGACGAAGCTTTGTCTCAGATATGTAGTAATAGAAAAATATAGAACCTGATTGCTTCCCTGATCCAGGTCTGACTTAAATGCATTCATGGTGGTCTGGCAATTTTCTGAGCTGTTCCGAGTAAGTTCAGCTGCCAGGATATAGATCTTGGTTGGCCAAACTCCCAGAAAGCTGAGGACTAGAAAGATGGATTGACTTCATTTCAAAGAGGCCAGAAGATGTGAGATTGGTTGTGAATGCTGATAGATTGGAGACAAAGACATGCCGAATTAGTCTTAGTGTCTCTGTGTAGAGTGGGAAGTGGTGCAGTGAGCTATGCATTGGGCTGCTAACTAAATGTTTGTGATTCAAACCCAGCAGAGGTTCTGTGGGAGAAAGATGAGGTTCCCGTAAGGATTTATAGAATAGGGAAACTAGGGGGCAGGTCTGCTTTGTCTTGCAGGGCCTCTAAAACTCAGCATGAACTTGAAAGCAATGAGGTTTTGTTTTATTTTGCTTTCTTGCTTGTTTGTTCAGACTTGAAATGGAAATCGGAAACCCATGTACATCCTATGAGCTGAGGCATGAAAGGCGAGTGTGGCCACAATATTCAGGTCTCAGTTTTCCTCCCTGCCTGGTCTCTGAATCTTTCTTTCACTCCCACCCTGACACCAATTCAGGCAATGGCTCTTACTAAATTATTCCAAATTTTCGTAGTAGAATCCTTCCGTTGTGAGCTTCCTAGATGATAGTCTCAACAGCTGTTTCATCCCTAGGCTGCCAACCTGGGCACCTGGACAATGAGCATTGGACAGTAAGTGCAGCTGTTTGCTTCTACCAGGAATCAGTTTCTCTCCCACTTTTCTCCCAGACTAATATACACTACCAGTTCTGTCCCAGAAATTGTGGAGAAAGATGATTTCAAAAAGTCTCATGGAAACTTGTAATATGTTCAGAGAAGGAGAAAACTTCTTACAGTTACAACTGTAACTGTGCCCTGTGACACCACTGTGGTCTCAGATCTTAGCGCCAAAGTCAGAGCATCTGGCTGCAAATCTTAGATGCAACTAAGTTGCTTAACCTCTTGATGCCCTAATTTTTCCGCTGGTAAAATAGGATTTAAAAAATAGTACTTGTTACATTGGACTGTTGGGAGGATTAAATAAATGTGTATCCCTTGAAGCACTTGAAACAATGCTTGGGACACACTAAGTGCTCAGTGAATACTAGCCAATATCACTCATAACAATGGGCATAACACATCAGACATCATCCATTACATGCATTATCTTATTTGATCCTCATAAGTGTTCAGAGGCGAATATTTTCACTCTATTCTTCCTGAACGGGGAGCCCTGTTGATGCAGTCTGTAGTTTGCGGTGGAGCTATTCAAACCTATGCAGATACGATGTGGGAGAAAGATGAGCAATCTCCTCCTATTGTGATTTGCAGCCTCACAAACTCAGTGAAGGGTCACTATGAGTTGGAATCAACTCAATGGCAGTAAGTTTTAGTTTTAGTTTCCTCCCTGAATGTAATTAAAGAAAGTCAAGGAGAAGTGAGTTAATTTCCTCTGGATCTAGAAATTGGTGAAGTTGAAATGAAAATAAGGTCTTCCGGCCAAGAGCCATTTTGACTCTAACTATCCTTTCCCCAGCCAAGCGGAAGAGGTTTCCTCGGAAAGGTTTTCTGCGTGAGTGATTGGACAATGTTGTCTTAGGTGTGTAGTGCTGCTGTAGCACTAATACAAGTGTGTGAATTAAAAGAATAGAATTCATGGTCTCACAATTCTGGAGGCAAAAAGTGCAAATGAGGGTCTTAACTATGTGGGTTCCTTTCATTAGATTGCTGTTGTTGTTAGGTGCTGTGGAGTTGAGTATGACTCATAGTGAACTTATGAACAGCAGATCTGACCTCGGTCCTATCCTGTTTCATTCTCACAATCTCTAGCACACTTGAGTGCATTGATGAAGTTCACTATGTCAACAAACCTGGCTGAGGGTCTTCCTTCACTGTCCCTCCATATTTCCAAGCATAATGTCCTTCTCCAAGGAATAGTTTCTCCTAGCAACATAACAGTCACAGCTATTTCTTTGGTTTTTGCAAGTAGAGGATCTTCAAATATCTTCTCACTTCATCTGTGTGTGTGTGGGTGTGCATGTATGCGCATGAGTCGTATGTGGGTGGAGGTGTGCGTGTGTGTGTAAGAGAGAGGGAGAGAGAGAAAGTATGTTTAACCTGCCTTTTTTATAACTAAGAAGTGATTAGATTTAGAACTCTCTTTAGGTAATCTTTAATTAAGATATTGAAGAAGATGCTATATGATCAATACTTTATTTATTGCAAAGACCTTTTCTAAAACATGAAAAATAAATTGCAAATATACACATGGATTTCCCTGATGGAATATACAGGAAGGAAAGTTATTACATCTGAGGAAAGGGATGGGGTAAATATTAATATTATCCATCAGACAAGGCCAAGAACTGACTGTGCAAAAGGCCGTCAATTACTCACGTGCAAGTTCAAATTGACGTTGCAAAAAAGCAACTCTGTGAAAGCCAAAATACAACTTTGACTTTACCTACCTGAAGTTAAGAACCATTTCAAAAACAGATTTCTTTTTTTCGTGGTTGTTGTTATGTGCTGTCGAGTCACTTGTGACTCATAGTGACCCTATGTACAACCCCTCTGAACCCTGCTCTATCCTGAGCCAACCTCATTTCCTCTGATACAGCTACCACTATTGCCCCAGTCAGTGAGTCAAACCATCTCATCCTGGATCTTCCTTTCTTGTGCTGTCTCTCCACCATTCCAAGCATGATGTCCCTCTCCAAGGACTAGTCCTTGCTTAAAACATGCCCAAAGTATGTCAGACAAAGCTTCAGAATCCTTGCCTCCAAGGAGCAGCCTAATTTCACCCTCTCTAAGTCAGACTTATTTGTTCTCCTAGCAGTGAATGGTACTTTTAACACTCTTCTCTATCACCACAATTCAAAGGCATCAATTCTTTTTCTATCATGCTTAGTCATGGTCCAGCTCTCTGATGCATAGCAAGTATTGCAAAGGCAATGGCCTAGATCAGGTGCACTTTAGTCTCTAGACATATCATTGTTCTTCATTACTCTGGAGAGGTCCTTGACAGTAGATTTTCCCAATGCAATTCATCTTTTTATTTCCTGGCTGCTGGTGACCAAGAATGTTTATTGTGAAGTTAAGCAAGCTGAAACTGTCAACGATCTCAATCTCTCCACCATCCATCATGATGGTGCCAATCAGCCCAGTGGCAAGAATCCATATTGAAGGCTGCAGTCCTTGACCTTCTACAGCAAACACTTCAGTTCTTTCTCAGTTTCTAGCAGTCAGTAAATCAAAAGATGAATTGTATTACAATTTCCATTACAAGGATTACAAAAGAAGAATTGATGTCTTTGAGTTGTGGTGACGGAGAAGAATTTTTAATATACCATGAACTGCCAAGAGAACTAACTGGTCTATCTTAGAAAGGTGGAACTAAGCTGCTCCCTGGAGGCAAGGATTTTTAGCCTCTAGTTTACATACTCTGGGCACGGGAGGGACCAGTCTTTAGAGAAAGCTATCATGCTTGGAAGGGTGGAGAGACAGCGCAAGAGAGGAAGACCCAGGATGAGGTGAATTGACACAGTAATTAGAGTAATGAGGGTAGGTGTGTCAGAGACAAAAGAACAAGGTTTGGAGCTATTGGGCATGGGGTCTCTATGAGTCATAATTGACTTAATGGCACATAACAACAACAGCATCATTATTATCACACGCAAATAAAATCATGCTAAAGAAAACTAAAAAAAATTGGAATTGTACATCTATAGGAAATGACTAGAAATCCAAACTGAATTCAGAAAAAGTTCTAAAACAAGGGATTATCATGGCTGGTGTCACATGGATCTTGGTTGAAAGTAGAGAAAAGAAGAAACATTTACTTGTGTTTTATCGACTAAATTCATTTGACTGTGGTGGTGATGGTATGTCCTGTGAAGTCAACTAGGCCTCCTAACAAGTCATGAGCAATGGCTCTGAACTTTGTCTTATCCTGAGTCAACTTCATCATCTTTATCAAATCTGACCCCATTTCCATGGTCACGGTGTCTGCATTGCAACGGTAACTGTGTCAATCCAACCCATCCAGGGTCTCTCTTTTCCAATGACTAACCTATCCTGACAACATGCCCAAACTACATGAAATGGAGCTTCAAAACCCTCGCCTCCAAGGAACAACCTGATTTCTCTTTCCAGGAGAGTTCTCTTGGTAATCCACGGTATGATCAATGCTCTTCTCCAACACCACAACTCGAAGGCATCAATTCTACTTTTGTCATTTTTATTCATTGTCCAGCTCTCAGCATAGCAAGCAATCGAGAAGATTATGGCCTGGATCAGGTGCACCTTAGTCTTTAGACTGACATGGTTGCTCTTTAGCACTCTGGAGAGGTTCTTGACAGCAGATTTTTCCAATGCTGCTCATCTTTTAATTTCCTGACTCCTCATACCAAGGGTGTTGATTGTGGATTGAAGAAAGACGACATGGTTAACAACTTCAAGATTTTTCTTCATCTATCATGATGGTGCTTTTTGGCCAGGTAGTAAGAAATTTTGTTTACTTGATGATGAGCTTCAATCCATATTGAGGTTTGCAGTCCTTGATCTTCTGCAGCAAGTAGATCAAGTCCTCCTCAGTTTTGGCATGCAAACTTATATTATCTGCATAATGAAGGTTATAGATGAATCTTCCTTCAGTTCTTATATACATTCTTCTTCATAAATGCCGAAGTCTCTTTAATGATCTGTTTAACATATAGAATACCAAGGTTTGGAGAAAGGCTAAATCCCTGATGCACTATGTTCTTAATTTTGAACCATGGAGTGTTCCCTTGCTCTGTTCAGACAAAAGCTTCTTGATCTAGGCATAGGAGATGCATGAGAATACTCAAGTATTCTGGAATTCTCGTTCTTCTCAATGTTAGCCACAATTTGTTGTGATCCACACATAGTCATAAAACATAGTCAATAAAACACAGATAAGCATACTTCAATTACTGTCTGCTTTCAGGCAAGATCCCTCTCCATCACTAATGATAGAATAAGTTCCAGAGCCTCTTCTAATCCAACTTGAATTTCTGGCAGTTCTCTGTTGGTGTACGGTTCTAGTCATTCTTGGATAATACTCAACAAGAGTTTGGTTTCTGTGGACTTGTTTTCATTTTCTTTAGCTTCATTTTGAACTTGCACATGAGTAGTTTATGGTTTTTTCTATAGCCAACAACTGGCCTGGTTTTCACAGCTGATAATTAGTTGCTACAACAATTATTTCCACAGATGTAATCAACCTGATGTCTGTGCAGCCCATCAGGTGAAGTCCATCTGCATAGACACTTTTTGCATTTTCTACAAATGCTATTTTCAATGAATAGATCATTGTCTGTTCAAAATTCCATCATTCTAATTCCAGCTTCATTTCTGTCACCAAGGCTACAGTTTTGGACTACTGATTCTTCTTCCTTGTTCCCAATTTTTGCATTCCAGTCACTAATTATTATTAATAAATCTTGGTTGCATGTTCTATCTACTGCCGACTGCAAAAGTTTGTAGAAATCTTCTATTACCTCCTTCTTGGCTTTAGCTCTTGGTGTGTATATTTGAATGATGGTATGTATTACTGGCAGATGTGGATAGATAGTATTCTGTACAGCATTGTACTTCAGGATAGATCTGGAAATGGTCTTTTTGCCTGTGAATACAATGCTGTCTTCACTTATTCATTCCTGGTATAGTATATCATATGATTACTTGATTCAAAGTGGCTAATGTTAGTATGTCAATCTTTATGTGTTCCATTTCATCTTTAACACTGTCATTTGCAAACTGAAATAGACTGGCCTATGCCTATGTTTCATATTCCAATTATTAGTGAATATTTGCAACTCTTCCTCCTCATTTTGTTATCTTCCAATATGAACTTCCCAGTGCTATATCTAATAGTATAACTGTTCCAGGAATAGATGGTATACCAATTGACATATTTCAGCTAACAGATGCCGCCCTGGATGTGCTCAACAAGTTGTGCCAAAAAATCTGGAGAACAATCACTTGGCCAACTGACTGGAAGAGATCTATATTTGTCCCCACTCCAAACAAGGGTGACCCAACAGAGTGTGGAAACTATAGAACAATATCATTGATTTCACATACAAGCAAGATTCTACTGAAGATTATCCAAGAATGACTGGAACAGCACATCAGCAGAGAAGTGCCAGAAGTCCAGGCTGGGTTTAGAAGGGGTCGTGGTACTAGGGATATTGTAGCTAATGTTAGACGGATCTTAGATGAAAGCAGAGAATACCAGAGGAATGTCTATCTGTGTTTCATTGATTATGCAAAGGTGTTTGTGTGGATCATAACAAACTGTGGCTGACTCTGAGAAGAATGGGAATCCCAGAACACTTGATCATGCTAAAGTGAAACCTATACTTGGACCAAGA
>NW_006399799.1:2495939-2497896 GCF_000299155.1 Elephantulus edwardii | reverse complement strand
GTCAAGGACTACAGCCTTCAATATGGACTGAGGCTCAGTGTCAAGAAGAAAAAGATTCTCACCACTGGACCAATTGACAGCATCAGGATGGATGGTGAAGAGATTGAGATTGTTCACAGCTTTAGTTTGCTTGGCTCCACAGTTAACACTCTTGGCACCAGCAACCAGGAAATTAAAAGACATATTGTGATAAGAAAGTCTTCTATTAAGGACATCTCCAAAGTACTGAAGAGCAATGGTGTCACTCTGGAAACTAAAGTGCATCCAATACAGACCATGGTCTTTGCAATCACTTGTTATGCATCAGAGAGCTGGACAATGACTAGGTATGATAGAAGGATAATTGATTCCTTTGAGCTGTGGTGCTGGAGAAGAGTATTGAGGGTACTACGGACTGCCAAGAAAACAAACAGATTCATCCTGGAGAGGATTAAACCAGGCTGCTCCTTGGAGGCAAGGATTCTGAGGCCTCGTCTGACATACTTTGGACATGTTATAAGGAGGGACCAGTCCTTGGAGAGGGAAATCATGCTTAGGAACGTGGAGGGACAGCACAGGAGGGGAAGACCCCCTATGAGGTGGATTGATTCAGTGATTTAGGTAATCTGGGTGGGTGTGTCAGAGACAGTGCAATTGGCACAGGACAGAGTAGGGTTTAGGGATGTTGTACATAGGGCCACTGTGAGTCTCAAGCAACTCGATGGCACATAAAACAACAAGAACAACATTGTTTTTTCATAGGGTTATCTAAGGCCTCTTACTTCATAAATGGATGGCAAATCCTTCTTCCTAGTCTATCTTAATATGAGAGGTCTACCTAAATTATCAGTAACATTAAGAGGATGGAAATTAGAGAATACTTAATGGCACTCATGCAGAACCTATACAAAGACAAAGAAACAGTCATAAAAGAAAAAACAAACAAGGGAATATTGGATGACTTGAAATCAGGAAATCTGTGCATCAGGGTTGTATCCTTTCTCCATCTATCCAATATGCACATTGAACAAGTCATTTGAGAAGCTGGACTATCTAAAGAAGAATGTGGCACCAAGACTGAATGTGGAATGACTCATTATATTGAATGTATTCATCCAATACATTCATACAGGTGACACAACCTTGCTTGTAGAAAGTAAGACGAATTGGAGCACTTACTGAAGATCAGAGACAATACCTCATCATCAAGAAAATGAATAGATAAAAGGTTGAAGTTGTCAATAATTTAATTTTACTTGACTCTGCAATCAATACGAATTGTACCAGCAGTAAATAAACAAGAAGATGTGCTAAATTGGAACCTCTCTAAGGGACCTCTTTAAAGTTTCAAAAAGTGAAGATGTCCTTTTAAAGACTAAGGTGCATCTGATCCAAGCCATGGTATTTTTCCTTCCTTCACTTTGGACGTACATGATAGTTGGACAGTAACAAGGAACTGAGAATTGATGCCTTCGAATTGTAGTGTTGGCAAATATTATTGAACAGACTATGGATTGCCAAAAGAAGAAATAAATCTTTCTTGAAGGAAATGCAATCAGGATGCTCCTTGGAATAAAGAATGGTGACATTACCTCGCAAACTTCAGTCATATTTTCAAAAGGGGCCAGTTCTTGGAAAGATACATCATAATTGGCAAAGTAAATATCAGCTAAAGAGAGAAAATCCTTCAACAAGATAAACTGACACAGCAACTGCATTAAAGGCTTCACATGGTGAAGTTTATGAGGATGGCACAGGTTGGGGCAAGATTACAATCTGTTGTTCATAGCTTGATGGGTAACTTCTAATCCACAGCCCTCAGGCCTGTTTTTCATTGTTTTTGTTCAAACATTTTTCTAGGTCGTATAGCCCTGGTGTATCCACTTCCCGTACAGAGGTAACTTGTCGTTGCTGTGAAGCTGAACACTGTGACACTGATGTGTCAAATGCGAAAATGGTTATCCATGGTGGACAGTGT
>NW_006399799.1:2494018-2495439 GCF_000299155.1 Elephantulus edwardii | reverse complement strand
TACACATGGATTTCACCTAATGGTATGCATAGGATTCAGATCTATTACATCTGTGGAAAGACTCACTGGAGAAGCTGGGAAAACTAGGCTAGGTGTTAATTGTGGAACAGGCCACCAAATACTCATATGCAAGTTCAAGCTGAAGTTAAAGAAAACGAAATCAAATCAACAGGAACCAAAATTTTACCTTGAGTCTATGCCACTTGAATTTCAAAACCATTACAGGAAGAGGTTTGAGGCCTTGAACACCAATGAGTGAAGAAGACCAAATGAGCTGTGGGAGTCATCCATGAAGAATGCAAAAAGTAAAAGGCAGAGGAGGAAGAAAAGACCAAGACAGATGTCAGATGAGACTGAATATTGCACTAGTGTAACACAGAAGCCAAAGCAAAGGGAAGAAATCAAGAAATTAAGGAGCTGAACAGAAGATTTCAAAGGGGAACACGGGAAGACAAAGTAAAATATTACAATGAAATGTGCAAAGAGCTGGAGTCAGAAAAACAGAAGGGCTGAACTTGCTAAGTATTTCTTAAGCTGAAGGAATTGAAGAACAAATTTAAGTCTCAAGTTGCAATACTTGAGGATTCTTTTGGGAAAATAGTAAATGACCTATGAAACATTAAATGAAGACGGAAGGAGTACACAGAGTCACTGTAACAAAAGGAATTGGCTGACACAGAAGAATTTCACGAAACAATGTATGAGCAAGAGCCTATGGTGATGAAGGAAGAAGTTCAAGTTGCTCTGAAAGAATTAGCAAAAAACAAGACTCCAGGAATTGATGACATACCAATTGACATAGTTAACAAACAGATGCTGTAGTGGATGCACTCACCAAGATGTGCCAAGAAACCTGGAGGACAACCATCCAGGCAACTGACTGGAAGAGATTTATATTTGTTCCCATTCCAAAGAAAGATGACCCTACAAAGTGTGGAAATTATCAAACAATATCATTAATATAATATGCAAGCAAGATTCTGCTGAAAATTATCCAAATACAACTGAAATAGCAAGTCAATAGAGAACTGCCAGAAGTGCAGGCTGGGTTTAGAAGAGGCCGTGGTACTAGGGATATGACAGCTAATGTGAGATGAAACTTGGCTGAAACCTAAAAGCAGAGAGTACCAAAAGAATGTTTGTCTTTCGTTGACTATGCAAAGGCATTTGACTGTGTGGATTACAATAAACTGTGGCTAACTCTGAGAAGAATGGGAATCCCAGAACATTTTATGGTGTTTATGTGAAACCTATGCTTGGACCAGGAGGTAATCATCAGAACAGAGCAAGGAAAAACTGCATGGTTCAAAATTGGGAAGTGTATATGACAGGATACATAGGTTTTCAGAGGCCTGCTATTTCAGAAGTGGATGGCCAATCCTACTTCCTAGTCTGTCTCAATGTGAATGTTCAGATTTAGA
>NW_006399799.1:2465533-2492008 GCF_000299155.1 Elephantulus edwardii | reverse complement strand
TTGGCTCCACAGTCAACACTCTTGGTACTAGCAGCCAGGAAATCAAAAGATGAGTTGCTTTGAGAAAGTCTGCTGTCAAGGACCTCTCCAGAGTACTGAAGAGCAATTATGTCAATCTGGAGACTAAGGTGTGCCTTATCAAAGCCATAGTCTTTGCAATTGATTGCTATACGTCAGAAGGCTGGACAATGACTAGGGATGATAGAAAAAGAATTTCTGCCTTTGAGCTGTGGTACTGAAGAACAGTATTGAATATACCATGGATGGCTAGAAGAACGAACAGGTTAGTCCTAGAGAGGGTGAAACCAGGCTCTTCCTCCGAGGCAAGGATTCTGAGGCTTTGTCTGACATAATTTGAGAATGTTGCAAGGAGGGACCAGTCCTTGGAAAGGGATACCATGCTTGAGAGGATGGAAGGGCATCGCAAGAGAGGAAGACCGTCAATGAGGTGGGTTGATCCAGTGATCGGGTAATGAGGGTAGGTGTGTCAGGGACAATAAGGTTGTCACAGAATAGAGCAAGGTATAGGACGGTTGTGCATAGGGTCGCTAGGAGTTGCAAATGACTCGACAGCACATAATAACAACAATCTTTTAGAAGTAGGTTAACAGGCCTTTCTTCCAAGGTACCTCTGAATATGTTTTAGAAGCTGATCTTTCAGTTAGTACCTTAGTGATTAACCACTTGTTCCAACTCAGATATGGTGTTTTTTTTTAGTGCCATCAAGTTGACTATGACTCATAGCAGCTCTATAAACAACAGAACTGAACCTTGCCCTATCCTGCGCCATCCTCATGATCTGCATCATGCTCAAGCCCCCTGCAGCAGTCACTGTGTCAGTCAATCTCTTTTAAGATCTTCCTCTCTTTTGCTAACCTTTCACCTTTCCCAGCATTACTGGTTCTCCCTTTATATATACCCAAAGCAAGTGAGAAAACGTTCTACCATCCTTCCTGCTAAGGAGCACCTGCTTGTATTTCCTTCAAGACAGATTTGTTTACACTTTTTATGATTGCCTTCGAGACTTTTGATAGTCCATAGGATATGCAATATTTTTCACCAACACTACAATACAAAGGCACTGATTCTTCTAACATTCTTATGCATTATCAAACTTTCAGATGTACAGGAAATACTTGACGTAACATGGCTCAGATCAGGCACACCTTAGTCTTTAATGTCCTTGTTCTTTAGAACTTTAAAGAAGTCTCTGAGAGCAGATTTCCACAATTCAACTGGTTGTTTGACTTCTTGACTGCTGCTACCATAAGTTGTGGATCCAAGTAAAATTAAGTAATTGTCAAAGTCAGTATCTTCTCTACCTAGGCCAGGAAGCTGTTGTTCAAACAGAGCAAGGGAACTGCACGGTTCAAAATCAAGAAAGGAATACATCATGGATGTTTCATTTCTATACCTTTTCAGTCTATCCTATGTAGACCGATCATTCAGGAACCTGGATTTGATAAAGAAGAATGTGGCATCAGGATAGGAGGGAGACTCATCAACAACCTGCATTGTGCAGATGAAACAACTTTGCTCACCAAAACTGAGGAAGACCTGAAGCATTTGCTGCAACAGGCTTTCAAAGATAGCAGTCCTCGATGTGGGTTACATCTCATCATCAAGAAAACAAGATTATCACCACTGATAACAATTGAGGTTGTTAATGATCTACAATCAACACTTGGCACCAGCAGTCAAGAAATCAAAAGACAAGTTGCATTGGGAAAATCTGCTATCAAAGATCTCTCCAAAGTGCTGAAGAGCAACAACACCAGTTTAGAGACTAAGGTGTACTTGATCCAGGCCATGTTCTTTACAATTGCTTGTTATGCATCTGATGACTGGACAACAAATAAAGATGACAGAAAAAGAGTCAACCTTTGAGTTGTGATGCTGAAGAAGAATACCGAATGTACCATGGACTTCTAAGAGATCAAATAAGTCTGTCCTACAGAGAGTAAAATCAGTTTACTCTTTGGAAGCAAGGATTTTGAAACTCTGTCTCATACTTTGGCCATGTCACCAGAAGGGAACAGTCCTTGGAGAAGGACGTTATGCTAGCAAGTGTGGAGGGTCAGCTCAAAAGAGGAAGACCCTGGATAAGATGGAGCCACACAGTGTCTTTGGCAACTGGCAATAGAGTCAAGTGTGTCAGAGATGGTTAGGTTGACTCAGGATAGGGCAAAGTTCAGAGCCATTGTTCACAGGGTCACTGTGAGTCAGAGTCAACTTGAGAGCACATAAAAACAACACCATGAGGTTGCCTATTGATCTGGTGGTGAAAATTTTTGATTTCTTGATGCTAAGAAGTAACCCATACTGAAGGCTGTCATCTTTGATCTTCTGCAGTAAGTTATTCTTTCTCACTTTCTGTAAGCAAAGTTCTATCATCTGCATAATGCAGGTTGTTAAGTCTTCCTCCAATCCTGACGCCACATGCTTCTTCATATAGTCCAATATCATTGAAAGATTTTCTCAACATAAGGGTCGAATATGTATGAAGAAAGTATACAACAGCCCCCCCCCTCCCCGACACACACACACCCCTTTCCTGGTTTGAACCAGGCAGTATTCCCTTGTTCTGTTTGGACAGCTGCTACTTGGTGTATAAAAAAAAAAATTGAAATGTTGCCCTATTCAACTTCATCGTCACAAACTCTGTTAGACTCAAGCCTGTTATTTCAATCACTGTGTCTCTTTGAAAAATTCTTCCTCTTTCACTGACCCATTACTTTTCCAAATATTGTGGTTTTCTCGATGAGAACCAGTATCTCTTGAGAGAGCTGTGGTGGCTTAGTGGCAAGGAGTTACACTCCTAACGCAAAGGTATGTGGTTCAGTCACCAGCTGCTTCACATAAAGAAGATGGGAAATCACCTCCAGGGTGACTTACTACCTCTAAAAACCCACCGCAGGGTCAGCTATGAGTAGGTTCTGATTCAACATAATAACATGCTCAAAGAATGTGAGAGGAAGTTTTATCATCCTTGCCTCCAAATTTATTCTTTTGGTGCTCTCACTCACTGTAGCCAAGTAAGTTCCATCTGGCAATGATTCTCCAATAGGTTTTTGAGGCTGTAAATGACAATGGGAGAATATTACCCACTTTTCCCCTCAAGAAGCTTCTGGTAGATTTGAACTTCCAGAGTTGAAACTGGCTTTGAGTTAGCACTGCAAATTGCAAAGAACTAGTCTATCAGAGCTACTATTCTTTTGACAATCCATGGCAGATTCAATACTATTCATCAACACTACAGGTCAAAGATATCAAGTCTTCTTCTGGCTTTCTTATTAATTTTCCATCATCCATATATATAAAAAGCAATAGAAAATATGGTTTGAGACAGGCATAAATTAATTTTTAAATGACATCCCTTTTTTTCACACTTTAAAGAGGTTTTTGACAGTAGATTTCTCTAATGTTGCTACGCTTTTTTTTTTCTTTACTGCTGCTATCATGGATGTCTCTGGATCCAAGGAAATGAAATTGTTGACAACTTCAATCTTTTCTCCATTTATCATATCTATTGGTCCAGTTGTGAGGATTTTGGTTTTCTTGTTGCTGAAGTATAATCCATATTGAAGGCTGTAGTCTTTAATCTTTTTCAGCAAGCTCCTCAAGTGTTCTTCATTTTCTGCAAGCAAGTTTGTGTCTTTTGTACAACACAGGTTGTTGAAGTGTCTTTATCCAGAACTGATGACACATTGATCTTCATACAGTATAGCTTCTCGTAGTATTTACTGTACAGATTCTGTGCAGATTGAATAAGTATGGAGAATGGATACAACCCTGATGCATACCTTTCGTGATTTTAAAATTTGTCCCTGGTGGCCTAGTGGCAAGAAGCTGTGCTACAATCCCAAAGGCACATGGTTTGAGGCCACCAGCTGCTCTGCAGGAGAAGGACAAGTAATCTCCTCGTATGCAATTAACTGCCTCTGAAAACCCACCAGAGGGTCAACTATGAGTCTGTTCCTACTTTATGGCAGGCAACAGCAACTATATTGCTTTGTTCTTTTTGATAGGCTGCTTCTTGATCCATGTACAGGTTTCCAAAGAAGCAATTATTTGAGTTGAAATTCCAACATATATTTTGGGGAGATGGGGGAGGTTTAATCCATAACACCAGTGTTTCCTCAAAGACAAGACCCTGTAGCGCTCCCCCAAGTAGAGGTCAAACATCATATGTGTGGCACAGTCATCTTGACTGAAGCCAAGGATATTTTCTCTCTTGAGCTGCCGCCAGTGAATACAAGTAAATCAACAGACACAGAAATAATAAGAGCAAATACTCAAAACTGAACCCGACACTATATCTTCATTCCAATGTGTTAGGCACTATTTTATCCCAATGTTACAGTTGAGGAAGCCATAGCACAGACAGGTTAAGTAATTTGTCACACACCTTAGAAGTAGCAGAGCCTAGGTTTGAGCTCCAGACTCAAACTCACTTGCTCTGAAATGCTCCATCACACTGCATAACATTTAGGAATACCTAATGCAATGGTGGCTGAGTGGTAAAAAGCTTTGCTGCAATGCCAAAGGCATGTGGTTCGAATCCATCAGATGCTCTGAGGGAGAAGGATGGACAATCTCTTCCTATGTGATTAACTGCCTCTGAAAACCCACCGGAGGATCAGCTATAGGTCGGTTCCAGCCCAACGGTACATAACACCACCACCACAGTGCCAGTTAGAAGAAGAGTCCAACGTCTCAGTTCCAACAAAGCAGGGAGGAAGCCCAACCACAGAAATGTAGGAAAATCTAACAGTCCGAGGTGAACATAGCTGGAAGCAGTCGTGAGGTGGATGACTCTAGTCACGCCCACCTCTCACTAAGAGCTTCAGGAAGGAAGTGGTAGAGCAGAGCTGGAGAAGCACCGGGAGGAGACCCCGGGACTCAGGCTTAGATCCCAGATGTGTGACCTGTGAAACATTAGTTTCTCATCCTTAAATTGAGTTTATATGAGCTCTAATGCTCTTTTCTTCTGACATTCTTGGTTCTGTCAGGAAAATGATGTCCATTCTGAGAGCAGAAACTTACAGTAGTTTGATTCACCTCAAGCTGACACCTTGCGGAGAATGGTAACTATCTACGTGGTAACTTGTCTTGTGAGGGGCCTGACCTTGCTGGCACAGCAAATGCCAATAGGTTTGGCAGCTGCTTAAATGGATGATGACTGAATAAATGATGTGAATAGGTTAAAGAGGAGCAATGAATCCTCCTGAAAAAATTCCTTTGCTAAAACTCAAGCCAGAGGGTAGAAGATGAAGAAGGACAGAATTCATCTCTGTATGGCAAAAGCAGTGTTACTGTTTATCTTATGAAACAGGGAGCTCTCTGTTATGAAACTTATCCCTGCAGAAATGCATGTCCATCTTCCAGGGGCATCAGAGAAAAGAAACTTCCTTTCCTCTTTGAGTTTGGATGTACCATATCTTAACCTAATAAATCTCTCAGACCATCACAAACAAACAAATCTACAGCCATCAAGTCAATTCCAGCTCACAGCAACCCTCTGTCAGGGTTCGGAGGCTGCAAATCTTTTGGAGAGGAGACCACCTATCTTTCTCCCAAGCAGCAACCTGGTAGGTTTGAACCACTGATCTCTCAGCAGCTTGACACATTTCCCACTGTGCCACCATGATCTTTCATTCATCCACTGATCATTTACTCCTCCACTGAATAGTTAGGGAATACCTATTATACACAAAAGCTAGATTAGAAACAATTGATACAAAGATAGATGAGCTACAATCTTGCCTTGCTCACAGAGGTATATGCATAACCAAGGGCATTATGAGGAGGGATTCTCTCATCCACGACCCAAATGGGTTGTGCCCATTTGAAGAAATGAACTACTTGAAGAAAGCATTGGGCATTTGCCCCAGAAACATGTACTCCTGCAGGAAATTTTATAGACTGAGTTGAAATCCACGCTGAGAATGAAAGATGGTGTCCTGGAATCCATGCTTCCAATCTATTAACTTTCATGCCCACACAGCTGAGAGGGACTGGCTGGCTGACAGGTAAACTTGGAAGATGGAAGACACAACCAGGGACAAGGAAATACAGCTAGCAGAGATGCAGGGCCACGGTAGGCAGAGCTGATGTCAAAGGGCGACAAGCCACGGGGACAGAATCCAAGCTTAAGAGGCCACAGGCAGACTTAGCCCTTTCAGTTTATAGTCTAAGAGGAATGCATGCCTCTGGCAGCATAAACTAGGAAAGAAGTTTCTCAAGCTGGCACTAGAGACTGAGAGAATGAGAGACCCACATGTAGGTCTTTCTTGGAATTCCAGGAGGAGAATAAAACCAGACTCACTCTGGGAGGGAAAGGTGAGAACCCAGGGAGAAAGTAGGACACCCTCAGCCCTCCGATCAGCCCCTTGGAGGATTAAATGAAGAGATAAAAATTTCAGCATAGCCAGGGAGCTAACTGGAGAAGAAGCAAGCAGACACCCCAATCTCCCAGTCTCCCACAGGGATTTCTCTCTTTTGGCTCTGCAAAGGGAAAAATCAGGACTATTTCTAACCCACTGCTATTTCCAGGATAAAGCCTCTTGCTGTTGTGTTCTGTAGGAGCTTAGGCTGGCCACAGGCAGGTGACATTGCAGGGATAGAACCTGAATGAGGAAGTGCTCCCAAGAACCCTCGGAAACACTAGAATCCAAGCACCAGGGTCAGTCTAGGTCATGGGGAGGGGGCCATGCCTGAAGAACTGGGACTTCTAAGCATCCCTTTAGGGTTAATCGTGAAAAATAAAGGGGCTGGGAACACTCCAGAAAAGGCTTTGGAGACCTCCAAAACTAGATGAAAAGTTGAGATTAGAGAACCTGTCTCTGAAATGAAGCAGACCACTGATTCATCTTCCATCAAGGAGGGGTTCAAAGAGCCTCCCCCAGGGTGAGGTTTTTCCCAACACCTGGCTTTCATCATGAAAGCCTGTGGAAGAAGCTCCACTGTCAGGGGCCCACAGGACAGAGGCATCTGTTTCTGTCCACCTTCCCGTTCTCTTAAAAAAGAAAGAGCCCACGTTCTCCCCAACCGTGTGCCAGAGCTGCTGGCCCCTTTTCACACAAATACACACCTGATCACTGCATTGCCCATCACCGTCGTCATTAAAACCAGTTGCTGTTAAGTGCATTTCATCTCATGGCAACCCCGTGTGTGTCAGAGCAGGACTCTGCTTAGCAGAGTTTCCAACACCTGATTTTTCAGAAGTAGGGCACCAGATCTTCTTCCTGAGGTACCTCTAGGTGGACCCTAACCTCCAACCTTTTGGTTAGCAGTGGAGTAAGTTAACTGCTTGCACCAGTCAGGTAAGAAAAAAAAATTAAGATTTAGATCATTTCAGTAACTATTCAAGGTGGAGATGGGATTCGAACCTGGCTCAGTCTGGCAGCTGAATTGCTGGACAGCACTACCTCTTTGTCGCACTTATCTTGACCTGAACCTACCTTTTCTCCACCAGGGCTTCTTGTTTCATGGTCTCTCATAGTTTGATTTTCCATAATTGGACCTCGGTGAAGCTCCTGGTGGATCCTCTCTTCGTTTTTTTCTCTTCCCTGGCAGCTCCGGGTGACTGGCATCTCCACTCTCACTTCCTCCACATGGCAACTGGGACTTCTGCACCATCGGTGCTTAATGCTAGTGTTCCTCATTTAGTAATATTCTTTCCAAGCTTCTCAACTGTGCAATTTCCCTTTGCTCAACCCCCCACATGTGTGTCAGCCCACCCGCAGTGCTGTGAGCCAAGACACTGGAAGCAGGACGACCAGATCTGATACCCAACCACAATTAGTCAAACTTTCCCCAGCCACAGAAAATCGTCTTTCTCTAAAGCAGATTTTCCCAGTGAAGAGATTTTTATCCTCAAATGATCTACTCCCACTTGCCCAAAACTCTATCTCTGAGTTGACTGGAGTCTGCTCAGTTGCATCTAAACCCAGGATGACCTGGAAGTTATGCATATTGGCAACTATGATGGTCAGGAGAAAATGGGTTCATTGATACATCTGGCATGACTCAGAAAGTCCAGGCATTTGGCCCTTAAACAGATACTATTGTGCATCTTGGCTTAACTGCTTCATTTCTTTTCTTCCTAACTAGATTACAGTGCTTTAAATTCAATCTCACATAATAACGAATTGAATCAACAATAATAGGCAGAGAGGAAGGTAATTCCCGTTTACTGAACACCTCCTTTGAACATGACACTTGTGGGCATCCTCTCTTAATCTTCTCAAACAACCCTATGGCCCATACTCCTTTGGTTTCTACTGAAAGCCATTTCTCATTTGTTTCAAAGAATTCTAATTCTAATTAGGAAATGCTTGTTGTTGTTGTGTATCATCTATTCGGAACCAGCCCATACATAACTGACTCCCGCGGGTTTTCAGAGGCTGTTAGTTAATTGCATGGAAGGAGATGGCCCATCTATCTAATTCAGATTAGCAGCAGAGAAGCTGGTGGCCTCGAACTATGTGCCTTTGGGATTGCAGAGCAGCTTCTTGCCACTAGGTCGCCAGAGCTCCTTAGGAAACTCTTACGTGCTGGAGAAACTAAGCCGTCCTTCCAATACTGTTGTTGTTAGATGTCACTGAGGTAAGTACAACCCACAGTGACCCTATGAATAGCTAACCTGAACCCTGTCTATCTTGTGCCATCCTCATAAACTCTGACACACTGAACCCTTTGTTGAAGTCACCATGTCAGTCCATTTTATTTGGGGTTTTCCTTCAGTTCCAATACTAGGGTCTGAGTAACTTTCTCTAGACATGGACTTTGTACATGTTAGTAGGACAATCCAATCCTTGGGAAAAAACATCCTTTTGGAAAAGGTGAAAGGTCACAGAAAGAAAGGAAGACCTCCAACAAGATGGATTGACACAGTGAATACAGCAACGGGCTTGAGCATTTTGGGGATTGTGAAGATGGCGCGTCATAGCTGGTCTGTTGTTCACAGAGTCATTATAATAAGTTCCGGTTAACTAAATGATGCATAACAACAAGATTCGAGATCTAAGACCAAATGAACTTAGTCTTCCCTTAAATTCCAGTTATAAATCTGAGCCCTCTGTGCAAACTTGTTATTTGTGATTGTGTGCTGTGCAGGTAATTGGATTCATAGTGACCTTACCCAAAATAATAGAATTGTCTCATAGGGTTTCTTAAGCTATAATCATTAAGGGAGCAGATTTTCATTGCCATCGATTTGGAATCAGCTCATTGCTGGCTCTCCATAGGGTTTCAAAGATTGTAAATCACACAAAAGAAGATTTATCCGTCTTTCTCCTGCAGAGCAGCTTGTGGATTTAAGCTGCCAGAGAGGCTCAATCTTCAGGTTAGCAGCTCAACTCCCTATGAATCCGCATCACCAGAGCTCCCTGACAAAGACATGGAAATGTTGTACTCCCCAGTCAGCCGGACCCATAGGGATCCTATGTGACAGAATAAGACTTGTCTCTTAGGGTTTCCTGGGCCGTAATCTTTATGAGAACAAATTTTCAGACTTTTTTCACAGCTTACGATTTGAACCATTGATCTTTCAGTTAGCAATTGAGTGTTTAAACCTCAGCCAAACTTCTTGTTCATTGACAGAGTCAGAACCAATTTATGATCAACTAGTGGGTTTGCAGAGCCTGTAAAACCCACAAGGGAAGAATTGTCCCCCTTTCTTTCAACAAGCAGTTGTTAGATTTGAACCATTTGCCTTGGGTTGACAAAGCTATTCCTTACCCTCTAAGCTACTAGAGCTCCCTTAGATAGACTTTTTAGATTAAAAATATGATCAAAACAAAGCAAAGCAAAACAAAACCAAACCCTCATCTCTGAAAATTATTTGCTGAGAAGCTTTGAACAAGCTGTTTTTGTTATTTCTTTCTTATTCTCGCCTTGCCAGGGAGCTCTGGTGGCCTGTTGTTGTTGTTGTGTGTCACTGAGTTGCCTATGACTCATAGAAACTCTATGTACAACAGCTCTGAAGCCTGCCCTGTTCTAAGCCAACACACCTACCTCCATTGCCCCAGTTACTGTATTAATCCATCTCATCCGGAGTCTTCCTCTCCTGCTCTGTCCTTCCACCCTTCCAAGCATGATGTCTTTCTCCAAGAACTGGCTCCTCTTGACCATGTGCCCAAAGTTTGCAGCTTAAAAATCCTAGCCTCCAAGGAGAAACTTGGTTTCAACTTCTCTAAGACAGACTTGTTTGTTTTCTTGATGGCCCACGGTATAGTCAAGACTCTTCTCCAGTACCATAACTCAAAGGTATCAATTCTTCTTTTGCCATCCTTAATCATCGTCCAGCTTTCTGATACATTGCAAATAACTGTGAAGGCTATGGAGCCTGGATCAAGAGCACCTTAGTCTCTAGTACTCTAGTGCACCTTAGTCTTCTCAGTACTCTGGAAATGTTCCTGATAGCAGATTTTCCCCATGCAATTCATCTTTTTATTTCCTCACTGCTGGTGCCAAGAATATTGATTGTGGAGCCAATCAAGCTGTAATTGTTAACAACCTCAATCTCTTCTCCATCTATCATGTTGCTGCCTGTTGGCCCATGGTGAGAATCTTTGTTTTCTTGATGTTGAGCTTCAATCCATATTGAAGACTATAGTCCTTGATCTTCTACAGTAAGCGCTTCAGGTCCTCCTCGGTTTTACCAAGCAAAGTTGTGTCATCTGCATATCACAGATGTAGGTTGTTGATGAGTCTTCCTCTAATCCTGATACTACATTCCTCTTTATAAATTCCTGCTTCCTAAATGATCTGTTCTGCATATAGATTGAAAAGGTATGAAGACAGGACACACCTCTGACCCACTCTTTTCCTGATTTTGAACCATGCAGTGTTTCCCTGCTCTGTTCTGAAGACTGCTTCCTGATGTGAGTGTAGGTTTTGCATGAGCACAATCAAGTGTTCTGGGATTCCCATTCTCCTCAAAGTTAACCACAACTTGTGATCCACACAGTCAAATGTCTTTGCATAGTCAAGGAAACACCGCTAGACATTCCTCTGGAACTCTTTGCTTTCTACCAAGATCCATCTAACATTGGCAATAATATCTCTAGTGTCACAGCTCTTCTAATCTCAGTTTGGATTTCTGGTAGTTCTCTGTTAATGTACTGTTTCAATCATTTTTTTATGATCTTCAGTAGCATTTTGCTAGCATGTGATATTAGTGATATTGTTTGAAATTTCCACACTCTTTCTATTAACCATTTTTGGAATGGGAATAAATATGGATCTCTTCCCTCTGTCTTTGTAATGATCTTTCACATTCTTCATGGATGATATTCTTAATATTCTCCCACAATTCATCTGTTCTTCGTTTGTTAGTATTTAAGACTTCAAACCTGTCCTTGAGTTGGTTTTTAAGTTTAGATGGGATAAACTCAAGATTGCACTGCCAACCCAAAAGCAAGTGGTCCAAATCCACCAGCTGCTCCTCAGGAGAAAGATGGGCAATCCCCTCCTATTAGATCTACAGCCTTTGAAAATCCACTTGAGGCTCAGCTACGAGTCCGTTTCAAACCCCTGGTACTGAATTTTTATGATACCTTATAAAAGGGAGCTCTAGTGGCAGAATATGTATGGATTTGCACTGCTGATCCAAAGGTGGTGCTTCTCCGACAGTCTGAATACATCAGGAGCTCCAGAGAAGTAAAATAGGCAATCTCCTCACATGCAACTTTATAGGCTCCAAAAATCTGCTGGAGGGTCAGCTATGTGTCAGTTCTGACTCCACAATAATATGTTGATACTTTGTGAAAGGAAGTCTATTAGTGTAAATGCACTGTTAGCCAAAAGGCTTCATGGCTCTGGCATTTTTAATCCAATGGTGCCGCAGGAGAGAGACAGGTTTTCTACCATTAAAATTTACAGCTTCTGAAAGCTGATGGAGGACCGCTGTGACTTGGAATCATCTCATCAGCAATGGGTTTGAGGACTAGAAAATGCTGATGAATTGATGTCTTTGAGTTGTGGTGCTGGAGAAGAGTACTGAGTATACCATGAACTGCTAGGAAAACAAACAAGTTCATCCTGGAGAGGGTGAAGCCAAGCTGCTCCTTGGAGGCAAGGATTCTGACATACTTTGGACATGTTGCAAGGCAGGATCACACCTTAGAAAGGGACGTCATGCTTGGAAGAGTGGAGGGACAACACAGGAGAGGAAGGCTCTGGATGATATGGATTGATTCCATCACTGGGGTAATAGGGATAGGTGTGTCGGAGACAATAAGGTTGGCAAGGGATAGAGCTGGGTTTAGGGCTGTTGTACATAGGGTCACTATGAATTGTAGACATCTCAATGGAACATAACAACAACAACAACATGGTGTCAGGTTGAGGACTAAGGTGTGCTTGATTTGGGCCATGGTCTTTTCAGTCATTTGGTATGCATCTGAGAGTTAGATAATGAATAAGGATGACAGAAGAATAGATGCCTTTGAATCGTGGTATTGATAAACAGTACTGACTATTCTACGGATTGTCAAAAAAACAAATATGTCTTACAAAAGGTGCAATCAGAGTGTTCCTTAGAGGCAAAGAAGAGGAGGCTTTCTCTCACATACTTTGGGCATGTTGCTTGGAGAGGCTATCCCTTAAAGAAGAACATCATGCTTGGAAAGGTGGAGGGTAAGGGAAAGAGAGGAAGTCACTTAACTGGGTGGACTGACACAGTGATTGCAGCAATGAGCCCACGTATGTCAGAGATTGTGAAGATGGCACTGAATAGGACACAACTCAGATCTGTTGTCCATAGGGTCGCTACAAGTCATATTCAACTCAACAGCACCTACCAACAACAAAAGGCGCTCTGGCTACCTAGTCTATAAGCAGTTGAGCTGCTAAACCCAAAGCAGTCCCTCCCTGCTTGGTTGGACCCCCAGCAGCTCTGCTGGAGGAAGATGGGCCGTCTTCTCCCCTACAGTTTACAACCTTGGAAACTCAACGAAGAGTCAGCTGTAAGTTAGCTCCGACTTGACAGCATTCAAGGAGGGAGAAAGAGCGTGGAAAGGGAAGTGCCTAGGAAGGCTGCCATGTTCATCCTGCCATACATTCGGTTGTGATGAATAGTCCAGAGTTATAGCAGCCATCTTTGAGTTTTAAAGTAATAATTTAAGGACTGGAAATGAGCATGCTGATAATTTTAGAATGGCAACACAGAAACTTAGAAGAGCCTTCTTCTAACCTTTTTATGTGACATAATTAATTATTAGCTATATACACTATGATAGGGAGCTTGGATGGCATCGTCTGTAGCAAGGTGTGATTTACAGCCTCAGACACCTATAGAGCCTCTATGAGCCAGAAGTGACACAACAGCAATGAGTCACGTGGCACGACTGAGTAATCCTGGTGACACAATGATTAAGCACTCAAAGGTTAACCAAAAGGCTACTAGTTCGAACACACCAAAGGCAATCTACTTCCATGAAGACTGCACGGGACATTTCTACTCTGTCCTACACTGTGAGTCAGAGTCGACGCTAGCAGCAGGTATGTGGGTATACGTTATGATTAGTCCCATTTTATTAGTGGGGAAACTGAGGTTGGAGGGAGAGGTTAAGCAATTTGTTTCTAATCACACAGCCAGATGAAAGATCCAAGACTTCAAATCAAAGCTCAGTTTCCTTCGTTGGCGCCAGCAGGACTGGAGGTTTGGAGATAAGAGTGTCTCTCTTGGAGAGGAGGTGAGGGTGTGTGTGTGTGTGTGTGTGTGTGTGTGTGTGTGTGTGTGTGTGAGCGAGCGGCAAGTCTGGCTTTGCCTGACTCTGCGCCTTTGCCTGACTCCGCGCTTCCTCTGGAAGAGGTGTATTGCAGCAGGTGCCTGCCTGCCTCCAGCGCCTCAGCTGTCAATAAAACCCCCAGCCTGGCTGTGGCAAGCTGCAGATTCATGCAAATTCAGGGCCTATATTTAGCAGTAATTTAGCTGTCATCAGTCAGAGGGAGAAGAAAAAGCCCTCCCCAATGTAATGGTTATTCATATCGACTACCTACTCCTCTGGTGCCATATAAATCCAGTGGAATCTGACTCAAAGTCGTGGTGCTTAGGGGGCTGGCTGGCTTAGATTATTCTACTCACCACCCAGGTCAGAGATGACGGGGCAATGGCCTGAGTACAAAGAGAAAGATAGATTTTTCATGGAGGCTGCTGATGAGAGAGAGAAATGGAGAAAGATGAGTCAGTCGTAAAAATATAATAAAAAATCTGAAGCAAGAAGGATGCCAATGAGTCAGAGGATGTCAGAGCTGCAAGGGCCCTCAAAATCAAGCTGTTCACCGCTTCCCTCACAGGGAAACTGAGGCCAGAGAGATAATCATAAAAACAGCTATCACAATTGCCCTTAATTAAATAGCTACTCTCTTTGCAAGGCACTGTGGTAAGAATTTTGCAGGCATGTGGACATATGGTCTTGCCAGTGACCCTAAAACTATCAGAATGATTGTGACCATTTGACAGTACAAAGGCTTTGGATAGTATATCATGTACCCCAATTAAAAAAAATGGCAATCAGGATTTGAACCCATGTTTGTCTAAGTGTCATAGTTACTGCTCACTAACAATTATTATTAGGTGTCATCAAGTCAATTCTGACTCATAGCAACTCATAGCAGCTCCACCCCAGGATAGATCTGCCTCAAAGGATTTCCTAGGACTGATACAGTGACAACAACAATAGCTTGAGCAAAGCAGAGATGGTAAGGACAACACTGGATAAGGCACAGTTTTAAACTGTTGTTCATAGGGTTGCTATGATCCCTAGTTGACTTGATGGCATCCAACATTGGCACTGAGAAAGTCTGCTGTCAGGGACCTCTCCAGAGTGATGAAGAGCAACAATGTCAGCCTGAAGACTAAGGTGTGCCTGATCCAGGCCATGGTCTTCTCAATTACTTGCTCTGAATCAGAGAGCTAGGCAACACAATGACTAAGGATGACAGAAGACGGATTGACACCTTCGAGTTGTGGTGCTGGAGAAGAGTATTGAACTACCATGAACACCTAAGAAAACAAACAGGTCTGTCCTGGAGAGGGTGAAACCAAGTTTCTCCTTGGAAGCAAAGGGTTTGAAGCTCTATTTCACATACTTTTGACATGTTGCCAGGAGGGATCAGTCTTAGGACATGAATAGTGTGCTTGAAAGGATAAAGAGTCAGTGCAGAAGGGGAAGACCCTAGATGAGATGGATTGACATTATGGCTGGGTAATACGGCTAGGCATGTCATAGAAAGTGAGATTGGCTCAGGACAGGGCAAAGTTCCGAGCTACTGTTCATAAGGTCACATTTGACAGTACAGAACAACAACATCATACTGTAAATAGATTGTGAGATCTTCTAACGAGACAATGGGTGGGATAGAACCAATCTTTTGGTGAGAAAATGAGCACTTAAGCATTGTACAACCAGGCCTCCTTTCAATACCATGTAATTTGTAAACAGTTTCTGTTACTAAAGGCCAAAACTAGATGATACTTTGATTTGGCCAACTCCTAGTTTTAACAAAAAAATCACTAAAATCAAAGAACAAAACAAAGAGAGGGAAAGTATGTTGGATGAGTAGAAAAAGACGATGGGTTTATCCTTGTGGTTACAAGTTTTAGGGAAGAACAATGTACTATTTTCTCCCTCTAGTGGCATATCATTAAGATTTATTTGAAGATGCTTAGGGTGCCTGGACTCCAGAACTGGCTTTTCTAGAAAGTCACAGGGAGGCATGTCTAGGTGGGGATGATGATAAGAAAATGGAGGCTTTATGCATCACGAGGTCATCAAAAAGAAGAGCTTGCACACAGGAAAGCAAGACAATGGAGTTAGCTGCCTACTCAAGCCAAAGAATTACTCTCTTGCTTGAGGTAAACCAGGAATCATTTTATATGAGGTGCCTTCAGAGAGAGGAAAAAAAAAATGGAAGGAAGTAAAATTCAAGCCACACACTTAACCTCCTCCATTTTCAGCCTGCAGAAACAAACCACAGATTCGCAGAGAACACTGGCTACACATCCTGAGTTGATGTCAGCAGCCCTTTCTAGGACTAACAACGTGCACCTCAGGACCAATGTGCCTGGGCGGCAATCTTTATCAGGTATGGGACTTTTATAAAAAAAATATTTTATACTGGTTTACATACAAAGTTCATATACATTTTTTTTTACACTGGACCCTACCCATTTTCTTTACCAATCCTTCCCTCCACCCATCAAATTGTGACTCTATCTTTAACACCCCCCATCCCCCCTCCTTGGGTCCTCATACACGTACTACAATAATGGTCCTATACAGTAATTGTTTTTATGAGACTGAGTTAGTTCACTTTGCATAATGCTCTCCAGTCTCTCCCATGTTAGGTAGTAATTTACAAATTCATTGTTCCTGTGTGCTGCGTAGTATTCCATTGTGTGAATGTACCGCAATTTCTCAACAAAGATGAAGCGGGAAGCACAGCAGATATGTGACTTTTTAAAATGTTTCGCCAGTTTGCATATAATCATTTATATGCTTCGTGTTTCATATGTGTACTTTGTGCTTCACACAGTCATTCATATATGCTGTATTTCATTCATTTACCTTGTGTAAAGGCACTTTACCTTCTTACCTGTTGTTAGATGCAATCAAGTCAGTTTTGACTCATAGAGACACTGTGTACAAGAGCATAGGCCACTGCTTTGTCCTGAACCATCTTCATGATTATTACTACGTTTGAGGTCAGTCTTGCAGTCATTTATTACGGATCTTTCTCTTTTTTTCCTAAGTTTACCATACTTCACCAAGTATGATGTTCTTTTCCAGGGATTGGTCCATCCTAATAATGTATCCAAAGGCATTGCTGGTTTTAGGTGTTGTCAAGTTGACTACAGCTCACACAATCCTATAAAAAATGGTTCTGAACACTGCCCTATCCTGTGCCATCTTCACCATCTCTGACACATTTGTATCCATTGTTACAGTCCCTGTGTCAATCCATCATCTTGAGTGTCTTCTTCTCTTGGGCTGACTCCCCACCATTCTAAGCATGATATCCTTTTCCAAGGACTGGTCCCTTCTAACAGTATGCCAAAGTTTACAGGAAGGAGTTTTACCACCCTTACCTCTAAGGAGCATTCTGTTTGTACCTCCTTCAAGAGATACTTATTTGTTCTTTTGGCAGTCCATGGGTATCCAGTACTCTTCTCCAACACCACAACTCAAAGACATTGACGCATCTTCTGTAGTCCTTCAACACTGTCCAACTTTCAGATGCGTAGTAAGCAGTGGAGAAAACTATGGCTTGGATGAGATACACCTTAGTCTTTTAACTGATATCATTGCTTTTTAGTACTCTGAAGAAGTCCCTATTAGTAGGTTTTCCTAGGCAGACAAAGTCTTGTCATCCTAATTTCCAAGGAACATTCTGGCTATACTTGATTTATCCATTCTCCTTACAATCTATTCATTATTATTTGTCCATTCTTCTGGTATATTCATTATAATTCACAAATCATATTTCAAGTACATCAGTTCTTGGGTCTTCTTTATTTCCAAATTTTGAATGTATATGAGGCAACTGAAAATATGAAGGGTTGAGTCAGGGGAGCCTCAACGCTCCAAGTGGCATCACTGTTCTTTCTAATAGTATAAAGAGGTCCCTTGCCGCAGATATGCTCAATGCAATACAGCATTTAATCTTTTGACTGTTGTTTCATTGGCATTTTCCTCATCTCAGAAATAGGAATAAAAAGTCCTGGTGACAAAGTTTAGCACTTCAATGCTAAACAAACGGCTATTAGTTCAAACTCATCCAGAAAACCTGCAAATGAAAAGCTTAGTGATCTGGTCCCATTAGATCGTTGTTGTTGTGTACCATTGAGTTAGAACCAACCCATAGCTGACCCTCTGGCAGATTTTCAGAGATAGTTAATCGCACAGTTTGTGGTCTTTGGGATTGCTGCACAGCTTCTTGCCACTAGACCACCAGAGCTCCCTCCTGTAAGATTGCTGTTGTTGTTGTTGTTGTTGTTGTTGTTGTTATTGTTAGATGCTGCCTAGGTGACTCATAACGACCCTATGAATGAAAATCCTCAACACTTGTTTGACTTTTATCCTTTCTCCAGGTTCATAGGGTTTCTGGAGGCAAGCTATTTACAGAATTGGATGCCACTCCTGCTTCCAAGCTTGTTTTAATTGGGGAGCCCCACCAAACACTGTCCACTGTGGGTAACCATTATCGCATTTGACACATCAGTGTCATTACTGCCCCACAAAACCTATGGAGCAATTCAGCTCGGTCACACTGAGCTGCTGTGAGTCAGAATATACTTGACAATGACAACACCCAACAACAACAATAACAAAATGGGAGTAATAGCAGTCCCTTTCTCAGAGGGTTGATGTAAGGATGAAATGAGTTAATAAGTGTGAGGTGCTTAGTACAATGTCTGACACCAAATTACTAATTCTGTGACATTTCTGCATATTTTTTCCTCTTGAAATTCAGAATAATTAAATTATTTCCTCACTGTGCCAGAAAATGTCCACTCCAGTCATCTGGATAATATGCAAAAACATTGTATTTCCCTCTCTCTCCTTTCTCCACTGCACCCCCCCCACACACACACACATGCCACCACCCCCTCATAACTACATTTATCTTGCTAATAATAGAGAATTAAATATCCTACTTTGTCCTCAAAATACTCAGGTATCTTAAGGTCTGCTGACTTAATCTGGAGATATCTTGGCCCGGTGGGGCTCTGGGCTGATTCCACTTCTGCTGCGCCTTAGGCTGCTACAGCATGATGTCATCCCCAGCCAGCCTCACACTGCTCGGAGCACCTGGAAAGAGACTATCCCATTCCTCCTTTCTGACCTGGAAGTTGCAAATATCCTCTGCAGCTTCACAGTCAGCACTCTGTCTGTATCCTGAGTGGCCAGGAAGAGGAATTGCCACAAATAACTGTGCTAATGGGAGGTAATGGAAGAAGGAGACTGATGTCTCTAGTTCACAGAAGAAGTGGAAGCACAAGCTTGCTGAGTCTGCCCTGCACACTTTAGTTTGCCGCTGGATCCTGCATAAAGTTGCTGCAGACCAGGCTGGCTCTTCTTAGTCCCTGTCTATAGTGACACAACTCAAAAAAGAATTCCACAGAGCTCAAATCAGGTAAAAAGTCAAGAGCATTGTTTTTAATCCCATTCTCCTGTCTCCAAAGAGGTTGTTTTCAGTTTCCCTTCCAAAGTCCTTTACAGAAGGAAAATACACAGCTTCTGACCAACAGTATTAGCCTCGCACAGAAATTTGTTGGAAAGGCAAATTTGATAGTGCAATGGAGTAAGCATTGGACAATTAAAAGAGCAGTGGTTCGAGTCCACCAGCCATTGTGGGGGCAAAGATGAGACAATTTGCTTCTATAAAATGTTCCTGTTGTTACTATGTGCCATCAGGCACACTACAACTCATGGCAACCCTATGAACAAAAGCTCTGAACCCTGCTCTATTTTGAGCCAATTTTATTTTCTCTGACACACCTACTTCCACTGCCACAGTCACTGTGTCAATCCATCTTATCCACAGTCTTCCTCTACTTGTTGACCCTCACACTTACAAGAACGATGTCCTTCGCCAAGGACTGGTCTCTCCTGACAACATGCACAACATCTGTGAGACGGAGCTTCACAGTCCTTGTCTCCAAGGAGCAACTTGTTTCACCCTGTCCAGGACAGACCTATTTGTTCTCCTGGCAGTCCATAGTATGTTCAATACTCTTCTCCAGCACTCAAAGGCATAAATTCTTCTTTTCTCATCCTTAGTCATTGTCCAGCTCTTCAATACATAGCAAATAATTGAGAATATCATGGCTTCAATAAGGCACACCTTCGTCTCTAGGCTAGCATCATTGATCCTTGGCATTCTGGAGAGGTCCCTGACAGACTTTCCTAAAGTAACTTGTCTTTTGATTTCCTGACTGCTGGTGACAAAAGCGTTGGTTGTGGAACCAAGCAAGACAAAATTGCTAACAACCTCAATCTCTTCTCCATCTATCATGATGGTGCCAATTGGCTCAGTGGTGAGAATCTATGTTTTTTTTCTGATGTTGATATGCAACCTATATTGAAGACTGTATCCTTGACTTTCCATAGCAAATGCTTTAAGTCCTCATCACCCATGAGACAGTTCCGTTCTGTCCTATAGGGTCACTGTGTGTTGGGATCAGCTTAATGGTAGAGTCTTATTTTGTTTTGTCTTAATGTTGATCCACACAAATTCTAACTTATGTTCTCAGGGTATGGATTTAGGTTCTAAAACCTCACATAGCGTAAAATGTCCACATCATTATGCCACAACCAAAACAGTGAGCTCTACTCTGCATCAGCTATTGTCCATTAGAATTCAGCAAGGCAAAAGTCACACAACAGTCAGATACAGAGTATATCTACATCAGCATTATGAGGCTGTGGTTAAATTGAAATTGCTGAGGGTGTGCCATGTTATAAGAAGCAAAAATTAAATGCCTCTAATATTGAAAAATAGAAATTAAAAGTCTATTACCACTCTAAGAAGCCTGGGTCATGCAATTGGCTGTTAATCTAAAGATTTGTGATTCAAACCACCTACTGGTTCTGTGGAAGAAAGAGCTGACAAACTGCTTCCATAAAGATTGTATATGCTGGTCAAGCTTATAGCAATCCTGTGGACAACAGAACAAAACAGTGTCTGGTCCTATCCTCATACTCATTGCTGTTTGAGCCCATTTTGGCAGCCACAGTATCAGTCAGTCCCAATAAGGATCATCCAGGTTTTCCCTGGTGGCCTAGTGGGTAAGGAGTTGTGCTGCCAACCAAAAAGCAGGTGGTTAAATCTACTGGCTACTCCAAAGGAGAAAGATGGGCAATGCACAGACTCTAAAAAGACACTGGAAGATAGCTGAAAATACCTGTGAATTGGTTCTGACTTGATGTCAATAGTTGTTGTTGTCTACTTTACTAAGCATGATGTCCTTCTCTAGAGACTGGTCTTTCTTGATGACATTTTCAAAATCGACGAGATGAAGTCTCACCATTCCACTTCTCAGGAATACTCTGGCTGTATTACTTTCAAAACTAATCAGTTGGTTTCTCTGGTAGTTTTTTTACATCACTGCTCAAAGGCATCAATTCTTTGGTCTTCCTTATTCACGATCCAGTTTTTACATGTATTATAGGCAATTGAAAATACTGTTGCTTACAGCAGGGTCACTTTTATCATCAACATCTTTTATCAGTAGTAGATTTGCCCAATGAGATACTATTCTTGACTAGTGCTTCCATGGGAATTGGTTGTGGACCCAATTAAAATGGATCATCTATCTTTTTCCCATTTATCATATTGTTGCAACATTTGTAAAAATTATAGACAAGAAAACTCAATGGGCCCCAAGTTGGAGTCAAGTCAACAGCCCAGCAAAAACAAGATGCCCATTACAAGTGAGGAATAAAGTGTTGCAAGAGTCATGATTTAGTCCTCACTGGCTTCATGTACCCTGAACCGTTGGATTCTTTCCAAGTAAGTTTTAGGAATAGAATTTCAATCTTCCTGTCTCTTCCAACAAATCTTTTATAATAGTACTCTAAATATTTCTTAAATATTTGTTGTTATTGTTGAGACTAGACATAGCAGAACAGACATCAGATCAACAATTTTTACATAAACAGTTCCATTAAATAATACATTCGTCAAGCTACGCATGCAATTATTCTCACCTTCATTCTCTGGGTTGTTCCTCTTTCATTAACCTAAGTTCACTGTCCTCTGAAATTCTTCTCTAATATTTTGAAAGTTCTTGTTGCCAATGTAATCCCATATGGATATTACTTTTAAAAGCATAATGCTTAAGACAGATACCTTCTACCAGTTAAGCTAAAACTGTTACATGATCTTAAGACGACTTAAGCAAAAAATTTTGGCTTAAGTTTTAAGGGGTGAAGATTATTTTAAGGAAGAGTTACAAGGGTTTATCCATCCTCCATTGCTTCAGAAATTCTGAATCACACGTGGATTTTCATTTTGGTTCTGCATTTCTCTGCCTTTGATCAGTTATTCTATAGAATCTTTGACCAAAATGCTCAGTAGTGGAAGCAAGGCAACATTTTGTTCTTCTGGTCTCAATTTAGAAAGCAGTTGTTCATTGATAAAATTATCCACACATTACATTTCTTCCTCATACCCCTGACTCCTTCTTCCTGTGTTGCTTCAAGTGAATGGAGTCCAATTGTTACATGGTTATTTTGGCAGTTTTTATGTAAGTTTTAAATGTAAGTTTTTTAAGACCGCAGGCACTTCTAGATGAATAGAACAGCAGACAGAACAGAAGCAACAAGCATGTTATTAGCTCCGTTAACTAGACTATCCCATGTAATTGTGATTCTAAACCTCCAAACCAAATCCCACGTTTACTTGTACATAAACACTAGGCCACCAGTGCTCCCTTAAACAGCTTCAGAAGTAATTATATTTTTGTGAATGTAAACATATCACCAATCTTTTACCAATTCCACTTTTTACAGGTGTACAATATATTGGCAGCTATTGCATTAATCTTCTATGTAGGTCTACTCTTAATCAATGCAAGTTTTTCATTTCCATAAACAAAAACTCAGTGTCCTCTAAGCAATAGCTCTCCTTTCCCTCTCTCCTGCTTTTCATAGCCACAACTTAACTTTGATCTCTACACATTTGCACTTGTTTATCTTTTTGTGTGAGGCCATAAAGCATTTGTCCTTCTGTCCTTTTATAATTGACTCACTTCACTCTGCACAATGTCTTCAAGCTCCACCCACATACATTGGGAGGTCCAGTGATGTAGTAGAAAAGGAGTTATGCCACCCATCCAAAGGTAAGCTATTTAAATCTACCTGCTGCTTGAGGGAAAGAGTTGAACAATCTCTTCTTATGAGACTTACAACCTCTGAAAACCCACTAGAGTGTCAGCTAATGGCACACAACAAAATCAATTGACTTGTTTTGCTCATACCTTCAAGCTCCAAACAAATATAGTATTAAGTACATATCAAGACTTGATTTTTCCTACTGATTAAATAGTATACATGTGTGTATGTACCACATTTTGTGTATGTGTTCACTCATTCACTGATGAGGTTTTAGGTCTTTTCACCTTTCTCAATTGTGAATAGTGCTACAGTGAACACAGATATACAAGTGTCTATATGAGTCTCTGCTTTCAAATCTTTTTAGTAAATACCTAAGGGTAGAATTGTTATGTCATATTGCAGTTCTAGCTTTTTTTCTTCCCCCTTGTTGTGTGCCATCAAGTCAGATCCTACTGGTACAAGGGAAGATTGCCCTCCCTTTTCCAGTGGAACACCTGATTGATTCAAACTGCATGTCTTTGGGATTGCAACGCAGCTTCTTACCACTAGGCCACCAGAGCTCCCCTGCAGTTCTAGCTTTAGTTTGTTGAAGAATTGTCAGATTCTTTTTATAAGGGTTATACCCTTTTGTATTCCTACTAGCAATAGATAAATGATCCAATATTTTCAATTTTACCAAGATTTGTTATTGTCTGAGTTTTGTTTGGGTTTTTTTTTTGTCTGTTTATTTGGTTTTGTCTTCTAATATTAGCCCTTCTAGTGAGAGTGAAATGGTATCTCACTATAGTGTTGATTAGCATCTCTCTGATGGCTAATGGCATTGAACATTTTTAATGTGTTCAGTGTCCATTTGAAAGTCGTCTTGGGTGAAATGTCTAAGTCTCTTGCCCATGAGCCTGTCTTTTTGTAATGAAATTGCCAAGGCTTTAGGATTCTTATTAAGTGTTTAGTTCCTGATGACATTCTCTCAGTTAATAAATATTCTCACTTTTTTGTAAATAGTTTTGATAAACAAGTCTCTAACTTTTGTGAGGTCTTGTGTTTGTTTGGTGTCTGCTACTTGTTCCCTTTTTATTATTATAATAGATAAACTATAGATAAAATCTAGGCCTGGCAGTGTATTTTTTTTTCTGAAAATTTTATGATATAAATTTTCCTATTTAAAATTTAACCCATTTTTAATTTTTGTGTATATGGTATAAGGCATAGATCCTGCTTCTTTTTTCTACCTGTGGCAATACAATTTTTCTAACATTCATAATAATCATCCATGGTAACAGCGGTTAAGACATCATAAGTCATGCTGTCTTGGCAAAATCAAAGACTGCTTCAAAGTGCCAAATAACAAGGATGTTAGTTAAAATACAAAAGTGCACCTGATCTAACACATGGCATTGGCCTTCAATATGGATTACCTCTCAACATTAAGAAAACAAAAGTCATCACTACTTGAGTGATAGGCAACATCAAAATAAATAGAGAAAATATTGAAACTGTTAACAACTTTGTCTTACGTGGATCCACAATCAACACCCTTGGTACCAGCAGTCAGTAGATCAGGGGGCATCTTGCATTAGAAAGATCTACAGTCAGGGACCTCTCCAAATTACTGAGAAGCAATGATGTCAGTTTGAGGGATAAGATGCACCTGATTCAGGCCATGGTCTTTTCAATCACTTGTTATACATCTGAGAACTACACAATGAATAAAGATTACAGAAAAAGAATCTATACCTCTGAGCTGTAGTTTTGGAGAAGAGTACTGAATATCCTATGTTTTGCCAAAAGAACAAACAGGTATGTCTTGGAGAAAGCACAGCCAAAGCGCTACTTGAAGGCAAAGATGATAACGTTTTGTCTTACCTTATATATTTTGTGCATGTTGCTAGGAGAGATTCTTTCTTGGAGATGGGCATCATGCTTGTAAAGATGTAGTACCAGGCAAAGAGAGGAAGACCCTCCACCAGATGGATTAACACTGGCTAATGGGCTCAACTACGTCAAACATTATGAGGGTGGTACAGGATAGCACAAGGTTCAGATCTGTTGTTCATAAAGTTGTATGAGTCGTACCTGACTTGAAGGCAAGAATAACAACAATAAAGAAAGCTTTTGAAATTTTAATTGAGGCTTTATTTGATCTATAGACTATTTTTTCTAGTACCGACATCTTAGCAATATTAAGTCTTCCAATTCATTAACATAAAACATATTTACATTTATTTAAATATTCTTTAATCTCTTTCAAAATGGATGATCATTTTGATTTATAAGTCTTGCACATCTATGGTTAAATTTATTCCTAAATATTTTATGCTTTGACATTACTGCAAATGAAGTCTTTTTTCTAATTTCCCTTCAAGATTTTGCTACTGGTGTATATAAGCCCAAATAATTTTTATGTGTTGACTTTGTGCATTTCTACACATTCTTATAGCTGTTTTGTGATTTTTTTCCTTTAAATATATAGGATGATAACATCCATGAATAGAGAGTTTGATATTTTTCTTTTCTAATCTGAATATCTTATTTATTTTTCTTTTTTTATTCTCTGACTAGCACTTCTAATACAATATATAATAGCAGCAGTGTAAGTGAATCCCTTGTCTCATTCCTAATTTCAAGGGAAAGTTCTCAATCTTTCTCCATTAAGTGTAATATTTTAAGTATAATGCACCTAATCTGAGCCTTGACATTTTCAATTGCTTCCTATGCATGTGAAAGTTGGACTTAGGAAGACCAAAGAAGAATCAATGCCTTTGAATTGTGGTGCTGGAGAGCTGTGCTGAATTCTTCCATATGCCATGGACAGCCAAAAGAATAGACAAATAAGTCTTGAAGGAAGTACAAAATAGCAGGCTCCCTAGAGGCAAGAATAGTGAAACTTCGTCTCACTTACTTTGGGTATATTTTCATTTAGAACCAGTTTTTGGGAAAAATCATCAAGCTTGGCAAAATAGAGAAGATCAGAGAAAGAGAAGAAGACACCTGATGAGATGAATTGACACAGTGAAGGCCACATGGGCTTGAGCATGACAGAAGATGATACAAAACAGGGCAAGGTGCAAATTTGTTTTTTTTAAAGGGTCACAATGAGTCATAGTTGACTGGATTGCACCTAACAACAACAGAGGCATTGATTTGGGGGCTGTCTGTTAACATAGAACAACTCAGCCTTAACCTAATTGATACATATGCAAAACTGTCATCTTAACCCTGGAAATACTCTTGCAAGTAATTATTAAGACTGAATTTTACAGATAAAGAAACTAAGTTTTAGGGAACTTAGTTGGTTAACTCTTCCAAGTCACCAGAACTAATAGGATTTGAGTGAGGTGGGTTAAGACCAAGAAAGAACATGCCCTTATCAGTACACTAAGGGACAGGTTCACCCACCCAAAAGGACAATTAAACAGTTTTCTCCCTCATCTGTTTCAGTGCAGTATACATTATTGAACCCATCTTTCTCAGTCTCTCCCCAACCCCAAGGTCAGTCCTGTTTTACAACAGTGGCACCATGCAATGTTTGTCCTTTTGTGACTGGGATACTTCACTCAACATAATGTTCTCCAGAGTCAACCATTTTGAATAATATTGCATGAATTCCTTGTTTTTCAATGCA